>NC_072473.1:93980528-94298528 GCF_027574615.1 Eptesicus fuscus
GCAAAGTCTCTTCAAACTCAAGAAGATGGAAATCATATCAAGCATCTTCTCAGATAACAATGGCATAAAATTGGAAATCAACAACAAAAAAAATCAAACACGTGGAGACTAAATAGCATGCTATTAAACAATGACTGGTTTATCAGACAGATCAAAAAAGAATTAAAAACATCATGGCAACAAATGACAATGAAGATACAACAATCCAAAATCTATGGAACACAGTGAAAGCAGTCTTGAGAGGGAAGTTCATAGCTCTACAAGTCTACTGAAAAAAAAACAAGAAACAATGGTAATAAATTACCTAACCCTACAACTCAAAGAGTTAGAAAGCGAGGAACAAGAGAAACCCAGTGTAAGCAGAAGGAAGGAAGTAATAAAGATCAGAGCAGCGATTAACGATATAGAGAACAACAACAAAAAAAATACAAAGATCAACAAAACCAAGAGCTGGTTCTTTGAAAGGATAAACAAGATTCATGAACTTCTAGCCAGGCTCATAAAGAAGCAAAGAGTGAGGACCCAAATAAACAAAATTGGAAATGAAAGAGGCAAAATAACAACAGACCCCATAGAAACACAAAGGATTTTTAAAAAAAATACTATGAACAACTCTATTCCAACAAACTAGACAACCTGGAGGAAAAGGACACAGTCCTAGAAAAATAGAACCTTCCAAAACTCTCTCATGAAGATTCTAAAAATCTCAATAGGCCAATAACTATGGGAGAAATTGAAGCAGTCATCAAAAAGCTTCCAGCAAACAAAATCCCGGGGCAAGATGGCTTCAAAGGGGAGGTTTACCAAACATTCAAGGAAGAACTAAAACCTATCCTCCTAAGACAATTGCAAAAAAATTCAAGAGGAAGGAACACTTTCAAGCTCCTTCTATGAAGCAAGCATCACCCTAATACCAAAACCAGATAAAGACAACACAATGAGTAGGAATTACAGGCCAATATCCCTGATGAACATAGATGCCAAAATCCTCAACAAAATTCTAGCAAATCGGATCCAGCAGTACATCAGCAAGATCATACACCATGACCAAGTAGGATTTATCCCAGGGATGCAAGGATGGTACAATATCCACAAATCAATAAACGTGATACATCACATAAACAAATTGAGAGATAAAAATCACATAGTCATATAAATTGATGCAGAAAAAGCATTGGACAAAATCCAACACCCTTTCCTGAAAAAACTCTCAGCAAGGTGGGAATAGAAGGATCATACCTCAACATAATAAAAGCCATATATGATAAACCCACACCCAACATAATACTCAATGGGCAAAAACTAAAACCATTTCCCCTAAGAACAGGAACAAGACAGGGATGCCCACTCTTACCACTCCTGTTCAACATAGTAGTGGAAGTATTAGCCATTGCAATTAGACAAGAAGAAGAAATAAAAGGCATCCAAATTGGAAAAGGAAAAGTAAAGCTGTCCTTATTTGCAGATGACATGATATAGTACATAAAAACCCTAAAGACTCCATAAAAAACTATTAGACTTAATAAATGAATTCAACAATGTAGCAGGATACAAAATTAATGCCAAGAAATTTATGGCATTTCTATATACCAGTAGTGAACTTACAGAAAGAGAGACTAAAAAAGCAATCCCATTTACCATCTCAACAAAAAAATTAAGATACCTAAGAATAAACTTAACTAAGGTTGTAAAAGACCTATACACGGAAAACTACAGGACACTGAAAAAAAGATATAGAGGAAGATGTAAACAGATGGAAGAACATACCATGTTCATGGATTGGTAGAATGAACATCATGAAAATGTCCATACTACCCAAAGCATTGTATAGATTCAATGCACTCCCTATTAAAATACCAATGGCATATTTCAGAAATCTAGAAAGAACTCTCCAAAAATTCATCTGGAATAAAAAAAGACCCCAAATAGGCATAGCAATCCTGAGAAAGAAGAACAAAGTAGGTGGGATCTCAATACCAGATTTCAAGCAGTATTTCAAAGCCACTGTTCTCAAAACAGCCTGGTACTGGCACAAGAACAGACATATAGACCAATGGAATAGAATAGAGAACCCAGATATCGACCCAAACCAGTATGCTCAATTAATATTTGACAAAGGAGGCATGAACATACAATGGAGTCAAGACAGTCTCTTCAATAAATGGTGTTGGGAAAATTGGACAGATACATGCAAAAAAATGAAACTAGACCACCAAATTACATCATACACAAAAATAAACTCAAAATGGATAAAAGACTTAAACATCAGACGGGAAACCATAAAAATACTAGAGGAATCCACAGGCAGAGAAATCTCAGACATATGACAAAGCAATTTCTTCACTGATACTGCTCCTAGTGCAATGGAAAAGAAAGAGAAAATAAACAAATGAGACTATATCAAAATAAAAAGCTTTTGCACAGCAAAAGAAACCATCAACAAAACAACAAGAAAGCCCACTGTATGGGAGAACATATTTGCAAATGTTTTCCCTGATAAAGGTTTAATCTCCATCATCTACAGGGAACTTATCTTACCTTATAATAGACAAATATGCAAATTGACCGCACCTTCGCTACGCCCAAGCCACGCCCACCAACCAAGCCACGCCCATCAACCACGCCCACCAGGAAGCCGTTGCAGGGACGTTGGGGTGTGGCGGAGCCCAAGGCCGGGAAAGCCACCCGAGGCTTTCCCGGCCTTGGGCGCCAGCGGGGAGCCTGCGCCGATCTCAGGAGACCACTGGGGGTCGGCTCCTGCGATCGGGTTGCAGGGACGCTGGGTGCGGCCGAGCCCAAGGCCACTGCCCAGGGCCAAGCCCGGACCCTGAAAGAAGGCAGAAGGTGGTGGCCACAGCCAAGGCCTGGGTCCCAGGTGCCAGCAGAAAACTGGTGCAGGCAGCCAGGTGAATGAAGGTCTATTGCACGAATCTTCGTGCAAATGGGCTACTAGTATAACTTAATAAAAGGAAGATAAATGATCCAATAAAAAAATGGGAAATGGACCTAAATAGAATCATTTTGAAAGAGGACAGAAGCAAGGCCAGGAGGCATATGAAAACATGCTCAAAGTCACTAATTATCCGAGAGATGCAAATCAAAACGACAATGAGGTACCATCTCACAACTGTCAGAATAGCAATCATCAACACATCAACAAACGACAAGTGCTAGCAAGTATTCGGAGAAAAAGGAACCCTTGTGCACTGTTGGTGGGAATGCAGACTGGTGCAGCCACTGTGGAGAACATTATGGAGTTTCTTCAAAAAATTAAAAATGGAACTCTCATTTGACCCAGTAATCCCACTTCTAGGATTATATCCCAGGAAACTAGAAACACCAATCAGAAAGGATATATGCACCCCTATCTTCATAGTAGCACAATTCACCATAGCTAAGATTTGGAAACAGCCTAAATGCCCATCAGCAGATGAGTGGATTAGAAAACTATGGTACATCTACACAATGGAATACTATGCTGCTATAAAAAAGAAGGAATTCTTACCATTTGCAGCAGCATGGATGGACCTGGAGAGCATTATGTTAAGTGAAATAAGCCAGGCAATGAAAGAAAAATACCACATGATCTCACTCATTTATGGAACATAAAGAACATTATAACCTGATGAACAAAAAGATAGACACAGAGGCAATAAAGCACCGAACAGACTGTCAAATTACAGCTGGAAGGCTGGGTAGTATTGGGGAGGGGGGAAAGAGATCAACCAAATGACTTGTATGCATGCATATAAGCACAACCAATGGACACAAGACACTGTGGGGGTGGGGTGGGATGAGGGCATGTGACAGGGGTTAGGGGAGGCTGGGGGAAGGTCTATGGGGAAAAAATGGAGATATATGTACTAGTATATGTAATACTTTAAACAATAAAATAAAATTTTAAAAAATAAAGCGTATTTCTTGTATAAAAACATTTAATTATTCTTAAAGTTTGATAACATCTGACAATAATTGAAGTGTTTATACCATCTACATTTTATGTAATTTGTTTGCATTTCAACGTAATATGGCTATTTGCTTTCTGCTTTCACCCTGTGTTCTTTGTTCATATTTTCTTCCTTTCCTGACTTTTGGGATATTATTTGAGTATTAGCATTCCACTTAATTTTCTCTCTTGGCTTATTAGTTCCTTCTCTTTGTCTTATCTTTTTAGTAGCAGATCTAGTATTTGCAATATGCATCTTTATCTTATCATGACCTACCTTCAAATAATATTATATCTCTATAAATTGTAAGAACCTTACAAAAATATCCTTATATTATGGTTACTATTGATCATGGTATCATTTTCATATATTTTCCTTCTATATGTTATTTTCCCCAATTTTATTGAAAAAGAATAGACATACATCACTGTATAAGATGATGGTTTGATTTACACATTCAGTTGGCCCTTGAACAACATGGGGGCTAGGGGAACTAGCCTTCCACACAGTCAAAAATCCACATATAAGTACAGTTTACCCTCCATATATGTGGATTTCCAACCATGAAGTTGAATCTTGAACAGTGTGAGTTTGAAACGTGTGGGCCAATTGAACTGTGAAGATAATTTTTTTTAAATTTCTTTATTAATTAAGGTATTACATATGTGTCCTCATCCTTCCATTAACCCCCCAACCCCTCCACTCATACCCTCACCCCCCTGATGTCCGTGTCCATTAGTTAGGCTTATATGCATGCATACAAGTCCTTTGGTTGATCTCTCCCCCTTACCCCCTCCCTCCCCTACCTTCCTTCTGAGGTTTGATGGTCTGATCAATGTTTCTCTGTCTCTGGATCTGTTTTTCTTCATCAGTTTATGTTGTTCATTATACTCCATAAATGAGTGAGATCATGTGATATTTATCTTTCCCTGACTGGCTTATTTCACTTATCATAATACTCTCCAGTTCCATCCATGCTGTTGCAAATGGTAAGAACTCCTTTTCTCCCTCAGCATAGTATTCCATTGTATAGATGTACCACAGTTTTTTAATCCACTCATCTGATGATGGGCACTTAGGCTGTTTCCAAATCTTAGCTATGGTGAATTGGGCTGTTATGAACATAGGGGTACATATAACCTTTCTGATTGATGTTTCTAGCTTTTTGGGGTATAGTCCTAGAAGTGGGATCAGAGGGTCAAATGGGAGTTCCATTTTTAGATTTTTGAGGAAACTCTACTGTTCTCCACAGTGGCTGCACCAGTCTGCATTCCCACCAGCAGTGCAAAAGTGTTCCTTTTTCACCAAATCCTCGCCAGCACTTGTCATTTGTTGATTTGGTGATCATAGCCATTCTGACCAGTGTGAGATGATACCACATTGTCATTTTAATTTGCACTCTCGGATAATTAGTGACTTTGAGCATGTTTTCATACATCTCTTGGCCTTCCTTCTATCATCTTTCGAAAAGTATCTATTTAGGTCCACTGCCCATTTTTAGATTGGGTTGTTTATCTTCTTTTTGTTAAGTTGTATGAGTTCCCTGTAAATGTTGGAGATTAAACCCTTATCGGAGATAAAATTGGCAAATATGTTTTCCCATGCAGTGGGCTTTCTTGTTGTTTTGTTGATGGTTTCCTTTGCTGTGCAAAAGCTTTTTATTTTGATATAATCCCATTTGTTTATTTTCTCTTTCTTTTCCATTGCACTAGGAGCAGTATCAGTGAAGAAATTGCTTCGGCATATGTCTGAGATTTCTCTGCCTGTGTATTCCTCTAGTATTTTTATGGTTTCCCGTCTGATGTTTAAGTCTTTATCCATTTTGAGTTTATTTTTGTGTATGATGTAAGTTGGTGGTCTAGTTTCATTTTTTTGCACGTATCTGCCCAATTTTCCCAACACAATTCATTGAAGAGACTGTCTTGACTTCATTTTATGTTCATGTCTCCTTTGTCAAATATTAATTGAGCATAGTGGTTTGGGTCAATTTCTGGATTCTCTATTCTATTCCATTGACCTATATATCTGTTCTTGTGCCAGTACCAGGCTGTTTTGAGAACAGTGGCTTTGTAATACTGCTTGAAATCTGGTATTGAGATCCCACCTACTTTATTCTTCTTTCTCAGGATTGCTGCAGCTGTTCGGGGTCTTTTGTTATTCCAGATGAATTTTTGGAGCGTTCTTTCTAGGTCTGTGAAATATGCCCTTGGTATTTTAATGGGGAGTGCATTGAATCTATAGCTTGCTTTGGGTAGTATGGACATTTTGATAATATTGATTCTACCAATCTATGAACACGGTATGTTCTTCCATCTGTTTATATTTTCCTCTATCTCTTTTTTCAGTGTACCGTAGTTTCTCGCATATAGGTCTTTTACATCCTTAGTTAAGTTTATTCCTAGGTATATTATTAATATTTTTGGTGAGATGGTAAATGGGATTGCTTTTTTAGTCTCTCTTTCTGTAAGTTCACTATTGGTGTTTAGAAATGCCATAGATTTCTTGGCGTTAATTTTGTATCCTGCTACATTGCTGAATTCATTTATTAAGTCTATTAGTTTTTTGATGGAGTCTTTTGGGTTTTCTATGTACAGTATCATGTCATCTGCGAATAAGGACAGTTTTACTTCTTCTTTTCCAATTTTGTTGCCTTTTATTTCTTCTTCTTGTCTGACCACAATGGCTAGTACTTCCAGTACTATGTTGAACAGGAGTGATGAGAGTGGGCATCCCTGTATTGTTCCTGTTCTTAGGGGAAATGGTTTTAGTTCTTGTCCATTGAGTATGATGTTGGCTGTGGGTTTGTCATATATGGCTTTTATAATGCTGAGGTATGATCCTTCTATTCCCACCTTGCTGAGAGTTTTTATCAGGAAATGGTGTTGGATTTTGTCCAATGCTTTTTCTGCATCAATTTATATGACTATGTGATTTTTATCTCTCAATTTGTTTATGTGATGTATCACGTTTATTGATTTGCACATATTGTACCATCCTTGTACCCCTGGGATAAATTCCACTTGGTCATGGTGTATGATCTTTCTGATGTACTGCTGGATCCGATTTGCTAGAATTTTGTTGAGGATTTTGACATCTATGTTCATCAGGGATATTGGCCTGTAATTCCCTTTCATTGTGTTGTCTTTATCTAGTTTTGGTATTAGGGTGATACTGGCTTCATCGAATGAGCTTGGAAGTGTTCCTTCCTCTTGAAATTTTTTGCAATAGTCTAAGGAAGATAGGTTTTAGTTCTTCCTTGAATGTTTGGTAAAACTCCCCTGTGAAGCCATCTGGCCCCTGGCTTTTGTTTGCTGGAAGCTTTTTGATGACTGCTTCAATTTCTTCCATAGTTATTGGCCTATTGAGTTTTTTAGAATCTTCCTGATTGAGTTTTGGAAGGTTGTATTTTTCTAGGAATATGTCCATTTCCTCCGGGTTGTCTAGTTTGTTGGAATAGAGTTGTTCATAGTATTTTTTAACTATCCTTTGTATTTTTGTGAGGTCTGTTGTTATTTCACCTCTCTCATTTCTGATTTTGTTTATTTGGGTCCTCTCTCTTTGCTTCTTGGTGAGCCTGGCTAAAGGTTCATCAATCTTGTTTATCCTTTCAAAGAACCAGCTCTTGGTTTTGTTGATCTTTTGTATTGTTTCTTTGGTCTCTATGTCATTCATTTCTGCTCTGATCTTTATTACTTCCTTCCTTCTGCTCACTCTGGTCTTTTGGTTGCTCTCTTTCTAATTCTTTGAGCTGTAGATTTAGAGGATTTGCTACCATTTTTTTTTTTTTTTTTTTGTGGTAGGCCTGTAGAGCTATAAACTTTCCTCTCAGGACTGCTTTCATTGTGTCCTATAGATTTTGGATTGTTGTGTTTTTATTGTCATTAGTTTCCAGGATGTTTTTAATTTCTTCTTTGATCTCATTGGTAACCCAATCATTATTTAATAGCATGCTATTCAGCTTCCAAGTGTTTGATGTTTTTGGATTGTTTTTATTGTAGTGTATTTCTAATATTATGCCATTGTGATCTGAGAAGATGCTTGGTATGATTTCAATCTTCTTGAATTTGGGAAGACTTTGCCTGTGACCCAATATGTGGTCTATTTTTGCAAATGTCCCATGTGCACTTGAGAAGAACGAGCATTCTGTGGCTTTGGGGTGAAATGTTCTGAAGATGTCAGTTAAGTCCATCTGATCTAGTGAGTCATTTAGGATTGCTGTTTCTTTTTTTTTTGTGTGCGTTTTATTATTATTTTTTAATATTTTTATTGAGGTATTATATGTGTACATATCTTACTATTACCCCCCCACCCCACACCCACACATGCCCTCCCCCCCAGAGTTTTGCATCCATTGTTTATGCTTATATGCATGCATACAAGTCCTTCGTTTGATTTCATAACTCCCCCACCTTTCCCAAACTTTCCCCCTGTAATTTGAAAGTCTGTTTGATGCTTTACTGTCTCTGTATCTATCTTTTTGTTCACCACTTTATAATGTTCTTTACTATCCCTAAATGAGTGAGATCATGTGGTATTTTTCTTTCATTGACTGGCTTATTTCACTTAGCATAATGTTCTCCAATTCCATCCAGGTTGCTGCAAATGATGAGAATTCCTTTTTTATGGCAGCATAGTATTCCATTGTGTAGATGTACCACAGTTTTCCGATCCAGTCATCTGCTGATGGGCACCTAGGCTGTTTCCAAATCTTAGCTATTGTAAATTGTGCTGCTATGAACATAGTGGTGCATATATCCTTTCTGATTGGTGTTTCTGGTTTCTTCGGATATATTCCCAGGAGTGGGATTACTGGGTCAAATGGGAGTTCCATTTTCAGTTTTTTGAGGAAACTCCATACTGTTCTCCACAGTGGCTGCACCAGTCTGCATTCCCACCAGCAGTGCACGAGGGTTCCTTTTTCTCCGCATCCTCGCCAACACTTGTTGTTTGTTGATTTGTTGATGATAGCCATTCTGACAGGTGTGAGATGGTACCTCATTGTTCTTTTGATTTGCATCTCTCGGATAATAAGTGACTTTGAACATGTTTTCATGTGTCTCTTGGCCTTCCTTCTGTCTTCTTTTGAAAATATTCTGTTTAGGTCTGTTGCCCATTTTTTTATTGGATCATTTATCTTCCTCTTATTAAGTTGCATAAGCTGCCTGTAGATGTTGGAGATTAAACCTTTATCAGTGATAGCATTTGCAAATATGTTTTCCCATGCAGTGGGCTTTCTTGTTGTTTTGTTGATGGTTTCTTTTGCTGTAAAAAAGCTTTTTATTTTGATGTAGTCCCATTTGTTAATTTTCTCTTTAGCTTCCATTGCCCTAGGGGCAGTGTCAGTGAAGAAGTTCTTGTGGCATATGTCTGAGATTTTGTTGCCTGTGGATTCCTCTAGTATTTTTATGGTTTCCCGTCTTATGTTTAAGTCCTGTATCCATTTTGAGTTTATTTTTGTGTATGGTGTAAGTTGGTGATGTAGTTTCATTTTTTTGCATGTATCTGTCCAGTTTTCCCAACACCATTTATTGAAGAGACTGTCTTGACTCCATTGTATGTTCATGCCTCCTTTGTCAAATATTAATTGAGCATAGTGGTTTGGGTCGATATCTGGGTTCTCTATTCTGTTCCATTGATCAATATGTCTGTTCTTGTGCCAGTACCAGGCTGTTTTGAGAACAGTGGCTTTGTAATACAGCTTGAAATCTGGTATTGAGATTCCACCTACTTTATTCTTCTTTCTGAGGATTGCTGAGGCTAGTCGGGGTCTTTTTTTATTCCAGATGAATTTTTGGAGAGTTCTTTCTAGGTCTGTGAAATATGCTGTTGGTATTTTGATGGGGAGTGCATTGAATCTGTAGATTGCTTTGGGTAGTATGGACATTTTAATGATGTTGATTCTACCAATCCAGGAATATGGTATGTTCTTCCATCTGTTTACGTCTTCCTCTATCTCTTTTTTCAGTGTCCTGTAGTTTTCTGCGTATAGGTCTTTTACCTCCTTAGTTAAGTTTATTCCTAGGTATCTTAATTTTTTTGGTGCGATGGTAAATGGGATTGCTTTTTTAGTCTCTCTTTCTGTAAGTTCATTATTGGTATATAGAAAAGCCATAGATTTCTTGGCGTTAATTTTGTATCCCGCTACATTGCCGAATTCATTTATTAAGTCTATTAGTTTTTTGATGGAATCTTTTGGGTTTTTTATATACAATATCATGTCATCTGCAAATAAGGACAGCTTCACTTCTTCTTTTCCAATTTGGATGCCTCTTATTTCTTCTTCTTGCCTAATTGCAACAGCTAATACTTCCAGTACTATGTCAAACAGGAGTGGTGAGAGTGGGCATCCCTGTATTGTTCCTGTTCTTAGGGGAAATGGTTTTAGTTTTTGTCCATTGAGTATGATGTTTGCTGTGGGTTTATCATAAATGGCTTTTATTATGTTGAGGTATGATCCTTCTATTCCCACCTTGTTGAGAGTTTTTATCAAGAAATGGTGTTGGATTTTGTCCAATGCTTTTTCTGCATCAATTGATATGACTATGTGATTTTTATCTCTCAATTTGTTTATGTGATGTATCACGTTTATTGATTTGCACGATATTGTACCATCCTTGTACCCCTGGGATAAATTCCACTTGGTCATGGTGTATGATCTTTCTGATGTACTGCTGGATCCGATTTGCTAGAATTTTGTTGAGGATTTTGACATCTATGTTCATCAGGGATATTGGCCTGTAATTCCCTTTCATTGTGTTGTCTTTATCTGGTTTTGGTATTAGGGTGATACTGGCTTCATCGAATGAGCTTGGAAGTGTTCCTTCCTCTTGAAATTTTTTGCAATAGTCTAAGGAAGATAGGTTTTAGTTCTTCCTTGAATGTTTGGTAAAACTCCCCTGTGAAGCCATCTGGCCCCGGGCTTTTGTTTGCTGGAAGCTTTTTGATGACTGCTTCAATTTCTTCCATAGTTATTGGCCTATTGAGTTTTTTAGAATCTTCCTGATTGAGTTTTGGAAGGTTGTATTTTTCTAGGAATATGTCCATTTCCTCCGGGTTGTCTAGTTTGTTGGAATAGAGTTGTTCATAGTATTTTTTAACTATCCTTTGTATTTTTGTGAGGTCTGTTGTTATTTCACCTCTCTCATTTCTGATTTTGTTTATTTGGGTCCTCTCTCTTTGCTTCTTGGTGAGCCTGGCTAAAGGTTCATCAATCTTGTTTATCCTTTCAAAGAACCAGCTCTTGGTTTTGTTGATCTTTTGTATTGTTTCTTTGGTCTCTATGTCATTCATTTCTGCTCTGATCTTTATTACTTCCTTCCTTCTGCTCACTCTGGTCTTTTTTGGTTGCTCTCTTTCTAATTCTTTGAGCTGTAGATTTAGAGGATTTGCTATCATTTTTTTTTTTTTTTTTTTTTTTTTTTTTTTGTGGTAGGCCTGTAGAGCTATAAACTTTCCTCTCAGGACTGCTTTCATTGTGTCCTATAGATTTTGGATTGTTGTGTTTTTATTGTCATTAGTTTCCAGGATGTTTTTAATTTCTTCTTTGATCTCATTGGTAACCCAATCATTATTTAATAGCATGCTATTCAGCTTCCAAGTGTTTGATGTTTTTGGATTGTTTTTATTGTAGTGTATTTCTAATATTATGCCATTGTGATCTGAGAAGATGCTTGGTATGATTTCAATCTTCTTGAATTTGGGAAGACTTTGCCTGTGACCCAATATGTGGTCTATTTTTGCAAATGTCCCATGTGCACTTGAGAAGAACGAGCATTCTGTGGCTTTGGGGTGAAATGTTCTGAAGATGTCAGTTAATGCCATCTGATCTAGTGAGTCATTTAGGATTGCTGTTTCTTTGCTAATTTTTTGTCTAGAGGATTTATTCAGTGATGTCAGTGGTGTATTAAAGTCCCCTACTGTGATTGTATTGTTGTAGATCTCTCCCTTGATATCTTCCAGGAGTTTTGTTATGTATTTGGGTGCTCCTGTGTTGTGTGCATATATGTTTATCAGGGTTATGTCCTGTTGTTGTATCAATCCCTTTAGTATTATGAAATGGCCTTCCTTATCACTTGTTATGGCCTTCACTTTGAGGTCTATTTTGGCAGATATAAGTATTGCTACCCCAGCTTTTTTTTCATTTCCATTTGACAGAAAGATATTTTTCTATCCCCTCATTTTCAGTCTGTGTGAGTCCCTTGTTCTGAGGTGTGTCTCTTGTAGACAGCATGTATATGGGTCGTGTTATTTTATCCATTCAGCCATGAGATGTCTTTTGATTGGAGCATTTAGTCCATTTATGTTTAAAGTTATTACTGAAAGGTACTTGTTTTAGTAATTTCTATTTTTGTACTTGTGTTACTTCTTACCTTTTTATTTCTTCTTTTTATAGCAATTCCTTTAGCATTTCTTGCATTGCTGGTTTGGTAGTGATAAACTCCCTTAGCCTTTTTTTGTATGCAAAGCTCCTGATTTCCCCTTCAGTTTTAATTGATAGTCTTGCTAGATAGAGTATTCTTGGATTCAGTCCCTTGCTTTGCATCACTTTGTATATCTGCTTCCATTCCCTTCTAGCTTGATGTGTTTCTGTTGAGAAATAATTTGATAATCTGATGGGTGATCCTTTGTAGGTAACTCTCTGTCTCTCTCTTGCAGCCTTTAAGATTCTCTCTTTGTCGTGAATATTTGCCATTGAAATTATGACGTCTCTTGGTATGGGTCTTTTGGGATTCATCTTGCTTGGGACTCTCTGTACTTGTATAACTTTTTTCTTCCCCATATCCGGGAAGTTTTCTGTCATTATTTCTTCAAATAGATTTTCTAATCCTTGCTGCTCTTCTTGTCTTTTTGGCAGCCCTATTATACGTATGTTACTTCGTTTCGAGTTGTCCGAAAGCTCCCTTCAGCTCTCCTCCTGCTTTTTAATTTTTTTGTCAAGTTGCTGTTCAGATTGAGCTTGTTTCTCTACCTTATCTTCTAACTCACTAATTCGGTCCTCTGCTTCTTCTAGTCTACTGTTGAAACTTTCCATGGTGTTTTTGATTGTAGCTATATCACTTTTCATTTCTTCCTGATTCTCGCATAGGTTGTTGATTTTCTTATCCATCCAGTGTATGAATTTCACTACCATTACTCTAAATTCTTTTTTGGTCATGTTGCATGCTTCAATTTCACTAATTTCCTTTCTTGGCGACTCCTCATTTTCTTTCCTCTGGGGATTGTGTCGTCTCCCCATTCTGAATCACCAGAAGGTTCAAATGTCGAGCTGTGTGGACCTGGGCCATGTGTAGTGCTAGCTTCGCACCACCCGAGTGTCACTGAAGTGCTCCAACACTAAGATATGTGGCTACTGTGGGTTGGTGGGAACCAGGCTTGTCCAGAGTCAGCGTTACCAGTGCTCAGTATGGTCTCATGTGCACACCTAAGATCAGGGACGCCACCTGCACTGTGCTGAAACAGACACTCTGCTGGCATGTGCCAAAAATCAGAGTCCCCTAGCGTTTGCCAGGAGTCAGAGTTCCCCTGTGTCTGCACCAAGACTCGAGTATCAGCGTCTCTGTTACTTTGTGAGGCCACTCGCTGAGAATCAGGGTCCCTGTGTGTGCATGCACCAAGGATTGGAGTCACTGGCTCTTAGTGTGAATGCACTTGGAGTCAGGGATCCCAGGTCCACGTGACAAGAAACAGAGTCAAGTCAGTGGTACTCAGTGCTGCCTTCTGCCCAGAGAATTAGGGTCCCGGTCAACTTGGGGGACTGGGTTGCACAGTAGCACTGTGTAGGCAGCTGGTTCGTTCCTGCACTGTGGAAAACAGACTTCCGTGTGCGCTTGCCTAGAATCCAAGTCAGATGTGGGCTTTGGATTTGGTCACCTGATTGCATTGTGAGGAACAGATTCCCAGTGTCTGAGTGCTCTCAGGCTCAAATTCCTGTAGTGGTGCTGCGGGAAACCGATTCTCAGTGTCTGAGCGCTCCCAGGCTCAAATTCCTGTAGCAGCGCTGTGGCCCATGCGAGGTGTGGGTCTGCAGGGAGGAGCATAGGCTCCTTGACTCACAGAAATCTGTGGCCTGGATGTCTGGATTCTTGTTGTCTTTGGGTCTGCAGTTGTGGTTGCATGTCTCTGTCCCCAGTGGCCGCAGGGTCCTGGTTTGCGTCTGAGACCAGACTGGGTGGTGCTGAGGCCAGGATCCTAGTCTCAAGCAGCTCTGTTTCTCAAGATGGCATGGTCTCTGTGCCTGCACTGGCCTCCTCAGAGTGTCCACATTGTGCGTGGGGTTCTGTCATCTAAGACTGCCCAGTTTGGCAGCCCCTTGGAAGACCTGCAGAATCTAACTGTCCTTAGCTCATACACACACACACACACACCACACACGTCCACACACTCCTCTATCATTTCCTCACTCTCTCACACTCTCTCCCTCCCTACCTTCCTGCTGGTTGCCATCTTCGCACCTCCTTTGAAGATCAATTTTAAAAATTCACATATAAGTACACCACACAGTTCAATGGACTATGAAATAATTACCACAATAGGTTTAGTTAACACCCATCATTATATAGATACAATAAAAAGAAAGAACTATATATGTTACTTATCAGCACTGCAATGTATGTTATTTATCAACACTGCTATAAAGCAATAATGATTATATGTAATTTTTAAAAACTTTTTTATTGTTATTTAATTTTTTATTTTATTTTTTAATTTAATTTTATTTTTTACTTAAGTTACCCTGAATCCTTTTCTGTTGTTTACAAACAAAGACTTCAAGCAGAAACACGACCTATATTGAATGTCTTTCTCAAAGCTGGATCACTATGTTATCAATATCAGTGAAGGACCAAGGACACATGACATGAGGTGTGATCTCTGTGAGTTGTTGAAGTTGGTATTGCTATGATTACTGACTCAGTTCTGTCACTATTTGATAAAATATTGTCATTTCTAGGACAGTTGAGGGGTTCATGAGGATATTATCCAGTAGGGTATTTAATGTCAAGACAGTCCTAGAGAAAACGAGCCAGATGCTTGCTTTATCTGTGTAACTTATTTGGCAAAGACTCCCAGTCTCCTAATATACTTTCTCATATACTTGGCTGTCTGTCTCTAGAATAATTGCACATTTATTAAAGGTAGTTGTTATCTCATCTTGAGAACAGAGATCCATAAATCATATTTCAGATGTGTAGTAGATTACAAAATTTAGCATCAGATGACCTTAGTGTGAATATAGTCCTCAACTTATTTGCTGAAGCAGTGTCAAGTCCATTCTTCAAGTAGATTTTGTGATACAGCAATAAATATGAAAGACAATGCTTAGAGCACTTGTCAAAGTCTCAGGCCCTCTCTGTGGCTGCCTCATATTTTTTCATGACACCATTCCTGAAGGAGTTAGGAAGTGCTTCATTCCCCCAATCAATGTTAGTTTAGTAAGCACCACACATTTATTTTCTGTGCTTTCTTAAATAGCTCCAAGGGGCCAATTACAAATTCTCAGATGATCTGTAACTAGGTGAGCAGGCTGCTTCATCAAAGGCTCCTGAGTGAAAAAGTAGTTGCTAAAAATTTATAAAAAATATTTATTTCTATCTAGGTGAATACTTCAGTGGGCCTGTAAGTACCTCTTCATTGTTATTATTCAACTTAATATTAAGCCATTTACTAGCTCCCTTTCCTTAAAATTATTGCCCTCTGGGGTTTTAGCGTTTCCTCCAAAAGATTAGTAATCAATTAGTGTGCAGAAAATATTTATAAATATGTAACAACCATATTTCCTTGGTTAAATGGGTAACATTATGTTTCTGTACTTCATCCTTTTGTACTTCCAGAAACATAATTCCCTGAAATAAAGCAAGAAAGTGAAAACTCAGTGAGTAAATCAAAGCTTTCTTTGGTGGTTTTCTAGGACTAGTGTAGGAGGAAATACCAGATTTCTTACTAGATGAGTTTGTGAGAGACACTGTTGTAATGCCTTGAGTAGAAAGCTTGAGGTTAAGTATGTAATTGAGCAAAGCTCACTCCAGCACTACTGTATTATCAGGATCATATAATGCTGAGTGAGTTTACAACTGCAAGACTATTAGCTGGATATTATTCCTCTAAGTACTAATAGTAATGGATACTGCTGGACTACATCTTAGCCACACTGAGAGCAGTTATGCCAAAGACACCAAACATCATATTGACCATCTTTCTGGACACCGATGCCCATTTTAGCAATAGCTGACTTGGTAGTTGCTCTTGTGTGACTAGTTAGCTGATAGCCAAATTACTTTCTTATTTGTGCACAGAACACTTTAAAAGAGGAAGAGCCCAAAGCACTTGGGATATTCAACTTAATTATCTTGCTTCCAATCACTACAAACATTTAGTTTGTGCTATCTCCAGCTCTAGGTTTCTTAGATTTTCTTTGGCAAGAACACAGATGGTGTTTCATTTCACACTTTCAATTAGTGATCTTGTAATATGCAGAGCCTGGGAGCAGGACAAATCAGACTGTATCACAGACCTGCAATTTTTGTAAACAGTTCTTTTCCACCCCATGAACCCATCTTCTGCAGAGGTTGCCATCTGGAGTTGAAATCTTTGGTAGCAGTAGGCATTCCCATCTGAGATTCATGGGATGGGAGGCACCTGTGGATGAACTCTGGGAACACTTGTTCTGGTACCCAACAAAGTGATAAGCAGAAGGCTTGGCCTCTAACATTATCACACTTAGTCTTTACTCTATTCCTCCTGCTGTCTGGATACCTAGTCCATCTCCTTCAGCAAGGAAAGGCTCCATAACTGACTGAAAGTCAGTAATGTGAAGGGAGAGAATAAACTTGCTAAGTAAAGGTCTCAAGAAACTTCAAGTCAAGTTTATTTTTGCTTGTAATTGACAGAAACTTTCCTTCCTATTTTAGGCATGCAAGAGAATAGCACCGGTGAATGTGTGCTCACATACAAGTGTGAACTAGAGTTCTCTCCCTCTCTCTCTCTCTCTCTCTCTCTCTCTCTCTCTCTCTCTCTCTTACACACACACACACACACACACACACACACACACACACACACACACCCCTCTGATAATTTCTTACAGGCTCCAAACTCTCCTATTGCAGATAAATGTTCTTTACCCAGGGTAGAACATGTCTTATGGTGTCCCTGGATTTACAAAATCCCAGCTTGGAGACTCAAGAGAAAAAACATATTTGTTCTCTTGTCATTATTTGAACATTCCTAAGCAAATATTCAGATTTTTAACATAATCCTGGGGTTTTAGTTGATCATAACTTAGTATAAGGTGGTATGCAGCTGATGAAAATGTGACCATGATCAGAGATTCATTGATAGAAGCAAATGGTCTACATAGAAGTGATGGATCCAAAGTAGTTTATATTTTTATTTTTAAATGATGATAATTAAGTTTATGAGCCCTTTGATATCTGGAAACCATGAATTATGAGGTCAGTTGAAGAAGCTAAGGATTACTCATGTAGAGAAGGGAGGGCTTAACTAGGGTTGGTTGGAGGATATGACAACTATGTTCATATGATGAAGAAGAGGAACTGAATTTACCGGCTGTTTTGGAAGGTGGAAATAACAGCAATGTAGGTACAGGGGGTAAGGAGTATAATGTAGTGGAAAGTTCACTGGTTTTAGAATGAGTAGATCTAGACTTTGGTCTTGTTTTTGCTTCTGTCTGAATCTCTTCCTTTTTAGGAGTGGTTCAGCCATGGCTTGCATTGGTTAGGTCATGACTTGGATAAGATTTCTGTGATTGGGTATTGGAGTCAATGGAGCCAAAGGTATGGGCCAGGGTGGGGAGGCAAGTTTAAGTTCTTTACAGAGAGCTGAAGACAAAAATTTAACCCCCATTTTGAAGGTCAAGAGGCAGGCAAGAGTCACAAGGGTATTAGAGCAGGAGCAGGTCAGGAATAAATGGGTTAGGTGGGTTTTGGGAAATTGGTGAAAACATGAGTAGGTGCTTGTTGCTTGCCTTTAGGTATGTGAGGACACTGGTGGGTGCATCAGTTTAGAGGGCTAGGTCAAGTAATTAACTAGCCATGTGACCTTGGCTGACTCTCAACCTATATCTGGGACTTAGTAGCTTCAGTTCAGAAGTAAGAGGGTTGAAGTGATGACCCATACTTGTTTTATGAATTACAGTAAAGAAATCTTGAATATTCTATTAGAACAGAATTTCCTACCAATTGGAACCGTCCACTCATGAAGCTGGTAACCTTGGCAAGTAGAGGAAGTTTCAAATTTATTGTCAAGATGAGGAGGCCTAGATTATTTACTTTTATCTCTTGTAAGTAATAACTTATCTAAAAAGGGTGAGAGCATACCCGTTAGAAAGAGCTTTCCAGTGGCATTAGCCCCTTGGCACTTGGCTGGATTCTCCTATTTAGTGAAGTTGTTGCAGGGACCGGGTGTTCTCTATTTTTCCACAGAAGTAATATAAACACTCGTCAAATTTTCCTGGTGATATGATTTTGTTGTTGTTGTCTTCTCTTTGGAAAATGTCCATGGCTGCAACATTTGGCTATCTGAAGCTTTTGCATGCATCACAAACACCATCTGTTATAATCAGTGACATACATAGTACATGCAATTAGTAGTGCTACAGCTGTATGTAGCAGGAGAAATTGAAAGAACCACAACTTCCTCTGTTCGACTGACATGATTAATAGGGCATTTGTGGATTGTCTGAGCTTTTATGTTCATCAATGAAAGATCTCTTTGAGCTGCTCTGGAGATACATCCTATTTGATTAGAAAACTTGCCTTGAAGAAAATAAGGGCGGTTGGGTACCCATTAAAGAGGAAGTGCAACCTGAAGGCTATCTTAAAAGGCCAGAGGAGAATTCCTTGGCCAGGGAAATTTAGGTCTAGGTGCAGAATATATGGGTCTCACTCTCTCTGTCTCTACCACCAATATCCTCCAGAGGGACCCCATGGGGTCACTGAAATGGCATACCCCCTCTGCTCCTCTTGCCATAATGACATTTTGGTCCCTGTTGCATTCTTAATTTTTGAGCTCATGATCATTGAAGCCTTCCAAGAGGAAGGACAGAATCTACTATCTAATACTATTCAGGATAAAACTGAAGCTCAGGGAGGAGGTGACCTACCTTGCATCATAAAGGACACAACTGGGACTAGAACCCGCACACAATAGAGTTGTCCAAATATAAAATTTGGAAATAATACAATGGCTAACAAGAAAAGATTGCATAATTTAAAAATGGTACTACTAATAATAACAGCTAACTGTACTGAGGAGTTGCAACTGGCACTGTACTAAATACTTTATGTCATTATCTCATTAATCCTCAAAACAACTATGGTGATGGGTAGTATGCTATGTTATAGTTTCTAGAGGAGGAGACTGAAGCTTTGAGGTTTAAACACTTGTGTTTGACTACAAAACCAGTAAGTAGTAGGGTTGCAATTTCAACCCAGCTCCATCTGACCCCAAAAGCCCAGGCTTTTAACCATTCATAGTTTACTTATTGTCTCTATTACATCATGTGGTTCTTAAAATGATGGTTGTACATGAAAAAAGCAGGATATGAAATTATCAATATGATCCTATATAATAAAAGCCCAGTGACCGATCAGCAGAAATACCAGAATGACTGGTCTACCAGTCGCTGTTATGCGCACTGACCACCAGGGGGCAGACACTCAATGCAGGAGCTGCCCCCTGGTGGTCAGTGTGCTAACACAGTGGGAGCGCCACTCAGCTGACTGGGATGAGCAGTTGCTCCCACTGTGAACCCTCACCAAGGGGCAGGAACCCAGGCTGCAATTGTTGCCTCCTCACCCCAGGCTCCTCCTCCTCACTCCCTGCTGCCTCCTCTGGAAGCCCCCAGGCTGAGAAGTGCCACTTCTGGGCTTGCAGAGCTGACCCTGGAGGCTGGGAGGCAGATTTGTGGCTGCCAGGAACTGAGGCCTACTCTGTCGCCTCTCAGTGCTATTGTCCCTGGGCCTGGCTCCCGACTGGGTCCCCTAGAGAGGCGAGTGCTCTGGCTCAATGGAAGATGCCAGACCAGGGAGCAGCCACTCAGAGGGCGGATCCACAGCTGCTCGGCAGACCAGGATGAGCGGTGCTCCCACAGTGGCGTGATCACCACAGGCCATGCCCCCACCAGTGCACGAATCCCATGCACTGGGCCTCTAGTTAGATTATAACCATGTAAAACAAGCATCACTTATTACTTATTTATTTTTTTAGAGAGAGAGGAAAAGGGAGAGGTATAGAGGGATAGAAACAACATTGATCAGCTGCCTTCTGTATGCCTGCCTCCTACTGAATTAAGCCTGAAACCCAGGCATGTGACTTGACCAGGAATCAAACAAGTGACCTCTTGGTTCCTGGGTTAACACTCAACTGCTGAGCCACACTGGCCAGGCAAGCATTTATAACCAAAAAAACAGAAAGAAATATAGCAATGTCATTGGTCATTTCAAGATGGAAACTCAATTTTGTTTTTACACTTCTTTGTATTTTCCAAATTTTCTATAATGAATATTTATGACTCACAAATAGAAATTCTGCTGACAAACTTGTCATTGAACATGAGAACACCAAAGAAAACCTCCTTAATCTTTTCCCACCAAAGTGGCCTCCATTCAAATTGACTGTGGCCCATAGGCAGTAAGCCTCATTTGTTTATAGTAAACATGGGGGAGGAAGAGAAATGAAGGAAGCACTTCAATTATTTTCTTTCAAGTCCTTGCAGGACAAAGTGATTACATCTTTATGCATGAATCTTGTGAGAAGAGAGTTTAGTGACAAATAATAGCACGGTTTTGCAGTTAGATGAAAAATATATTGTTGTTACCTTTGCTTTGCATCCAACATTTTCTCCAAATAGTGACTGAAGAGTTGAGAGCTTAGTTAAGATGTGTCATCATTTAGGCTTGGCAGATTAAATCACGTGACTCTAGAGCTCACTGGAAAAGAAAATTTCCTTTGATTAGTGGCAGAAAGCCCTCAGTCCTTCATCTCTGCAATGACTTACGAACAAAAATGAAAGTCAGGTATGAACTTTCTTTGGCTTTTTTGATGGTTCTTATTTAAATACCCAATACCCATTTCAGAACTTTTAATTCTCACTTTGTAGGTAGCAAAGGTCTCTTGCTTGTTGTGAATCTTACATGATCAGGTATGCAGCTGGTCATGATTAGAGTGACCACATTTACCTTGATTAAATATTTGCTATCATATTTGATTTCTTACTGAATGGTGATTCAGTTTTGTAGTTTATTTTTTTCAATGTCATAATATATGTGTGTCTGTTTTTGTATGTGTACATATATATTAGTTAAGAGGACCCTTTATGTCTGAGAAGTAACATCAGTCTATGAACTTAGTAAATATTCCCCCCCTACAAATTGCTATTTTCAGCCAGATTTACAAGAGGTACTTTAAAGGTTTGAATGATCCTGGTTCTAGGAAAAGAAGGGTAATTTCTTGTCTAGAGCAGAAAGAATGTAAGTTTAATGATATTGAGTCATCTAGGACCAGGCTTTCAAGACACGGCTTCCTGGAGTGTCTGGATTTTGGCATTTGAAACCTTTTTATTTGAAATAGTGATTTGAATGCAGAAGCTGTCTTTGTGAAATGAACCTTGATAATGGCAGACACAGCCTTTTCCTAATAATAAGATGCTGTCATGCTGTCTGTGGGATGACAGAGTGGGCTTGCATCAACCAGGACATTAGTATCAAGGGAGGTAGGGGTGTCTTTGGGTCACTTGGATAATGAACAATTTGCTCAGGGCTAATCAAGTATCTCTAAAGTCAGGACTGGATTTAGAATTTTCTCATTATGCCCATTGAAATTGCAGGGTGACTGTGTTGAATACTTGCTGGGCCCTCGGCGTGGGAAACCCATTCCCAATTTTACCTGGTTCAGGCAAGGACGGGGGCTTTACTTGTGTTTTCGTA
The DNA here is from genome assembly GCF_027574615.1 of Eptesicus fuscus. Classification (NCBI taxonomy): domain Eukaryota; kingdom Metazoa; phylum Chordata; class Mammalia; order Chiroptera; family Vespertilionidae; genus Eptesicus; species Eptesicus fuscus. The sequence goes on from NC_072473.1 coordinate 94,002,418, forward strand.
GCCCCTGGGCTTGCTTTAGACATGTCATGACCAGTCTGGAAGGTTCCTATGACATCACCTGCTGTAGCCCCTCAATTGAGACACAGAAGCTAAGAAGCAGCTGTATTTGCCCAAAATTGAAAATACATTCCATGGAGGACCAGAGACTGAGCCTCCCAAACTTGTTTCCATTTTAGATATTTGTGCTGTACCAATTAATAAGTCCTGTGTAGGTATGAATTTTGGGAGTAGTCAGGCAGTTCCTGGAGCCTTTGGCATGCCAGTGCTTATTGTCAGTATTATTTCTCTCCTGGGCACTCTCATATTCTGGCCAGTGAGGAGGGTGAGTGGATGGGTTTGAAGTGCATGCTCCTTTTCTCTCTAACCTTTTAGTCCCTACATTGGGGCTTTGGAGGCCTTGTGAAGTGCAAAAGACTAACTCCCCTTTCTGCCTCCCCAACCTACTCACCCAGTCTCTAACTTAATGATTTGCCTCCTGCTTGCCTCACTCAGCATCCTCAGGCATTTCATGTCCACTTCTAGCAGTACTGGTGGCAGGCTCCCATGTGAATGCTGTGTTTCTCTCTTGTATTTTATTTTAACCTCCAGTTTTATTTTTGAGAACAGAAGTGGCAGGGGCCACAAGAATGGCCTTCATCTCACAAAAATTGCCCATCCCCCATCCCGTGTTCTCCTTCCTCAGCAGAAGATTTCTTCATGGTTTGTTTGTTTGTTTGTTTACTATTTTTGGCCATACTTTCCAATAAATCCAGGATTCTCTGTTAAGAAGTAAAAATTGTAGGAATTACACATTTACTTTGTGATTTAAATTTCTCCTTTCAGGCTCTCATTCTCTTTTCTGTTTTTTTATTTTATTTTTTTGCTTATTCAGCCTGATCTTAGCACTCATTTTTGTCAGTAAACATTTCAGATATAAAGATTTTCAAGTGATTGTTTGGTTAGGAAGTGAACATGGAAAGCAATCAGTGATTCTGCCTGAATCATGATTGACATATTTTTCCCTTTACTAATTTTAAACCCACATTTTTTTGATTGACAGTGTTAATATACTTCTGTCTGTTCCCTTCTTTCATTGTATGAATTGGCTGTGAGGTTGTGTGATATGTTGGCTGGGCTGGGGATTATACGACCCAGGTTTCCTTCTCTAATGCTTACCCTATGTTTACAGACCTCAACTGTTCCTGTATACATTGGCATGTACCACCAGTGAGGGGAGCATGACTGACATAAACTTTTGTCTCCTAGGTGACTGGAGGAAGCAACTGTGAGCTACAGAATGATTTAAAAGTAAAAGAGAAACTCAAACATTTGTCACCTGATTTAGTAAAAACAAAACATAAACTCCCATTTAAGTAAAGATTCTGTCATTAGATGGCCTAGCTGTGAAAGCAAATTCACAGTACCAAGGAGTGTAATTCCATAGATTTCTGGAAAGTCAGCAGTGTAAGGATCCATAGCAGATCATTTGGGCAATAAACATTTCCAGGCATCTTGTACATGACCAGGTATTCTTCTGGGGGCTTGGAATGTAGTGAGGAACAAATATCTTCTAGTCTAATTTCCTCTCTTGGCAGATAGGCACCTCAGTTTCCCTAAATAGTGGAAGGGGATTGCTTAAAGTCTCATAGCAAGTTCATGGCAAGGCTAAGCTAGAATGCAGAGCCCCCGGCACCAGGCAGATGCCTTTTATACCTTAACTTTCTGCTCTTACCCCAATTGTGCTTCTGCCATGGTTACAGTCCCCCATGTGACTTGAGCAAATGGCCACAAACTAAATGAGTAATATCCTTTTTTAAGTGTTTTTTATTGATTTCATAGAGAGAAAGGGAGAGGGAGAGAGAGAGATAGAAACATCAATGATGAGAGAGAATCATTCATAGGCTGCCTCCTGCAAGCCCCCTACTGGGGATTGAACCTCCAATCCAGGCATGTTCCCTGACTGAAAGTTGAACCATGACCTCCTGATTCATAGGTGACACTCAACTACTGAATCACACCAGCCAGGCCACGGCAGGTAATATCTTAAAAGGAGAGAATAATAAAGGACCCTGCCAGGATTAGGGCTATATACTAGTAGCTCAATGATGCTCAACAAGACTGTTTTTCTGTGCTCTGATTAACCACAGCACAGCTTAGTAGTCGAGCCCACTTTGAGGCACCTGGCCTGTTAATCTCCAGAGTCCCCAGGGACTTGTACATGGAAAATGCTCAGTAAGTTTGGGCAGAATTGTGCTGAGTTAGTTAGAGGAGCACTGTGGAAGAAGACAGTGGAATCACTGAATGAAAGGAGCTGGCAACTGAGCTTCTAGACCATGAACTTATGTCCTGTTAGCAGCTGGTTTCTGTGGCCCGGCTCCAGAAAGCTGTCACTATCCCCACCCCCACTTGCTGAGTTGTCCCAAGAAGGGATCTGCCCTGTCACATCAGACACTCAGCTGAAAGCTGTGGGGATTATAAAGCCTGCCACATTAGCACATCTTTCTCTTTTTACAGATAAGGTGTTAGTCACTGTGATGGGCAGTAAGACACTGTTCATTGTTTTTAATTATTAGTTGTCAACTCAGAGACTTCATGGAACTAATAAGATTGAGGCAGGTTGTAGAATTCCTCCTTTAAAGATGCCATAATATTGTTTAGAAGAAATAGAATAACCTTAATTATCAAAGTCTGCTGAGACACTTGCATATTCTCTTCTGCTGCAGGCATAGGGTTGTTGAGAACTCACATTGAGTTACTATACAGAGTACTTACTCCTTGCATGATGGTGAGGCAAGAGGTCTATGGTCAGCAGTGGTGTCTGCTCACAGAACTCTCCCTGGGCCTGCTGTCATCTCTGTTGAGCAAAGCTTACTGCCTTGATTGTACTGCCTCCTGTGTTTTTCCTGGTCTCTTGCTTTATATCTGCTTGACCTCTTTCTCCTCATTCATCCCTTGGACAACTCTAAATGGGCCCATGTGTACCCCAGAAGCAGCCCTCTTTTGTCTTCCTTTCCTCCTTTCCATTTTATGTCAAATATTTGCTTGGCTTAAAGCTTATAAAATATTATTTTGTTAAATCATGTTTTTATTTAAGTAAGATGGCTCTCAGGCTGAAGCTATTTTATTGTGTTAAGAGTCAGAAAAATATAAAGAAAAATCCATTTTGATAATGGAATAACACAACATATTTTAGTTCTGTCTTCTCGATTTTTCTTTTAATGGCATTGTAGAATTCCAAGTCTAATATTGTTCCCAACAATTCAAAACCAGTTGCTTTTAAGGGGTTCTCTGGGGTGGCATTGTAGAATTCCAAGTCTAATATTGTTCCCAACAATTCAAAACCAGTTGCTTTTAAGGGGTTCTCTGGGGTTCTCTGGCTGTGAGCTGGTATCAGCTGAACCCTCTGGACCCTCTAGTGACACTTTTCTGATTTTGCTATTTTTCATCTACTTTATCCAGCTTCCAGATGTTCACAATTCAATAGTTGACAAACTGATTCGATGCCCATTGTGAACTGCCTTCCATTTGTTCTGGGAATATGAATATCATCAAGATGTGGGTTCCTGCCCTCTGAGAACTTATGACCTGTCTATAGGGATGACAGACATGGGCAGTACATTATACTATAATGTTTCCTACTCCATGATAAAGGTATGAAGCATTACTATGAGAACACGGAAGATTTATTAATTCTGCCCTGACAGGAGGAAGGCTGCTAAGTACAGCTGTTCAGGTCATGTACTGCATAAGGGTGCCAAATCTAAGTAGAAATCATCCACACTATAGGCATCAAAATATATATATTTGTTAGGATACTTTTCTAGCAGATGGAAGAATGTGTCTTGGGGAAGGGTCACATTTTCCTAAGTGTCACTAAGACACTGCATGGGGCAGCAGGTAGCCCTGGGAAGGCATATGATTAGAAAGGCTTGAAGAGGAAACGATATTGCATCTGGGCTGTATAGGGGTCATAGGAATTGGCTGGCCAGGCAAAGGACATTCTAGACAGAGGGAACATGTGCTATGACAGAGGTAGGAAATTACAATGGTATGTCTATGAAATGAAGAGTGGCTGGGTATGGCTGTTGCAGAGCACACATGGTAGAGCATAGTGGGCCATGGTCTGAATACATAGTTTGAAGATAGATCATGAAGAGACTGGAATGTTATGTCAATAGTATGGACTTTATCCCAAATATATTATAATGCTATTAAAGGTTTTATGTTGATTTATTTTTTAAAAATAATGTTTTATAATTTACTAGAAGCCCAGTGCATGAAATTTGTGCATGGGAGGGGGGTCCCTCAGCCCGTCCGGCCTGCACCCTCTCACAATCCTGGACCCCTCAAGGGATAACCGGCAGTCAGACATCCCTCTTGCAATCTGGGACCGCTGGCTCCTAACCACTCGCCTGCCTGCCTGATCACCCCTAACTGCTCGCCTGCCTGCCTGATTGCCCCTAACCCCTCTGCTTGCCTGTCTGATCACCCCTAACCACTCTGCCTGCCTCCCTGATTGCCCCTAACCACTTGCTTGCCTGCCTGATCGCCCCTAACCACCTCTGCCTCAGCCCCCGCTGCAGCAGCTTTGTCTGGAAGGACGTCTGGAAGGATGTCCAGAAGGTCATTCAGCTGTCCAGTCTAATTAGCATATTATGCTTTTATTATTATAGAATCCAAAGTTTTGGAAGATAAATACACCAGTCTTGGTACTAACAGTAGAAGTAAAAAAACACTGAAGGCAGAGGTCTCAAAGGCCTATGAGGCCAGACAGATAATGAGTGGAGGTAATAAGTGAACTTGGGGTTAAGACAATAGAAGGTGATCTGAAGAGCAAATGTTCCATGGAAGGGGCGGCCATACTCAGCTTTGGCTGATTGTTGCCAGGAGAGACTGCAGACCAGGTGTAGTAGGGTCTCCATAATTAACATGAGAAGATAAAAACTTGCATATCAATGTATAAATATTCTAAATTTTAAGTGTTGGCATGTAATCCAGATTTTTAAAAACACTACATGCCATATAAGGCAAGCCTGCCAACCAAAGTTGGTCAGCAGGACACTCGTTTGCAATCTCTGATAATGAGGGGAGGAAAAAAAATTCTAGGAGTCTGAGATGAGATAACAATGAAAATTAAATTGATTTTTGATCTTCATTGCAGGTAAAACAAATATGAACATCAATTCTGTTCCTAGTCACATTAAAAGAAATGGAGACCAAATGTAGCAGGCAATAGACATGGTGGGGCAAAAGTAGGTTTACAGTTGTTTGTATGGAAAACAATACAATAATTAATAAATAATAATACAAGAAAAACTCATGTACTTATAACTGTAAACCTACTTTTGCCCCATTCTGTATGGTCTTTATGGATATGAAAAAATGAACTGAAATTAAATAAGATGGCTGATGAATAGGCCTCAATGTTAATCTTTCATCACAAGTTCTTCCTCTAAGAATGTTTTTCCCTAATGATCCTTGGATGGTTGTGGCAGGGTTGTCAGCCAGCCAGAACTTGAGTAAGATTTCTTGAGAAGAGAGGCTCAAGGTGAAGAGTGTACGACAATTCTCTATTATACAACTTTTCAGGATTGTGACCATTACCTGTGGCATTAGGGGCTTGAATGCTACATCTAAGGGCTTTTATAAACCTATCTAGATTCTGAGTAGGCTTTATATGTGTCTCCTATAGTACCTGGCTCACCTTCAGGCCCAGCTTAAGGTAAAGTGCATGGCTAGACATATTTAATACAACCTGGCTATTTCCCACGGTAGCTAATTGAAAAAGGGTGAGCAATTTTAAGTATTGATAATCTAGAAACTGGTATATAGTCTTTAATAGGATTACCTGTCTCATGCCCTTTAGCCCCCATTGTTTGGTTCAGAGGTGTAGATATTATCTGAAGCTGGATGAACTCCCTGGTGTAGAAGTTTTGAACTTGACCTTAAGAAAGTAAGACCTGAAGCTGTACTTTTTAAGGTTCTGGCACGCATGCACGCACAAACACACACACACACACACACACACACACACACACACACTCACACATATATATAGAGAGAATTCATAAGTGAATGTGTATATGTTCATAGGTGAGCTAGATGATGGTATTTGAATCCCTACTTCTTGTTGTTTCTGAGGATTCTTGTCCTTTCTAGGCCTTGAATTTTTTAAATATAAAGTGTGGTTTTGGGAAGGCTTAGAATAGATTGAATTGGGTTTCTATCTCTTGCAATCAAAAGATTCCTGAGTAGAGAAACCAAGATGGTGCATAAGTAAACACCTGAAGTTGCTGCCTCACACAACCACTTCAAAACTACAACTAAAAGACAAAACGGGTATCATCCAGAACCACGGGAAGGCTGGCTGAGTGCAAATTCTACAACTAGAAGGAAAGAGAAAAGCACACTGAGACTCGGAGGAGGTGCGGAGGTCCAGAAGTGAAGTGCAGAGGTATGGAGATGTGCACGTGGAAATGGCTGGCAACTGAGTGTGCGGTTGTCTTTTTCAATCTGGAGGGAGACACAAGCTCCTGACTGCTCTAAACTCCAGTTCTGGTTGGGACTCTGGGGACCCAGACTCATATGGGGAGAAACTGGACTGTCTGGCAATGGGCGAAACTCGAGGGCAGATTTCTCTTAGAGGTGCTTGCAGCGATCATTGTTCCTGCACGGTGCCGTGGGACGCAGAGACACAGGACCTCTTCCAGGCAGGGCTGATGGGCAACCATTACTGTTTGCTCCACCCTGGTGATTCCCTGAGACCTTGCTCCATCCAATTTGTGCACAGAGGCTTTTGCATATGAATGGCCTGGCCCTTTGCAATCTGAAACCTAATGTACTGCAGCTGGATCAGGGAGCCCTAGAGCCTCCAAAAGAAGACCCAAGGCTCAATGGCAGCTTGCATTGCTTCATAGCTGGGACTCATCTGGGCACCTCCAAACCCCAAACAAAGAGAAGGAATCTTCAGATCTCTCTTTAGCTCCTGCTGGGTGGCCTCTCTTCTTGGAGATCCTAGAGCCAATGTACCTAGTGGTCAGAGAGAGACCATCCAGACTACAACTCTTCAGATCCACAAAAGACACACTCAGGGGCAGACTCACTGAGCACCAAAGCCCCAATGAAGCAAGTATTGCCCCATAAGGGTGTATCCAGCACAGAAGTTCTCTCATCATAGACACAACTGATCCTCACAGCCAATTGGCCTGGAGGTCAATTTCTCCCAGTGATACCAACAACAATCAATGCTTAACTACAACAACACTGTGCACACAGCCCACAAAGGGGTGCACCAAGAGTGTCCACCTCAAGTAATTAGGGAGGCTGAGCCACTGGGCCCTATAGGACACCTAGCACACAAAGCCATGCTATCAACACAGGGAAGCAGCCAAAATGTGGAGACAAAGAAACAGGTCACAAATGAAAGAAATGGAGGAAAGCAAACTACTGGATATACAGTTCAAAACCACGGTTATAAGATTACTCAAGAATCTTCTAGAAACCACTGATAAATTTAGTGAGACCCTCGAGGATATGAAAAAAGACCAACTAGAAATTAAGCATACACTGACTGAAATAAAGAATAATATACAGAGACCCAAAAGGAGACTAGAGGATTGCAAGAATCAAGTCAAAGATTTGAAATATGAAGAAGCAAAAAACACCCAACTGGAAAAGCAAAAAGAATCCAAAAATATGAAGACAGTGTAAGGAGCCTCTGGGACAACTTCAAGCGTACCAACATCGAATTATGGGGGTGCCAGAAGAAGAGAGAGAGCAATATATTGAAAACCTATTTGAAGAAATAATGACAGAAAACTTCCCCCACCAGGTGAAAGAAATAGACTTACTTACAAGTCCAGCAAACCCCAAACAAAGGGAATCTAAATAGGACCACACCAAGACACATCATAATTAAAATGCCAAGGTCAAAAGACAAAGAGAAAATCTTAAAAGCAGCAAGAGAAAAACAGTTACCTACAAGGGAGTACCCATATGACTGTCAGCTGATTTCTCAACAGAAACTATGCAGGCCAGAAGGGAGTGGCAAGAAATATTCAAAGTGATGAATAGCAAGAACCTACAACCAAGATCACTCTACCCAGCAAAGCTATCATTTAGAATTGAAGGTCATATAAAGAGCTTCACAGATAAGAAAAAGCTAAAGGAATTCATCACCGCCAAACCAGTATTATATGAAATGCTGAAGGGTATTCTTGAAGAGGAAGAAGAAGAAGAAGAAGAAGAAGAAGAAGAAGAAGAAGAAGAAGAAGAAGAAGAAGAAGAAGAAGGAGAAGAAGGAGAAGAAGGAGAAGAAGGAGAAGAAGAAGAAGAAGAAGAAGAAGAAGAAGAAGAAGAAGAAGAAGAAGAAGAAGAAGAAGAAGAAGAAGAAGAAAAATGTAAAGACAAAAACTATGAACAACAAAGTGACAACAAATACATATCTATCAAGTGAATCTAAAAATCAAGTGAATAAAAAGTCTGATGAACAGAATAAACTGGTGAATATAATAGGTTCAGGGCATAGAAAGGGAGTGGACTGACAATTCTCAGGGGAAAGGGTGTGGGGGTATGGAAAGAGACCGGACAAAAATTGTACACCTATGGACGAGGACAGTGGGGGTGGGGGGAGGTAATGGCAGAGGGTGGGGTGGGAACCAGGTGGAGGGGAGCTATGGGGGAAAAAGAGGAATAACTGTAATAATCTGAACAATATTTATTAATAAAAAAAAAGATTCCTGAGTAATAGAAGTGGATAAGGATCAATTCTGTGACTTCTGGAAAATATTAAAATAATGAAGCTTGTAACTGAATAGCTGAAACTCAAAGAATAGCTACCAACAATATTCACTGAATTAGACTACAAGGACCTTGGTAAGCATTTTCTTGCTCAATAAGTAAGGGTTTTAGATGGATAGGCAGTATGTGCTGAAGGAACTGAGACTCAAAGAAAGCCAAGGTGGCCCTCAGTTAGTTTCTTCCTCTCTGAATCTTGGTTTCCTTATCTGCTCAGTGAATGGTGATAATACCTCCTGTGCAGGAATATTCTGCAGCTTAAATGGGGTAGCACACAAGAAAGCATCTAGCATTATTTCCTCAGCTCTGTGTAAACTCAATGAATATTGATTTCCCCCATCCATTATTTTCCTGATTGAATGCCATCAAGGAGCCGGCACTGGTGTTTCTTCAAGAACATTTGATAGGGCTATTTATCTATAGAGACTAACTTCCAAATTTAACCAACTTTTAGCCATCTTTTTTCACCTTCCCTGTTAGCAACTATTTGTTTCTTTCCTAGTATTTGTGCTGCCCTTCATCACAAAGAGGAATTTCTGATCATGAGTGGATTTCTTTTAAACTTGAAACAAAGCAAGATATAGGAATTATTTAATCAACAAATGTTGATTGGCTTACCTCTCCTTGCCCTGGCAATCTTAGAAAGATGACCATAGTGATAAAGACATTGTGGATTAAAATCACATGTTCTGAAAAGGTGGACCAAAATATAAGCATTGTCTGCTCTCAAGGTGGGGCTCCCTCATTAAAATGTCTGTACCATGTTTCTCTTTCCCAGAGATGAAAGATAAAAAATGAATAAAACCACCAGGCCTTTTTGTTTAACTATGTCATTGTAGTTTTATAGTAGTTATATTTCCTGAATGTATTTATATATGAGAAACCAGAGAAGGCTGTGAAATATATTTTAAAGCTTGAGGGGTAGGAGCACACTCTGGGCTAGTTTCTTGTTTTGTGTCTCAGGAGAATTATCTGCCAGGCTGCAGATTCTTAATGAAGGCACTCTGCTTTTTATAGTCATGCTCTCTGAAGGAGAGGTGGAGGAGAGATGCTCTGGAAAATGCCTTGCAGAGGACAGACAGGGCTTTGCATTGCTTTCAAGAAGGTGTTTCCAACTCATTTTCTTACTATTAAAACTACCTGTAAGTCAAGTAGGCCACATAAACTGAGGGAAAAGGAAATGAAGTCCATTAATCTCCCAAGACAGACATTTATTGCACAAAAACCAGGGACACTTGCCATGGGCTCAAAGTCTACAGAGGAAAAGGCTCATCTTGGGAACTGCAAGAGCCCTGGAGCTTTTTTTAGTAGGGGTCTTTCACTGGTCTCTTGAAAGAAGGCTGGCCCTAGTTAGATGTTATCTCCATGAATTCCAGCTCAAAGTTCCAGCTGCTGAAGCTCTTGATCAAAGTGTCATGATAAATGAATATATGGCTCTGAGTAAGATCAACATGGTGGATCTCAGAAACCAGCCTAGTATGAGACTTCATAGGAACATCAAACATCTGGTGTACTAACTCTGGTCTGAGTGAAACCTCGAAGATTTTCAGGTTCTTCCAGGTTCAACTTTCTGTAGAGAATCTTCAGTGAGCATACAGAGTATGTGAGAGGTGAAACCAAGTAAGGGAAAGAGCACTGGATATGGAACCCAAGCCTATTAGTGATCTATAAATCAGAGATTGTGAAAACAGACTGTTATTCAGCATAGCATAGTGGTTATGAGTAAAGGTTCTATAGCTATGTTAGCTGGTTTCAAATTCCAGCTCTACTACTCACCAACTATGTGACCTGGTGCAAGTTAATTATCTTTGTGCCTTACTTAGCTTCCTCTTCTGTAACAAGATAATAATAACAACAATATCTACCTCAAAGGACTGTGATGAAATTTAAATGAGTTAATATTTGAAAAGGGTCTAAGACAGTGTCTGTCACACCATGAGCTCTATCTTATTTGTTAATTAAATTCCTTTCTATTTTTTATGCCAAGTCTGTTTTAACCATGTTGCATATATAGACACTGAAGTTCAGAGAAGTGAAGAGTTTTCCAAGATCATCTGCATAATCAAGGTACAGGTCACATGCTACACAAAGTTGCCAAATTTATGGAGAAACTATCCATAGTGGAATCCAAGCTTCTGACTTCCCCTGCTGTGCCCTTCTAGCTCCAGTCTGCCACCCTGCAATCCTCACCTTGTTAGCTCGAGGTTGGGATAGGCAAGCCTTTGTCTTGTAAGCAAAGTGGCTTTTTTCATATGTACAGGTCTATTAAGACTATGTGTTTATTGGCCTGTTTCCAAATCTTAGCTATTGTAAATTGTGCTGCTATGAACATAGCGGTGCATATATTCTTTCTGATTGGTGTTTCTGATTTCTTAGTATATATTCCTAGAAGTGGCATAACTGGGTCAAATGGGAGTTCCATTTTTAAACCCCAAACTGTTTTCCACAGTGGCTGCACCAGTTTGTATTCCCACCAGCAGTGCACGAGGGTTCCTTTTTTCTCCACATCCTCTCCAGCACTTGTCCTTTGTTGATTTGTTGATTATAGCCATTCTGACAGGTGTGAGGTGATACCTCATTGTTGTTTTAGTTTGCATCTCTTGGATGATTAGTGACTTTGAGCATTTTTTCACATCTGTCTTAGCCTTCTGTTTGTCCATTTTGGAGAAATGTCTGTTCGGGTCTTCTGCACATTTGTTTGTTGTTATTGTTAATCCTCACCCGAGGATGTATTTCCATTGATTTTTAGAGAGAGTGGAAGAGAGGGAAAGACAGACCTTTCTTCAAACACACAGAACTATTGTTAATATTACCCACTCCTGAGGTTGTTGCCTATCCTTAAACAAAATAGGAAAGGAAGAGTGGTGATGCTTGCAAAGAAAATCTGTTATTTCAAGGAATATAGACATGTCTCACTGGAATTGGCCAGAGGCCAAATAGAAGGAGCTCTAATCTCAGAGCCCAGGTATCTGGCTGATGATTGGGGAAGGCAGTCCTGAAGTTGCTAGAAGGCAGCCTGTGGTTAAGGTTGGACATCCCTCTCCCTGGCTTGCTGTGTGGTGCTGGCGCTTCCCAGGATATGGGGCTGGGCTTGCTAACAGCCAGTAATAGGGCAAAAAAGAAGTATCCGGAAGGCTGAAATATTGCATCACAGTGGCTGCCTTTGTCTCTTCAATCATTCTTTCCTAGAACCCAATTCAACCCTTCTCTGCAAGGATTGGCTCTTAGGCACTCAAGGATATTCTTGGAAGACCAAGCATTTAATGAATGGGCTTAAACCCATCTTATCCCAAAGCTAGAAAGGCTCACAGAGGTTGGTGAAGGGAGTCAAAGTTTTGAAACAAAAGAACAAAAGAGTCAGAAAGAACCTATGACTCTCTCTTCCTTCTTGCCTAAGAGATTCAGACCAAGAAGCCTGCTTTAGAAAGGGAGTCTTGGCTTGATCACTTTATGAATTTTCACCTTCACATTAGTTAGCATTAGTTAGGCAGACTTCAAGCCAGTTAGCTAGATACCCCTGTCTCTCACTGTTTCTGAGTTGCCTAGCAAGATTTTTTTGCCACATATGTTCCACTCTTCCTCAACTATCTGTAAATCACCCTCTCTCACTTCTGAAATCTGATAGCCTGTTCCCCGCCCTTCATTTTCTCTTTTGTCCTAAATGTCATATATGCCCAATGTTCCCTCACTGTCTTTGAAATTTTCATGCCTATGTGAATTCCTCATATGCATGTATTAAAACTTTGATTTTTCTTCTGTTAATCTGCCACTATTAATTTTATCATTAGCCCTGCCAGAAAAATTTCAGATGAGAGGACAAATATTAAATTTTTTAGCCCTCCCCTTAGCTTGCTCAAACTTCCCCTTATGCAAGAAGTAGAGGCCCACAAAGGGGAAGGGAATTGCCCAAGCTCACGGTGCAACTTGGTAGCAGAACTGGGACTCTGCATTTCAGTTTTCAAGTTGATCCTCCTTATCCGAGAAGTAGCCTCCCGTAGGAAATCAGAGGGTTACATACGTTTTTTAAAAAAATCTTTATTGTTCAGATTATTACAGATGTTCCTCTTTTCCCCCCCGTAGCTCCCCTCCACCTGGTTTCCACCCCACCCCAGGCCCTAGCCCCACGACTCGTCCATAGGTATAAGCTCTTTGTTCAATTTCTTCCCACACCCCCCACATGTCCTTCCCCCTGAGAATTGTCAGTCAGCTCCCTTTCCATGCCCCTGATTCTATTACATTCACCAGTTTGTTCTGTTCACCAGATTTTTTAATTCATTTGATTTTTAGATTCACTTGTTGATACATATGTATTTGTTGTCACTTTGTTGTTCATAATTTTTTATCTTTACCTTTTTCTTCTTCTTCCTCTTCTTAAAGAATACCCTTCAGCATTTCATGTAATACTGGTTTGGTGGTGATGAACTCCTTTAGCTTCTTCTTGCCTGTGAAGCTCTTTATATGACCTTCAATTCTAAATGATAGCTTTGCTGGGTAGAGTAATCTTGGTTGTAGGTTCTTGCTATTCATCCCTTTGAATATTTCTAGCCACTCCCTTCTGGCCTGCATAGTTTCTGTTGAGAAATCATCTGACAGTCATATGGGCCCTCCATTGTAGGTAACTAACTGTTTTTCTCTTGCTGCTTTTAAGATTTTCTCTTTGTCTTTTGCCCTTGGCATTTTATTTATTTATTTATTTATTTATTTTTGCAGGTCCAAGGCCATTTATATATATATTTATTTATTTATTTATTGATTGATTGATTGATTGATTAAGGTGTCACATATGTGTCCTCATCCCCCTATTCCCATCCCCCACCCCTCTGCATGGATGTCCCCACCCCCCTGTTGTCCTTAACCATTGGTTAGGCTTGTATGCATGCACACAAGTCCTTTGGTTGATCTCTCCCCCCTACCAGCACCCTCCCCTACCCTCTCTCTGAGGCCCGACAGTCTGATCGATGCCTCCTTGTTTCTGGGTCTGTTCTTGTTCATCAGTCTATGTTGTTCATCATTTCCCCTAGATGAGTGAGATCATGTGTTACTAGAAATATACTTATAAGAACCGAATGTGAGACGAGCAATAATAGTTATGCTGACAGGCAAATGAATCAGTGTGTAGTGAGTTTCTTTCTGGACCAACAGTTCTTTTGAGACCCAATTTCAATGTCCACCAGTTCCTTATGTGTACATGTTGGCACTGACTTTTCAGCTCTGGATGGTGGACAAATGGTGGTAATGCAGGTCTGACTCCCTCTGGTTTGGTCTCGCCTGGACCCAGGGGCACAGCTTCACCCAGACTCAGGGGCACGTGGCCTCTCCCAGACCGAGGGGCACTTCCTCACTCAGACCCGGGACCCAGCCTCACCCAGATCCAGGGGCGCATGGCCTCACCCAGACCCGGGACCCAGCCTCACCTGGACCCATGGGCGCATGGCCTCACCCAGACCCGGGACCCAGCCTCACCCAGACCCAGGGGCGCATGGCCTCTCCCGGACTCAGGGGCACTTCCTCACCCAGACCCGGGACTCAGCCTCACCCGGATCCAGGGGCTCACGGCCTCACCCAGACCAAGGACCCAGCCTCACCCAGACCCAGGGGCGCGTGGCCTCTCCCGGACCCAGGGACACGGCCTCACCCAGACCCAGGGGCGCGTGGCCTCTCCCGGACCCAGGGGCACGGCCTCACCCAGACCCGGGACCCAGCCTCACCCAGATCCAGGGGCGCACGGCCTCACCCAGACCCGGGACCCAGCCTCACCCAGACCCAGAGGCGCGTGGCCTCTCCCGGACCCAGGGACACGGCCTCACCCAGACCCAGTGGCGCGTGGCCTCTCCCGGACCCAGGGGCACGGCCTCACCCAGACCCAGGACCCAGCCTCACCCAGATCCAGGGGCGCACAGCCTCACCCAGACCCGGGCTCCAGTTTCACCTGGACCCAGTGCCCTTGGCATTTTAATTATGACATGTCTTGGTGTGATTCTCTTTGGATTCCTCTTGTTTGGTATTTTCTGTGCTTCCTGGACTTGTAAGTCTATTTCTTTCACCAGGTAGGGGAAGTTTTCTGTAATTGTTTCTTCAAATAGGTTTTCAATATCTTGCTCTCTCTCTTCTTCTGGCACCCCCATAATTCGGATATTGGTACGCTTGAAGTTGTCCCAGAGGCTTCTTACACTATCTACATATTTTTGGATTATTTTTCCTTTTTGCTCTTCTGGTTGGGTGTTTTTTGCTTCCTTGTACTTCAAATCTTTGACTTTATTCTTGGAATCCTCTAGTCTACTGTTGAATCCCTGTATATTATTCTATATTTTAGTCAGTGTATGCTTAATTTCTGACTGGTCCTTTTCCATTTTTTTTTTGGCATTCTCACTAAGATCCTTGAAGGTCTCACTAGAGAGGTTTCTAGGAGATTCTTGAGTAACCTTATAACTGTGGTTTTAAACTCTATATCCAGTATTTGCTTTCATCCATTTCTTTCATTTGTGTCTTTTTTCTTTGTCTCCGTATTTTGGCTGCTTTCTTGTGTTTGTTTCTATGTATTGGGTAGCTGCTAAGTCTCCTTGAGTTGATAGAGTGGCCTTGTGTGGTAGGTGTCCTATAGGGCCCAGTGGCTCAGCCTCCCCAATCACCTGAGGTGGACATTCTTGGTGCACCCCTTTTTGGGAAGTGTGTACAGTCTTGTTATATGTAAGCCTTGATTACTTTTGGTATCACTGGGAGGAATTGACCTCCAGGCCAATTGGCTATGAGGACCAGCTGTGTCTACAATAGAAGAGCTGCTGTGCAGGAGACACCCTTATGGGGCAGGACTTGCTTCTGTGGGGCTTTGGTGCTCACTGAGTCTGCCCCTTGAGTGTGTCACTTATGGATGTGAATAGTTGTAATCTGGTATGATCTCACACTGACCACTGAGTGCACTGGCTCTTGGATCTCCAAGGAGGTGAAAAGTCAGCCACTGTCTGGGGCTGTCCAGCAGGAAATACAGAGACATCTGCAGATTCCTCCTCTTTGTATGGGATTTGAAAGTGCCCAGAGGAGGACCAGCTGTGAAGCAAGGCAGCATGCTGCTGCCAGATTGATTGCTTTGGGTCTCCCTGACCCAGCTGCTGCCTGTTTGACAGGTTTTAGGCTAAGAAAGGACAGGCCATTCATATGCAAAAGCCGCTGTGCACAGCTTGGGTGGGATTGAAAACTGGGGGCGGGGGGGAGTGGTGCTCAGGGAATCACCAGGGCAGAGCAAACAGCAATGGCTGCCAGTTAGCCCTGCACTGGAGAGTTCCCTGTGCAGGAACAATGACCACTGTGCACACCTCCATCTGAAAGAAAGCTGCCCTCACGTTTCTGTCCCGATGCCAGACAGTCCAATTTCTCCATGTATGTGTCTGGGTCCCCCCAAGTCTCACCCAGAACTGGAGTTCAGAGCAAGTGGGAGTTTGTAGCTCCCACCCAATTAAAAAAGCAGCGCACCCAGGTGCCAGCCCATTCCGTGCCTCTGCACCTCCTACCAGTCTCAAGACGCTTTCTTCTTTACCTCTTTAGTTGTAGAACTTCCACTCAGCCAGCTTTCCTGCAGTTCTAGATGATAGTTTTTCTATCTTTTAGTTGTAATTTTGATGTGGTGTGAGAGGCAGCAAGTACATGTGTTTACATATCCTGCCATCTTGGTTCCTCCTTGGGTTACATACCTTTTAATTGGCCTTTTGGCCTTTCTCTCTACTATGGAAGAGAAAGAAAAAAATACAACGTTTGCACAGGCTTGAACATGTGCTTAGTACTCTTGTGTTTATTTCATTCATTGGCAGAAGAAATTAGTTTTTCCCCAGAATAAGGCTCAGGGATGCTAGGGAGCATCTAGGGAGCAGTTGGGAAATCTGTTTAGTTCATTCTTTCAGGATTCAGTTCTCTTTTGCCAAATCCTGGTCTTGAAGGCTTGTGGGTCTGGAATCAAGAGCCTGGCTGGAGCTTTGCTGAGGGGAAAGTTTGAGGAGTGTCAACTGCCCCAATTATTTCTCCATGGCTTTATGTCATCTGCTCATTGGGTGACTGGTTTCTTGGATGTACAATGTGTGAAGTGACTTTTGATATTTTCTAGCATAGTGCAAAGTTGTACAAGGCTTAAGGAAATACACTGAGCAATACTTTTCCAAATCAGGGTAAGGAAGCAGTTCAGTAAGGGACCATTCGGATGAGCAATAGGCAAGCAGTATCTCTGGGTTGGTGGTGAGTACATTCATAAAATTCAGCATCTGGAGTAGTCATGCTCCTAAGACAAGAAAGAGGAACTCAGATGGAGTGTTCAAGGAGGAGAGAACTAATGTGCTCTTTCTTGACTGGTCAGAGGACTCTTAAGGTATTGAATCCAAATCTGGGTTCTGGAATTAGAAAGGCCAACTACAATATATTTGATGGGTTCACATCCTCCATCTGCTACTTACCGTGTGATCTTGGGTAAATTAATTACCGTACTTTCCGGTGTATAAGACAACTGGGCATATAAGATTTTCCTGGGTTAAAAAGTCGACTTATACGCCGGAAAATACGGTATATTAGACTATATTGATGGGATTAGATATAATGGATTAGATATATTGGACTACTGTATTTTCCGGAGTATAAAACAACTTTTTAACCCAGGAAAATCTTATACGCCCAGTCGTTTTATATGCTGGAAAATACGGTAACTTCTGTGTGTCTCGGTTTTCTCCTCTGTAGAATGGGGTTGTTGTGAGAAATAAGTGACATAACCCATGGAATATACCTAGCAAAAAATGGGCACAGAGTCAGCATCCTATAAATATCAGATGCTGCTCCTCCGCTTGTCACTCACATAATGCCTGTGTTATTAGTATAAATGTCTCTGTGCTTGTTTGTCTGTGTACTAGACTCTAAGCTCTAGGAGTTCAGGGGCCACATTTGCTGTGCTCATTGCTCTATGCCAAGTATATAATCTGTGGCTGTTACTCACTAGGGTAATCCCTCAAGAAGAAAATAAGTAAGAGAGGGGAGAAATGGAGGGAGGGAGATAGGGAGGAAAATAGAAAAGCATTATTTGAATGAGGAAGGCACTGGAAATCGTGTCATATGAAGAATGAAGGAAATGGGGATGCATACCCGAGAGAGAAGATTTAGAGAGGCCATGGGAGGAAATTACACATTGAAAAAGGCTCTTCTAAAAGAGAGAGATTTCTTTATCAAAACAAACAGCACCTAGAGTGTAGGGAGAGGGCAAGTGACCAAAAGTGAAGCATAGTAACCTCCATCTTGGGTAAAAACTGCTGTTTAAAATTTTAACCCTGCTATTCTGGCTTCTGTAAACATCTGCTTGCTTAAATAATAGGAAAAAATAAGACTATTCCCATTCCAGTGAGGCCATGAACTATGCTCCAGACAGAGTTATCAGTGCTGGTGCCAGGCCAGGCCTTGAGATATGGTCTCACAGCCTGTCCCAGCACACAGGACTTTTTCTCAGAAGGTCCGGAAGTCTCATTCCAAATTTGGAAAACAAAGAGCTGAAAAACATAAATAAGGGAGACTTCCACTATATTGGGCCCCAGAATTTGAGAAGCAAGATTTCCTCTGGGCCCACTAGTGCTATCGAAACAGGACTCCAAATAAATTTGGCTTATTGATTAAGGCGTCTTCTGATTTACAATATAACTATAGAAATGAAGGACTTACTGAGTGCTCTAAAGTGGGAGGCAGGAAGTGCCCGGCTAGCTCAGTCGGTAGAGCATGAGACTCTTAAAGTGGGAGGCAGCTGCCTTAGGGAGAAGTGAGTTTCCTGACATTGAAAAAATCCAAGCAGGGTCTGGATGAGCCCTGGATCCTGCTGCTGCAGAAGGGATTCAAACATCAGAGGGGACCATACTGCCTGATCTGAAAAATGTCTCAGTCCAATTTCCCCACCTGTTTCTCTAGGACTTTATGTTATTGCTCATTGGGTAGCTCGTGTTCTTAGGAGTGCAAATGATGTGTGAAGTGACTTCTGATCTTTTCTGGCACAGTGCAAAGTTGTCCAAGGCTTAGGAAAGCACTTAGCTACACTGAGCAAGCCTTTCCCAAGTCAGTGTTGAAGAAAAAAATAACTCCATTAGAAGTGCTAAATGAGGATCATAATGAGATATCCGAAGTCTTGCCAAGTGAATTTAATGCTTTATGGTCCCAACAGCCATACAATTCAACTCTTTCTTAGCATAATTAAACAAGTGACAATGAGAATACTATTCTAAGACATGGTAATGAGATGCTGAGAGGCCTGAATTCAGCTGGAGGGGAATTCCTGTTAAATATTTATTAGATATGCAAGTTCTTTAATAACTAGAAAAAATATAAAAGGAAATTTAGTTAAGTGAGGTCCCTTTCCTTTGAAATTAAAATGTTAAAAACAGAAGCTGCTGTGTCACTACTTGTAGGCATCTTCATCTTTCTGGCCTAAGGGCTTGGCTTGACTCTGTGGCCATAAAACTCATTAGGTGAGCAGGAGCTAAAGAAAAGGAGACTAAATTGGAGAATGATGGAGATTGCTTTCTGGGTGTTTAAGAAGAAAGACATAATAAGAGGTAGCAAGTTGGGGTAGAAGGATTATGGAGTGTGGAGTCCAGACTTGTTTGAATTTCAGCTTGAAAACTACTAGGGTGTGGGTAAGTGTGTGAGAGAGACCTTAGTTCAGTGGTTCTCAACCTTTCTAATGCCGCGACCCTTTAATGATTGGCTTATTGATTAAGAGCCTAAGACCATCGGAAAACACAGATATTTACATTATGATTCATTAACAGTAGCAAAATTACAGTTATGAAGTAGCAACGAAAATAATTTCATGGTTGGGAGTCACCACAACATGAGGAACTGTATTAAAGGGTCGCGGCATTAGAAAGGTTGAGAACCACTGCCTTAGTTGAATTGCTTTATCTCCATGAGCCCACAGTCTTCTTTAAAATGGGTTTATTCATTTCACAGGGTTATTCAGAGGACTAAATGTGATAATAGCTGTGAAAGTACCTTAGAAACTGGAAAGCACTGTACACACAAAGGGGGCTTGGGTTATTGATTCTTTGAATCCCTGCACAAAGATGTCCTGTGGTGCTAACAGGCTCCTAGCAGAGTTCAAGCATATTGTCTGGTTGTAGTTTCAAGAGGACAGCAGATTGAATTGGCTGGAGGATTGAAATTTAGCTGCACATTGAATTGTTTCTACCTAGCAAGGGATACCCTGCACATTAACAAGGAACAAAATTATGCATTTTTCCAAGTGATGTTAATCAGTGTTAGAATAAGATGCAGGCTCCAGGCCTGCCTGGAAGGAAGGAAAGCTCAACCTCTGATGAGTATCCTTGGGGACATTTTGAGCAATTATGAGCCTCACCTGTGCAACAGGTATATGGGGAGGGGCTTTGCTCAGGCCTCAGGCAAGCCCTGGGAGGTCTGTGAGACCATGAATGTGTGTACTGATGTGTTCTGGGTGGGGTAGGCTCCCAGCAATCCTGTGTTGATTGCCTCCCTTTCTAGATGTTTCTTTGTCTAAATTTACTACAACATAGAGCTGTAACAATAATGATTTCTGTTTCTTGAGTGTCTGCTTATGATGAGTGATACTTAACACTGGCAACAACCTGTTGCGTAAAATGTATTACCATTTTATTGCCATTTTATAGAGGGGGTTACTTGAGCCCAGAGGTGGGAAATAGTTTGCCAAAGGTTACAAAGCTACTAACCCAGTTTTTCTGGCTCCTAAATCCCTGTGGTTTTCCATTTTCCAATCTGCCTTTCAAGGAACTATCCAAACTGAACGATATGGGAAAGAATCATTGCTTTTGCCTGGGGGCACCTAGGAAGTCCAGCTTAGAAGGGCCTTGTTCAAGCACCAGAGAAGAACTACCCTAGTCAATTTGGGGTGGGATGGACAGCTCAGCTGGAGATATCCTTGACTTTTTCTTAGTCTTCTGAGCCCATTCAGCTCTGCTGATTCTTCCAGAGAATTCACTCCTATTGAATTCCTTTCTATGCCTGTTCTGTAGCACAGGCACATATGTCCTTAACCCCACCTTGGATGGCCATAGCAACTCTAATCAGAGGAAGTTTCTTGACCCTCAGGCCCATCCACCCACTGCTCCAGAGTCCTCTTCCTCAAAAAGCACCCTGAGAAGGTATGCATTTTGTACAGCAGGACAGTGACACCACTCTGTGCAAAAAATCATGCCATGTCAGACCTCTGAACTGTATAGCTAAATTAGGGAGATAAACATAAGTTTGTGAAAAGTGAAATGGCAAGGCAAGACTTTAACAATAGTTCAAATAGATAATTTGCAAGGGGATAGGTCAGAAGGTAGAGTGTGATTCATTTCCAACAAGTACTACTATTAATCATTTAGGGGCTTATAGATGGGAGGAAGAGTCCATAGTGGACTTGGGGTAGTAAGAGGCTTGATCTAGCAAATGGACTCTTATCTGTGTTTTCCAGAGTAAGGCTAATTTGGATGAAAAAAAAGGTTGTGGAGATCATCCCCATTCATTTTAGAGTAGCAAGCATGTACTGTGTGTCTTCTGTGTCCACTATAGGTGACACTGGGGGTAAGAGACAGTTTCCTCATGTTGCTTACAGACAAAGCTTCAGCCAAGTAGAATAATATAACATACAACCAAAGAGCAGAGAGGTTGTTTGGTTTCCTGTCCGCTAGATGATACAGATTCCTTCAGATATAGAAGTATTCAATGCCTTCCACCATGTGAGTCCAATCTATTTTTCTGGCTTCATCTTCACCTATTCTAGAATTTTTGCTTTATAAATTTCTATGGTAGATTGTTTGATGTGTTTAGGTTCATGAATATATTTACTTCGGGTGGATTTATCTTTTTTTTATTTAAAATCTTACTTTATCCTGCTTAATTTTGTTGCTTGGAACTCTACTTTGTTAGAAATAGTACCAATACAGTTTACTTTAAACTTTTAGATATCTTTGCCCTTTTGGTTTATGCCTTTCTGGGTCATTTTATTTATTTATTTATTTATTTGTTTGTTTAAAAAAATATATTTTATTGATTTTTCACAGAGAGGAAGGGAGAGCTATAGAGAGTTAGAAACATCAATGAGAGAGAAACATCGATAAACTCCCACCTGCACACCCCCTAGTGGGAATGTGCCCGCAACCAAGGTACATGCCCTGGACCGGAATTGAACCTGGGACACTTCAGTACACAGGCCAATGCTCTATCCACTGAGCCAAACCAGTTAGGGCATCATTTTATTTTTGAGGCGTCTTGAAGCTCTAAGCCAAGCCAGGTGTGATCCAACATCAGCTTTAAAAATGACTTGGGGGTGGAGATCCAGCATAGCAGAAGCAATCAAAACTGATTGTTAAATGAGTAATAGTGAAGCTCAGAGGCAACAGTCAGAGCACACCCTTGGTCTAAGCAGCTTTCAAAAGCTAGCCAGGATATTTGAATATCTGCCCGCATCACTTTCTCTCTCTCTCTCTCTCTCTCTCTCTCTCTTTCTCTCTCCTTTTTTATTGTCTGAAGTTTACATATGTCTCCTTTTTCCGAGATTAACCATCCCCCCAGCCATTACCACTCCCGGCAATCACCCACCGTCCCAGTGTCTGCGTCCATTGGTTATGCTAATATGCATGCATACAAGTACTTTGCTTGCTCTCTAATCCTCCCTCCACTTCCCCTGCCATTTATATCTGGATCTATTTTTGTTCATCAAATTATGTTGATCATTATATCCCACATATGAGTGAGATCACGTGATATTTATCTTTCTCCAACTGACTTATTTCGCTTAGCATAATGCTCTCCAGTTCCATCCATGCTGTTGCAAATGGTAAAAGTTCCTTCTTTTTTATAGTGGTGTAGTATTCCATTGTGTAGCTATAGCATAGGTTTTTAATCTACTCTTCTGCTGATTGGCACTTAGGTTGTTTCCAAATTTTAGCTATTGTAAATTGTATTGCTATGAACATAGTGGTGCATATATACTTTCTGATTGGTGTTTCTGTTTGTTTAGGATATATTCCCAGAAGTGAGATTACTGGGTCAAATGGGAGTTCCTTTTTTAACTTTTTGAAGAAAATCCAAACTGTCTTCCACAGTGGTGCACCAGTCTGCATTCCCACCAGCAGTGCAGGAGGGTTCCTTTTTCTACACATCCTCACCAGCACTTGTCCTTTGTTGATTTGTTGATGATAGCCATTCTGACAGGTGTGAGATGGTAACTCATTGCTGTTTTGATTTGAATCTCAGATGATTAGTGACTTTGAGCATGTTTTCACATATCTCTCGGCCTTCTATATGTCCTCTTTTGAAAAGTGTCTACTTAGGTCCTTTGCCCATTTTTTGATTGGATCGTTTATCCTCCTTTTGTTAAGTTGTATGAGTTCTCTGTAAATTTTGGAGATTAAACCCTTATCTGAAATAGCATGGGCAAATATGTTCTTTCATGCAGTGGGCTTTCTTGTTGTTTTGTTGATGGTTTCTTTTGCTGTGCAGAAGCTTTTTATTTTGATGTAGTCCCATTTGTTTATTTTTTCCTTAGTCTCCATAGCCTTAGGAGCTGTGTCAGTAAAGATATTGCTATAACATAACATATGTCTGCTATTTTGCTGCCTATGGAGTCTTGTAGGGTTTTTATGCTTTCCCATCTTACACTTAAGTCCTTTAGCCATTTTGAGTTTGTTTTTGTGTATGGTGTAAGTTGGTGGTCTAGTTTCATTTTTTTTTCATGTATCTGACCAAATTTCCCAGCACCATTTATTGAAGAGATTGCCATGACTCCATTGTATGCTCTTGCCTCCTTTGCCAAATATTAATTGAACAAAATGGCTTGGGTCGATTTCAGGGTTCTCTGTTCTGTGCCATTGGTCTATATGCCAGTTCTTGTGCCAGTACCAAGAAGTTTTGAGAACCATGGCTTGGTAATATAGCTTGATATCTGGTATGTGATTCCCTCCAACTTTGTTCTTCTTTCTCAGGATTGCCATGGCTATTTGGGGTCTTTTTTTTATTCCAGATGAATTTTTGAAAAGTTTGTTCTAGATCTTTGAAATATGCCATTAGTATTTTAATGGGGATTTCACTGAATCTATAGATTGCTTTGGGTAGTATGGACATTTTAATGATGTTGATTCTACCAATCCATGAACATAGTACATTCTCCCATTTGTTTATGTCTTCCTCTATCTCTTTTTTCAATGTCCTGTAGTTTTCTGAGTACAGGTCTTTTACCTCCTTAGTTAAGTTTATTCCTAGGTATTTTAATTTTTTTTTGGTGCAATGGTAAATGGGATTGTTTTTTTTAGTTTCTCTTTCTGTGAGTTCATTATTAGTGTATAAAAAGGCCATAGATTTCTGGGTGTTAATTTTGTATCCTGCTACATTGCCGAATTCATTTATTAGGTCTAGTAGTTTTTTGATAGAGTCTTTGGGTTTTTCTAAGTACAATATCATGTCATCTGCGAATAAGAACAGATTTACATCTTCTTTTCCAATTTGGATGCCTTTTATTTCTTGTCTGATCGCTATGGCTAGCACTTCTAGTACTATGTCAAACAGGAGTGGTAAAAGTGGGCATCCCTGTCTTGTTCCCGTTCTTAGAGGAAATGAGTTTAGTTTTTGCCCATTGAGTATGATGTTGGCTGTAGGTTTTTCATATAAGGCTTTCATTATATTGAGGTATGATCCCTCTATTCCCACTTTGCTGAGAGTTCTTATCAAGAAAGGGTGCTGGATTTTGTCAAATGCTTTTTCTGCATCAATTAATATGATTATGTGATTTTTGTCTCTCAATTTGTCTATGTGATATATCACATTTATTTATTTGCAGATATTGTACCATCCTTGCATCCCCAAAATAAATCCTACTTGGTCATGGTGTATGATCTTTCTAATGTAATGCTGGATCTGATTTGCTAGAATTTTGTTGAGGAATTTAGCATCTATGTTCATCAAGGATATTGGCCTGTAGTTCTCTTTTTTTGTGTGTGTGGTGTCTTTATCTGGTTTGGGAATTAGGGTAATGCTGGCTTCATAGAAAGAGCTTGGCGAATAGAAATGAATAAAAAAAGCTGGGGTAGCTTGGAAGTGTGCTTTCTTCTTGAATTTTTTGGAATAGTCTGAAGAGGATAGGTCTTAATTCTTCTTTGAATTCTTGGTAGAACTCCCCTGTAAAGCCATGTGGACCAGGGCTTTTGCTTCCTGGAAGATTTTTGATCACTGCTTCAATTTCTTTGGTGGTTATTGGCCCATTCAGATTTTTTTATTCTTCCTGATTGAGTTTTGGGAACTTGTATTTTTCTAAAATATGTCCATTTCATCTAGGTTATCCATTTTGTTGGAATAGAGTTGTTCACAGTATTTTTTCATAATCCTTTGTATTTCTGTGGGATCCGTTGTTACCTCACCTCTTTCATTTCTGATTTTCTTTATTTGGGTCCTCTCTCTTTGCTTCTTGGTGAGCCTGGCTAGAGGTTCATCAATCTTGTTTAACCTTTCAAAGAACTAGCTCTTAGTTTTATTGATCTTTTGTATTTTTTTTGTGTCTAACTCATTTATTTCCACTCTGATATTTATTATTTCCTAATTTCTGCTTATGCTGGGTTTTTCTTGTTGCTCTATTTCTAACTATTTGAGTTGTAGGGTTACATAATTTATTACCCTTTTTTTTCTTGTTTTTTTGAGGTAGGCCTGTAGAGCTATGAACTTCCTTCTCAAGACTGCTTTCATTGTGTCCTATAGATTTTTGATTGTTGTGTTTTCATTGTCATTTGTTACCATGATGCTTTTTATTTCTTCTTTGGTAACCCAATCATTGTTTAAAAGCATGCTATTTAGCCTCCAGGTGCTTGATTTTTTAAATTGTTTTTATTGTAGTCGATTTCTAATTTCATGCCATTGTGATCTGAGATGCTTGATATGATTTCTATCTTCTTGAATTTGAAGAGACTTTGCCTGTGCCTCAATATGTTGTCTATCTTTGAAAATGACCCATGTGCACTTGAGAAGTATTAAATCGGTTAAATAAGAGATCAATAAAAGGACTTGTATGCATGCATATAAGCATAACCAACGGATGCAAAACTCTGGGGGGTGAGGGCATATATGGGAGTGGGGTGGGGGGTGGCAATGGTAAGATATGTACACATATAATACCTTAATAAAAAAATAGAAAAAAAATAAAAATATTTCCTTTAAGAAGAGAGAATAACTTATTGAAAACATTTCAGGGCCCATCAAAATGTCTTAAATTATCCCCCATCTAAAGCCTTGAAATTTTAACTTGTAAAAATGATCAAACAAATATCCATATATGATTTAAAGATTATAATGCTTTTTATAATTATCTTATGATATAAATTAAATTTTAACTAGTTTTTGTATTGAAAATTTTGTTGAGATCACAGAATTAATCCTCTTTATTTAATTAGACCAATAAACCACATATTTTGAATTCCTAATTATCAGAGAAAACACATTTTATTTTCTTCAAAAATAAATATCTATACTTTAGGCATTTAATTACCACAACTATATAAATTCTCCCAATTTAATTTGAACCTTGAACTTTTAGAGCTGGCAAGTCAAATATTTAGCATTTCTATGATTAATAACACTTTATATTTAAAGAATAAATTAAAAAATATATAAGACATAATCAATAATAGATTCAATTCTGTCCTCTAGATTTTTTTATAAGGAAAATTCAGATTATTGAACAAGTTTTTATCATTTGATATAAACTTTACTTTTTAGTTGCCAGTGGCTCTGGAAAACCCGTTTCTGGATGGCAAAACAGGTTTAGTCTATTCAAATATAAACTACCACAATCTTTGTCCTGAGAAGTTTCGGCTGCAAGCCTGATTTCAAAGGAGCCACATTTTTTCTTTAAGAGTTTGCCACTGCGGAATAAACTGTTTTTGGCTAGTGAAACAGGTTTTTGGCCTAGCTGCTTGACTTGTGGGGGAAGCATCAGTAATAGACCTGGCTGTGTTTCTTTTCATGCTTAATAGATAAAGACAGATTTTAAACTTTTTCCTTTTTTGCTTTCCAAAGTAATAACTAGCACTTAATTTTATCTTAGCCAAAATTTGGTTATCATAAGATATTCTTTAGAAATTTTTAAACAAAGCTTTAAGTAATCTTTCTGTGGGAGAGCTGATAGCTCTGCCCTCTCCTGCCACCTTTGAATTTCTCTGCACCTGAGGTGGTTTCGGCAGCAGAGTTTCATTTCTTATTACAGATTTTAGATTCTCAAAACAAATTAGGATTTTAATTTGAACAAGAAACCACATTAAAGATGACCACAACACTCTTTTTTCAGCCTGATTCATAAAAGTACCTTTAGATATTCCAATTTCTTTATAATTTTGCCTATTGACCAAATTATTCCCCATTATAATCTGACTTAAACACAAAGTATAACTCATGTACTTACGGATCCACTGGCTTCCAAAGCTGACATGGGCTGTATGCATAGTTAACTTTACCACCATACTAATGTTTCTGCTCAAGCAAATCCTTCTTCCTCCAGAAGCATGCAATTAATTTTGATGTTACAAGGGTTCAGCCCCAGTTCAGGTGGCCATTAATATTGGTGCCCCACGTTGGGTGCCATTAATGCTGGGGTTCTTGTTCCAGCATTACAAAGGGTGCTGCAATCTGGAGAAAGGAGCTGCATGTAGAGTCAATAAGGAGTCCAGGGATGAAAGATAATTTTGAAAGGCATTGGGGGTCAGAGGAGCTTCAGCTAAAGGAGCTAAAGACTTCCCCTTGACTCAGGACCCTGTGCTATTTATTAACACAATTTTTCCTAAGGCAAGATAGAGATAATACACTTCAAAGGGTAGAGTTTCAAAGGGTAGGGTTTACAGAAGCATTGTCAGATTGGGAAATAGCCTACAGCTGTTCAGGTGTTTTGCCAACAGGAGGCAATAACATGCAGATTAAGATGCCCTGAGCTGTCTGGCAGCAAACAATAATATATACAAATCTTTAGGTTTGGGGAAATATCCTATTCAGGTTTGGGGGAGATGCTTTTTAGCCATTCCAACAGGTAAACTACATATGTGGCTCAGCCCTTGTTGAGGCCCCCAAGCTTCACCAACCTTTTGATGAAACTCTTGTAATTATGACATGCTGGAACTGGTTCCTTGCAGAGAAGAATGTATAATCTGTGTCTTTGGGGTGAAATGTTCTGAAGCTATCAATTAATGCCATCCAATCTAGTGAGTCATTTAGAATTGATGTTTCTATGCTGATTTTTTTGTTTGGAGGATTTGTCCAGTGATGTTAGTGGGGTATTAAAGTCCACTACTATGACTGTATTGCTGTCAATCTCTCCCTTGATATACTCCAGAAGTTTATTTTAAGTATTGGGTGCATATATGTTTACCAGAGTTTTATCCTCTTTTTGTATCAATCCCTTTAGTATTATGAAGTGGCCTTCCTTATCTCTTCTTATGGCCTTCACTTTGAGGTCTAATTTGTCAGATATAAGTATTGCTACCCTAGCTTTTATTTTAATTTACATTCACCTGAAAAACCTTTTTTTCCATCCCTTCACCATCAGTCTGTGTGAGTCCTTTGTTCTGAGGTGGGTCTCCTGTAGACAGCAGATATATGGGTCATGTTTTCTTATCCATTAAGCTACCCAATGTTTTTTTTTTTTTGATTGGGCCATTTAATCCATTTACATTTAAAGTTATTACTGATAGGTACTTGTTTGTTGTCATTTTTATTCTTTATGCCTGTGTTCCTTCTTCCCTTCTTATTTCTTCTTTTTATAGCAGGCACCTTAGCATTTCTAACATTGCTTGTTTGGTGATATTAAACTCCCTTAGTCCTTTTTTGTGTGTGAAGCTCCTGATTTCACCCTCAACTTTGATTGATAGCCTTGCTGGGTACAGTATTTTTGGATTCAGACCCTTGCTTCGCATCACTTTGTATATTTCATTCTATTCCCTTCTGGCCTGGTGTGTTTCTGTTGAGAAATCAGTCGATAGGCTGATGGGAGATCCCTTGTAGGTAACTTTCTGTTTCACTCTGGTAGCCTTTAAGATTCTTACTTTGCCTTTAATGTTTGCCAATTTAATTATAATGTGTATTGGTGTTGGGCTTTTGGGGTTCATCTTGTTTGGGACTCTGTGAGCTTCTTGGATTTGTGTGAGTTTTTTCTTCCTTATATCAGGGAATTTTTTTTGTCATTATTTCTTCAAACATGTTTTCTATTCCTTGTTCAGTTTCCTCTCCTTCTGGCACCCCTATTATGCAGATGTTGTTTCATTTCATGTTGTCCCAAAGCTCTCTTAGGCTCTCCTCCTGCCTTTTAAGCTTTTTCTTTTTCCTGTTGCTGCTCTGCTTGGGTATTTTTCCTACTTTATCTTCTAGCTCACTGATGGGGTCCTCCGCTTGTTCTAGTTTACTGTTGATGCCTTCTACTGTGTTCTTTATTTCAGCAATGTCATTTTTTATTTCTTCTTGGTTCTTCTTCATTTTCTCTTGATTCTTACACATATTGTTGAATTTATCTTCCATCCTTTTCAGCGTCCTTATCACCATTGGTCTGAAATCTTTCTCTGACAAATTGCTTGCCTCCATTTCCAGTTGTTCCCCATTTTCTTTCATATGGGAACTGTTTCTTTGTCTCCCCATGTTTGCTCCTCTCAGGGTGTCTGGTTATGTAGCGGTCTCTACTGTGTTGACTCTCTCTAGGTGATCTCTGACCTTTCCATCCACAGATTGCCTCACCAGCTGTGTTTAATTTGCCAATTCCGATTGGGTGTTATTCAATTCAGCTGTTCCTTCTATCTGCTCTGTGAGAAGGTGCAGAACCCAACCATGTATTACCCCACAACCTTGTCTCCCCCTGACAAACTTATTAGGTGCCCGTGGCTGAAGAGGCTGGAATCTCGGTGTTCATGGGTGTGCAGCTGAGGCAGCTGGTCCCTGGGCATTGTGGTTGTAGGGTTCCAGGAGGTATTCGAGGTCTCCCCAGTTGAAGGTAAGGCTGGGATTCTGATCACAGCTGCTCTCCCCTTCAAGATGGTGTGGTCTCTGCAGCAGAGCCGGCAGCCCCAGGAGAGATTTCAGCAGTAGTAGAGGCTGCCCAGCCAGGGGAGCCTGGTCTGATGGTCCCCAACAGTCCTGTGGCATATAGCTGTCCCCCACTCACAAATACAGACACACATGTCCACACACTCTCCTTTTGCTCTCTCACTCACAAACTATCTTGCAGCTTGCCATCCCATTGGTCACCATCTTGAATCGACTGCCCACTCCTCTCTTTATGGATAAACAGAATCCTGAGCTTCTACTGGACCTGTTGCTTCTGGCTTCCTTGAACTTTTCTTACTTTTACCAGTGTTATTACTTGTGCCACACATTTTCTATTTCTTGTGCCAGTTGTTTGCCCCAATTGGGACTAGTCCAATTTTACCTATAATCCCATCTGCCATTGACTTTGGCTGTGAAACATATTTGGTCTTGTTACCTAGACACCTTCTCAGTCCTTGATGAAACTGAAAATTGGTAAGAGAAACCTAGAAACTAACAGCACTCCTGCTGTAATAACCAATCTCTAAAAATTAAGGGAGAAATCATGTATCTATGATCCATACTAAGATCAATTTCTACTAAAAGGAGCAGGAGTTTCAAGTGTATAAAACTAACTGGAATTGAAATGTGTGGTAATTTTAAATTACCATCTAAGATGCTGTCAGATGATATCATGAATGCACATAGGCTCAGGGAATACACTAGCTGAAGGAGGCCATGCACTGAACTTGTGTGATCTGTCTGGATGATGAGATGCAGTAACATTCAGAGGTCCTTGAAATTAGAAGCATAATACAGTTTGGATGGGGGAAAGGGCAGTGGAAAGCATGCCAGTTAATTCTTGTGTAGTACTGTTATAGGCACCTGGAACACCAGAAACTTGTTATCAGACAGCCCCCTGAGTTGGAAGGAGAGGGCTGTTTCCTCTTCTGTTCTTGTCAGTCTCATAGGAAAGACTTCAAACAAGTGTCATTGAACGATTGTGTTGTATTAAAGTCAATTTATTAAAGAAGTAAAGCAAGTACATTTATCAAAGAAGCAAGGCAAGCAAATCTATCTACATCTGGCGTATGAAGCCCAGATGGGCTCTCAACTAATCTCAGGAGCCCCACCTGGTAGAACTTTAGCCTTTTATACTCTTCCGTCTGCAGGTTTTAAAATTCCTCTGCCAGATATCTTGGTACAGACTAGATCTCAAGGTCTCCCTTTTACTTTTTTATGGCTTTCCCAAAATTTATGAGAAGCATTTGGTGATTTTATCTTGACAAGTCCCAAGACTTCTGGCTTTTCTGTTTAAGGCCTGAGATAAATGCTCTCCCTCTTTCACTCTTTCCCAAAACAGGAGACTTTTTTGTTTAGTGGGTGACATAAAACTCCCTTCTTTCCTTCCCCCTTTCCATTTCCTTTCCTGCATTCTTTGGTTAGGAAGGAGAGACATTAACCATTTGTCCTCAAGTGTTGGGAAAGATAAAGGTTGCTATTTACAAGCTGGCTACAGGTTGCCTAAACTCTTTGGCCTTGTTTAATTTTCTTGTCTAAGTTTGCCGATGCCTCCTGTCCAGGAATTCTCCTAGCTTCTTGCTATCCTGTTACAGTATCTACTAAGGGTCTTCTGTGGCATGTACTGTGGCTATGTGGCGGTTCCCTTATGTTTCCCACAGACATAGCAGACACAAGTAGGCTCTAAGAAATAAGGAATGAATTCTGTCTAAGTATATGGAGAAAGCTCAGTATGTCTTTATACATTAAATACTAGTAATTTGTATTTTCACATTCTTGTGTATTTTTCACTTGTATAAAGTAGTACAAGTCTTTGCTTTTTAGAAAGTATGTTCACATATTATTCAATTTGGTTCTTAATTCTTAAAACAATTGTTTCAGCCAGGCTCATTATACCCATGTTACAGATGAAAAAACATAGGCTCACATTGATCAAGATGCTTGCCCAAGTTCACCTAGTCCTAGACAGTAAGTTGAAAAATTTAAATTCAAGACTTCTAATATCTCATTCAAGGTTTTTTCTATAAAACTATCACTGCTGTCATCTCTCAGTGTAAGCTGTAACAAATAACCTTGATTGGGACATTCTCTGCAAACTATTAAAATGCTAAAGAAATATGGCTGCAAGAACATCTGAATTTTAGAATTGTGCTTTGTGCTTAAAGCCTCAGGCCAGAAACATAATAAAACTATTAATTAAAATAGTTAAATCAACCTACAATTGAATAATTAAAAACTCATAGCAGCATTAAACTGTGTTTCAGATTCTCTTCTGAGTAAAGAGGAACTTTCAGAGAAGTTTATCTTCATTGTTTTAGGAATAAGGGGTTCTGCTGAAAAGCTTGAGGTCATTGAGGATGGGAGTTGGAGTTGTATAAGGACATTAAAGATCTATAAGGGAAGGCTTTTCATGCCCCTGAGGATCAAATAGCAGGAGATGCCTAGAGGCAGATCCTTCTAACAGTGGCAGCCTCCTTGCATACAGTAATATTCCATCCTCAAAAGACTTCCTCTTTGCCACCTTCCTCTCTACCAATTAACTTCTGACAGCTCTACCTTTATTTTGAAAATATGGAAAAAAAATCCTATATAATAAAAGGCTAATATGCAAATTGTCTCCTTGACCAGGAGTTTGACCTGCAGTTAAACCAGGAATTTGACCAGGGGGTGGGGCTGGCCCACCAACTGCCCATGGCCCCTCTCCCCATCTGGCCTGGCCCCATTGACCCCGATCGGGGCAGGCCAGCTGGACCCTACCCATGCATGAATTCATGCACCAGGCCTCTAGTATACAAAATAGACCGAATAGTTTGCTAAACTACTACATATCCAATACCCAGCTTCAATAATTATCAACTCAGGACCAGTATTTTTGCATCTCTGGCCACATCTACTTCATCACCCCATATTATTATTATTTTAATTTATTTTAAAGAAAGGAAGAGAGAGAGAGAGAGAGAGAGAGAGAGAGAGAGAGAGAGAGAGAAAGAGAGAGAGAGAGAAAGAGAGAGAGAGAGAGAGAGAGAGAGAGAGAGAGAGAGAGAGAGAGAGATGAGATGAAAGAGAAACATCTACTGGCTGCCTCCTGAATGTGCTGTGAACAGGGATGGAACTCACAATGTGGGCATGTGCCCTGACCGGGAATCGAATGTGCTTTACGTTTGTTTATGGGGTGTCACTCTAAGCAGCTGAGCCACATCAGCCAGGGCTCTCCCATATTATGTTAAATCAAGTCCCAAACTTTGTATGAGGTAATCCATAAATATTTCCTTATGTATCTCTAAAAGAATTGAAAAAAATTTATATATATATTTAGCACTAGCCAGTTTGGCTCAGTGGCTAGAGCATCAACCTGTGAACCAAAGGGTCCTGAGTTTGATTCCAGTCAAGGGCACGTACCTTGGATGCAGCCTCCTCCCTGGCCTGGGTCCTGGTCGGTGCTCCTGCAGGAGGCAACCAAACTATGTGTTTCTCTCACATCAATGTTTCTCTCTTTCTTTCCTTCTCTCTTCCACACTCCCTAAAAATCAATGAAAAAATATATCCTTGGGTGAGGATTAGCAACAACAACAACAACAACAATAAATATATATATATCTTTATTGACTTCAGAGAGGAAGGGAGAGGGAGAGAGAGATAGGAAAATCAGAGAGAATCATTGATTGGCTGTCTCCTGCATTCTCCACATTGGGGATCCAGCCAGCAACCTGGGCATGCATCCTGACCAGGAATCAAACCATGACCTCTTGGTTCATAGGCTGATGCTCAATCACTAAGCCATGCTGGCCAAGCAAGATATTAAATATTTTTAAATCCTCACCCAAGGATATGTTTTTATAGATTTTAAAGAGTGAGGAAGGGAGAGAGAGAGAAACATTGATCTGTTGCCTCCTGTAGACACCCAACCTAAGATTGAACCTGCAACCTTTAGGTGTATGGATTGATACTCAAACCAACTGAGCCACCCAGCCAGGGAAGACATTAAATATTGTTATAACATAACTACAATACCATTTTTAAATATAAGTAGAGAAATACTCTCTTAATATAATCAAATATCTGTTCAGTGTTCTAATATCCAATTACACACACACACACACACACACACACACACACACACACACACACACTATTGCTTGAATAAGAATCCAAATTAAGCTCATATTACAGTCAGTTAATATTTCTTTTGGGATTAAAAAAAATCTATAGGAATCCTCTCCATCTTTCTTCTTCCTCATAATTTATTTGCTGAAGAAACCAAGATGTTTTCCTGTAGAGTTTCTCACAATCTGGATTTTGCTGATTGAATCCTCATGGTTTGATGTTTGTTTCTCCTTTTTATTTCTAATGAATTGGTAGTTGTATCTAGAGGCTTGTTCTGATTTAGATTTAATTTGGGGGGAGCAAGAATAATATATCATAGATGATGCTGCTGACCTCCTTCAGGAGGACAGCCTGTCTAGGTGCTACTCTTTTTTGATGATGATATCTATCATTATTGCTCAATGCCTCGACCCATTAGTTCATTAGTGATTGCACAATGGTGATATTCTAACTTTAATTACTTCTTCATTTATTAACCACAGTACTTCTATAAAGACAAATTTTCCTCATCTTCTATTTGGTTTCCCAGTGGTATAGTCCATATAGAAATGCAAGGTTAATACCTGATTCTTTCCCTTTAATTATAAATTTCAAAAATAAAAAGTTGCCTCTTTATCATTGTGCTTAAGTAACTAATGTGATTTTATGATGAAGCTAGAGGCCCGGTGCATGAAATTCGTGCACTGGGGGGGTTGTCTCTCAGCAAGCCTGCACCCTCTCCAATCTGGGACCCCTCAGGAGATGTCTGACTGCCAGTTTAGGCCTGATCCCTGCAGTTGGACATCCCTCTCACAATCCAGGACTGCTGGCTCCCAACCGCTTGCTTGCCTGCCTGCCTGATTTCGCCTAACCACTTCTGCCTGCCATCCTGATCACCCTCTAACCACTCCTCTGCCAGCCTGATTGATGCCTAATTGCTCCCCTGGAGGCCCAATTGCCTCCAACTGCCTCCCCTGCCATCCAGGTCGCCCCCAACTGCCCTCCCCTGCTGGCACAGTTGCCCCCAACTGCCCTCCCCTGCAGGCCTGGTCACCCCAAACTGCCCTCCCCTGCTGGCCTGATCGCCCACAACTGCCCTCCCCTGCCAGGCCATCTTGTGGTGGCCATCTTGTGACCCCATGGGTGCAGCTATCTTGTGTGAGGGCATGATGGTTAATTTGCATATTACCTTTTTATTATATAGGATAACAGATTTAAACATATTGGATGCGCTCAATCTATTGCAATCATCATTATATTTATTTATTTAGTTATTATTTATTTTTAAATATTTTTATTGATTTCAGAGAGGAAGGGAGAGGGAGAGAGAGAGAGAAACATCAATGATGAGAGTGAGTCACCTATCAGCTGCCTCCTGCATGCCCCTTAATGGGTATCGAGCATGTGCCCTTGACTGGAATCCAACCTGGGACCTTTCAGTCTGCAAGCCAACACTATTCACAGAGCAAAATCGTCCAGGGCATCATTATGTTTTGTTTTTTTTTTTATACTCAGCTTGTCCCAACTTTGGCCAGTGGGAGCCTCTTCAAGTTGACTCCTGAGTCCTTTGGCCATAACCCCAGTAGTCTTTGATAGTTTTCTTGCTTTCTGGTAGGACAATATGCTCCAGGCTCATCTTGTACATTTCCTGCCCTAGACCTAGAATCAGCCATTTTCCAAGAAACTCTTATTTCTTTTAGTGATAAACAATATTCCAAGACCACAATCTGCATTTTAAGGGTACTCATTTTTACTGGGTTTGTCATTTATACAGCTTTTCAGCAGAAGATCTAGGAAATGTATTTTTAATGTAAAAGATACCATGAGTCTATATTGATACTTCCAATTCAAATTCAGGACTACAGGGTGTTTACGTAACATTTTCTATTTTATATCCATATCTTCTTACTCTCACACTAAGAATCCCAGTTTTCAAACCCAATAGGGATAACAGAATTAAAACATTACACAATTACTTGTTCAATTGATCTCATAATATAAGCAGAAATGTCTCCAAATAACAATACTAATGCTACCACCAAAATGATTGCAGTAAATAATTTACAATTTTTCTAGTTCCCTGTACTTAAAAGAAATCTCTCTAGGAATATACTATCAAATTACTGTTTAAAAGTCATATGGAATCGTTTCTCTCTGCCACCAATTACATATGCAAGTAGATTCATTTATTTCATTTTATGTTCAGTTTTTGAGAATTGCTGTCTTATAGTGTTCTTAGTGTTGTTTTATGATTATATAATACTAGTGGCCCAGTGCATGGATTTGTGCACATTGAAAGGAAATTAATTAGAATAAATATTTTAATATTGCTATTCGCTCTTTCTCTATAATAAAAGTGTCAACCAAATTCACAATCGACAATGACAGATCAAAACATGCGCTTACAATTGGCACCAGTGAGAGCTTTATATGTACTACACATGTGTGAGTCAACTTAGCCTTTTACATATATAGAATAAACTTGCTTAATTAGACCTGCCTTCTGATTTAGCTAAACTTTTTCCAGCCCAGTGAAGCACCCCAACTTATCTTTCAGGTAATTGTCAACAGCACAGCAGTAAATAGCAATACAAAGCAGGTTATTATTGCAGATCATGCAGGGAGAACAAAGGGTAAGATATTTAACTGCAGCAGTGTTTGACTGTATTCTGTGCAGTGAGAAAATCTGAAGTCATTTTCAAGGTCCACCATTTCTTATTTTTATTGTCTAAAGTTTTACATATGTCTTCTTTTATCCCAATGGACCCCTCTCTCCAGCCATTCCCAGCCTGGGCAAGCCCCCACTACCCCAGTGTCTGTGTCCATTGGTTATGCTAATATGCATGCATACAAGTCCTTTGGTTGCTCTCTAACACCCCTCCCCTACAATTTGTCTTTGGATCTATTCTTGTTCATCAAATTATGTTGATTATCATATCCCACATATGAGTGAGATCATGTGATATTTATCTTTTTCTGACTGGCTTATTTCACTTAGCATAATGTTCTCCAGTTCTATATATGCTGTTGCAAATGATAAAAGTTCCTTCTTTTATTATAGCGGCATAGTATTCCATTGTGTAGATGTACCACAGCTTTTTAATCCACTCATCTGCTGATGGGCACTTAGGCTGTTTCCAAATCTTAGCTATTGTAAATTGTGCTGCTATGAACATAGGGGTGCATATATCCTTTCTGATTGGTGAAACTTGACCCCATTAAAAAGAAGTAAGAAAAAGTCCACCATTTCTTACTTCTTTTCAGTTGGGTCAAGTTTCTAAGCTTTCTAAATCTCTGTTTTCTGGCTAATAGAAAGAAAATAGGATTCCACTGAGTCTCCTATCTACCTACTCCAGGACTTCTGTGAGGATCAAATGAGATGAGGCACAGGAAAATGCTTCACAGACATTTGGTTAAAGTGTAAAATGTTTCCACCTGGCTATAAAGCAAGTCATGTTCTTGGGCTGAAGAAACTCTAAGGAGGTTAGTCGCTAGGGAGAGGAAGCCAGGCATTGCTACGTGACGTCATTATCCAGTGCCCACAGCCACAGTTTCTGGCCTGGACTGTGGACCGCATTTTGCATCATGGGGTATCAGCAATGTTGGCTGTGATTTGGTGGGGTGTCGCTCCAGGGTGGTGGCAGGGCTTGTGTCCCACTTGGGGGAAGCTGAGGGTTGCTTTGTGGGTGGCAGGTCCACGATGCTATTTCTCTGTATATGGCCAGTGCATGTCATGGCAGCTCCTGTGTCGAGCATCTGCCCCTTGGTGGTCAGTGTGTGTCATAGTGACCGGTTGGATGCTCAGACACTTAGCATATTAGCCTTTTATATATATAGATGGTCACATGGTTCCAAAGTCAAATATATAAGCCAATAATTAAAATAAATCTAGCTTCTATCCCTGTCCACTCCACTCTGTTTGCTCCTCACCTTAGAGACAGCCATTTAAAAAAATTTATGGCTCATTCTTTCATATTTTAATGTTTTAACATAAGAATATTCATATGCCATTGTATCCCCTTTTCTTGCATAATGATAAAATGAGCAGCACATTTTTCTGCACATTGCTTTTTCTTCACTTAACAACATATTCTGGGAATCATTTTATAGTAGCATATTGAGATCATTCTCATTTGTTTAACAGCTGCATAGTACTCCATTGTGTGGATTCACAATCATTTGTTCAACTAATCCCCTATTGATGAACATCTGGGATATTGCCAGTCTTTTTCTTTTGTAATAGAATAGATTCGTGAATAAGTATGGTTTGTATTTTTATCAAGTGTATCTGTAGGACAGATTCCTAGAATTGGTATTGTCAGGCCAAAAGATAAATACACATTTATTTTTGCTAAATATTACCAAATTTCTCTCCATAGCCAGAGTACCATTTTACATTACTACCAGCAAGGTTAATAGCATTTCCATTCTGTTTAGTGGCGATAATTTAGCCATCCATATTTTGTTTGTAGTTAAAAATCAATAGCAAGTGTTGACAGTGAGAGGCAGCAGAGAGAGTACTTATATATACACTCTGAGATCGGACTGCCTTTATCCCAACCTTAGATCTGCTATTTAGTAGCTGTGTATACTTGAGCAAATTACTCAAATGTTCTGTTCCTGAATTTTCTCATCTGTAAAATGGAAATAATGAGAAAAAATTCTTAAGAGGGTTGTTCTGATGATTAATTGCTATGAGCAACTAAGTGAAGTACTTTGTGCTATGCCTGACACATAGTACATACACACTGGATAAATGTTAGTTACATCTAGTATCCTATATAATAAAAGGCTAATATGCAAATTGTTCCCTTGACTGGGAGTTTAACTGGGTGTTTGACCAGGGGCCAGGGCCAGCCAGCCATCTGCCTGCGGCCCCTTCCCCTGGCCAGCCCTGCCCCTGATCGCCCTCCCCCCCAATTGGCGGTGGGACCGGCCTGACCCCACCCGTCCACGAATTTGTGTACCAGGCCTCTAGTTATTTTCATAAATCCTTTTAAGAACCTAGTAAGGTCAGTATTATTACCAGCCCCATTGTATAGACGAGAAAACTGAAACAGAGTAAGGTGAAATAATCTGTCTGAGAGTGGTGCTGAGGCTCAGGCATATCTGCCTCCAAAGCTTATGCTCTCAGCTGGGATGTTACACAGAGGCAGGCTTCCTCTCTAGGGCCAATCCTGGATGAACTGGGGCACAGTAGCAGGAATACCGTATTCCAGGTTCCAACCTCATTTCAGTGGCTGTCTTGGGTACCACATTCCTCTTCTAGGCTTGCTGTTCTCCCTGTCCCACATTCTGAGGCCCACTTGGCCTCACTCCTGGTATCTCTGCAGATTTGCTGGTCTCCTGTGAATAGGGACAAATAAAGAATGAACACTGAAGTTAGTTTTTTTATGGAGTCTTTAGGATTTTCTATGTACAGTATCTTGTCATCTCCAAATAAGGACAGTTTTACTTCTTCTTTTCCAATTTGGATGCCTTTTATTTCTTCTTTTTGTCTGATGGCGATAGCTAGTACTTCCAGTTCTATGTCGAACAGGAGTAGTGAGAGTAGGCATCCCTGTCTTTTTCCTGTTCTTAGGGGAAATGGTTTAGTTTTTGCCCATTGAGTATGATGTGGGCTGTAGGTTTGTCATAGATCTCACTCATATATGAAATATAATGAACAACATAAACTGATGAACAAAAACAGATCCAGAGACAGAGAAGCATCAATCAGATTGTCAAACCTCAGAGGGAAGGTAGGGGAGGGTTGGGGTAAGGGGGAGAGATCAACCAAAGGACTTATATGCATGCATATAAGTCTAACCAATTGACACAGATACAAGGGGGGTGAGGGCATGAGTGGGGGAGGGAGCAATGGGAGGGATAAGGACAGATATGTAATACCTTAATCATAAAGAAAAAATAAAAAAGGAAAAAGAAAAAAAGAATGGGTGATGGATTTTGTCCAATGCTTTTTTTGCATCGATTGATATGATTATGTGATTTTTGTCTCTCAATCTGTTTATGTGATGTATCACATTTATTGACTTGCAGATATTGTACCATCCTTGCATCTCCAGAATAAATCCCACTTGGTCATGGTGTATGATCTTTCTAATGTAATGCTGGATCTGATTTGCTAGAATTTTGTTGAGGATTTTAGCATCTATGCTCATCAGGGATATTGGCCTGAAGTTCTCTTTTTTGTTGTGTTTTTATCTGGTTTTGGAAATAGGGTAATGCTGGCTTCATAGAGAAAGCTTGGAAGTGTGCCTTCCTCTTTAATTTTTTGGAGTAGTCTGAGAAGGATAGGTTTTAGTTCTTCTTTCAATGTTTGGTAAAACTCTGCTGTGAAGCTGCCTGGCTCAGGGCTTTTGTTTGTGAAAGATTTTTGATTACTGTTTCAATTTCATCAGTAGTTATTGGCCTATTCAGGTTCTTTTAACCTTTCTGATTGAGTCTTTTAAGCTTGTGTTTTTCTAAGAATATGTCCAGTTTGTTGGAGCAGAATTGTTCATAGTATTTTTTTTTTTTTACAATCCTTTGTATATCTGTGGTCTCTGTTATTACTTCACCTCTTTAATTTCTGATTTCGTTTATTTGGGTCTTCTCTCTTTGTCTTTTGATGAGCCTGGGTAGAGGTTCATCAATCTTGTTTATCCTTTCAAAGAACCAGCTCTTGGTTTTATTGATCTTTTGTATTGCTTTTTTGTCTTTAAGTCATTGATTTCTGGTCTGATCTTTATTATTTCCTTCCTTCTGCTTACTCAGGGCTTTTTCTTGTTGCTCTCTTTTTAATGTATGGTTAGATAATTTATTACCTTTTTTTTTTTGAGGTAGGCCTATAGAGCTATGAACTTCCCTCTCAGGACTGCTTTCACTGTGTCCCACAGATTTTGGATTGTGTTTTCATTGTCTTTTGTTACCAGGATGCTTTTTCTTTCTTCTTTGATCTCTTTGGAAACCCAATAATTGTTTAATACAGTGATGGGCAACCTTTTGAGCTTGGTGTGTCAAACTTCGCCAAAAAACTGAGCATAACTCGGGTAGTGTGTCACTTTGAGGAAAAAACATGATTTCGCAAATGTTTCATCCTCAGGAGCAGCAAATATTTCATCCTCGGCATGTGGCCGCCTCAGCGGCCGCGTGTCATCAGAAATGGCTACACGTATCAGTGCTGACACACGTGTCATAGGTTCGCCATTACTGGTAATAGCATGCTACTTAGCCTCCAAGTGTTTGATTTTTTTCATTGTTTTTATTGTAATTGATTTCTAATTTTATGCCATTGTGATATGAGAAGATGCTTGATATGATTTCAATCTTCTTGAATTTGAAGAGACTTTGCCTGTGTCCCAATATATGGTCTATCTTTGAAAATGTCCCATGTGCACTTGAGAAGAATGTATATTCTGTAGCTTTGACGTGAAATGTTCTGAAGATGTCAGTTAAGTCCATCTGATCTAGTGAGTCATTTAGGATTGATATTTCTTTGCTGATTTTTTGTTTAGAGGATTTATTCAGTGGTGTCAATAGGGTATTGAAGTCCCCTACTATGACTGTATTGCTGTTGATCTCTCCCTTGATATCTTCCAGAAGTTTTTTTATGTATTTGAGTGCTCCTGTATTGGATGCATATATGTTTATCAGAGTTATGTCTTCTTGTTGAATTGCATTGCTCCCTTTAGTATTATGAAGTGGCATTCCTTATTTCTTCTTATGGCCATCACTTTGAGTTCTATTTTGTCAGATATAAGTGTTCCTACCCCAGCTTTTTTTTTCATTTCCATTTGACTGAATAAATTTTCCATCCCTTCACCATCAGTCTGTGTGAGTCCTTTATTCTGAGGTTCGTCTCTTGTAGACATCGAATATATGGGTCATGATTTCTAATCCATTCAGCTACCCTATGTATTTTGATTGGAGCATTTAAACCATTAACATTTCAAGTTATTATTGATAGGTACTTGTTTGTCGCCATTTTATTCTTTTTTTAAAAAATTTCTTTATTGATTAAGGTATCACATATTTGTCCTCATCCCCCCATTCCCGTCCAACATCCCTCCCCACACATGCACCCACCCCCCTGTTGTCCTTAACCGCTGGTTAGGCTCATATGTCTGCACACAAGACCTTTGGTTGATCTCCCCCTTTACCCCCACCCTTCCCTACCCTCCCCCTGAGGCCCAACAGTCTGATCCATGCCTCCTTGTTTCAGGGTCTGTTCTTGTTCATCAGTCTATGTTGTTCATTATTTCCCCTAGATGAGTGAGATCATGTGCTATTAGAAATACACTTATAAGAACCGAAAATGAGACAAGCAATAATGGTTATGGTGACAGGCAAATGAATCAGTGTGTAGTGAGTTTCTTTCTGGGCCAACAGTTCTTTTGAGACCCAATTTCAATGTCCAACAGTTCCTTAAGTGTACATGTCAGCACTGACATTTCAGTTCTGGATGGTGGACAAATGGTGGTAATGCAGGTCTGACTCTGTCTGGTTTGGTCCTGGGCAACCTGCAGTGATGCACAGCTGCTAACTGCTAGTATAGGAAGGCCACATCAGCATCTTCCATCTCTGGAATGCTTCTCTTCTGTCTTCATGGCTGGAGTAGTCCTGTCGATTCCTCTCTGTTGCTGGAATCCACATGGTCTCGGAGTTGTTTTCTGAAAATATACAAACATGTTCTCGACCAAAAGTTAATAAAGGAATATTTTCTATAAATTTGACTGAGAATCCTTTTTCATTTTTTGCCCAAATGATTTTCCTCTGGCTTGTTTTGTCACCTTGTGTGTTTTTCATGGGTGTCTTGCTTTTAGCCTTACAATTAATTTTCTAAAGTATTAATTTTCTAGAGGTAATTTACTTACAGGATATTTTTCCTTACATGATATTCCTCTACTATCCCCTCCTTTTTTGATTTAAATGTTAGGAGGCTTTTGAAAATTTTATAATGTAGTCTTGATGGCTTTTAAATTTTAATTTTTTTCACTATAATATTACTGTTTTAGGTTCATTACATGGTGCACAGTTTTATCATGAGATGAAGTACCAATAAAAATTTTAGTTAACACTTTAGGAACACCTTTTTGTCCAGTACAATTAATTTTTCTAGAATATCCGCTTGTTTCAACTAGCCAATTTAAATTTGCCTGAAAACTTGACTACTATTTTACTGTCAAATTTATTACTCTAACAATAATCTTATTTTACCCTGTAAATATTGGTGGAAGGGATTATTTGCCTTCTTGAGTAGGTTCTGAGCATTCCTGTTGGTAGGCTGGATTTAGATATCATAAACCCACTTCCCCACACCATGGGGAAAAGACAACTCAAACAATTCTTGTTGGAGTGAGAGGGCATCTGCTGTCGGCCAAGTCTCTGTTGGTCACCTGGGTCCTGATCTGAGCTGGGCATGGGAAGCATGAAGCAGCCATGGGGGCAGGAGACCTCCCTCAGAAGGGGCTAGGATTCAGGCCCCTGCAATGTTGGGGGGTGAGGGTCTGTGCCCCACCTCTGTTGATCCCCAAATTCTCTCCTGATGGCCCCTCTGCGACTGTGCCTGTCTTAGGTTGTTCCTTCCTTGAGAAATGTTACCTGTCTCTGGCTAACCAGCCATCCTCCAGGGCCAAGCAGGGTGACGTGAGGTTCAGTTTTGTCTCCTTGGCAGCCTATGCCCCCGTGGCCTCCATGCTCAGCACCTGCCTTGGGATTCCTTCGCCTGCTGGCGGGGCCCTAGCACTGATCACATATTTTTTGGAACCCGGGTTTCTTCTCTAGGGAGGGCTCAGTTCGCCCCACTGGGTGAGAGACAGATCCATGGCACCAGTCATCACAAGACTTCAACCTCGACATGAACAGAGAGCTCATGCAACAGCTGTGAGCAATTGAATTGTGAGAAGAGGGTCTCTCTTGGCCTAAAGGGTTAGAGGGACCAATATAGAATGCTCAGGTGCCCTCCCAGGAGGCCCTCTACACAATGAAAAGGATTAAATCCTTACATGTCCTTTTTAAATTGCTGCCAGACATTCAAAGAATTAGTTTGTATGTTTGCTTGGGATTCTATGTTCCTTCTTCCCTTCCTATTTCTTCTTTTTTTAGCAGTTCCTTTAGCATTTCTTGGTGGCTTGGTGATAATAAACTCACTTAGCCCGATTCCGTCTCTGAAGCTCCTGATTTCACCTTCAATTTTGAATAATAGCCGTGCTGGGCATAGTGTTCTTGGATTTAGTCACTTGCGTTGCATCACTTTGTATATTTCATTCCATTCCCTTCTGTCCTGATATGTTTCTGTTGAGAAATCTGTTGATAGTCTAATGGGAGGTCCCTTATAGATAACTTTCTGTCTTTTTATGGCAGCCTTCAAGATTCTTACTTTTTTGTTGGTGTTTGCCAA
This sequence comes from Eptesicus fuscus, assembly GCF_027574615.1. NCBI lineage: Eukaryota > Metazoa > Chordata > Mammalia > Chiroptera > Vespertilionidae > Eptesicus > Eptesicus fuscus. Next base: position 94,046,702 of record NC_072473.1, read on the forward strand.
TTTAGTTATGATGTGTTTTGGTGTTGGTCTTTTTAGGTTCATCTTGTTTGGAACTCTGTGTGCTTCTTGAACTTGTGTGAGTTTTTTTCTTCCCAATATGAGGGAAATTTTCTGTCATTATTTCTTCAAACAGGTTTTCTATTCCTTGCTCAGTGTCTTCTCTTTCTGGCACCCCTATTATGCAGATGTTGTTTCGTTTCATGTTGTCCTAAAGCTCCCTTAGGCTCCCTCCTGATTTTTAAGTTTATTTTCCAGTTGCTGCTCTACTTGGGTGTTTTTTTTCCTACCTTGTTTTCTAGCTCACTGATGTGGTCCTTAGCTTCTTCTAATCTACTGTTGATGCTTTCTATTGTGTCCTTTATTGCAGCTATGTCTTTCTTCATTTCTTCTTGGCTCCTCATTTACTCTTGATTCTTACACATGTTGTTGAATTTGTCTTCCATCCTTTTCAGCATCCTTATGACCGTTGGTCTGAAATCTTTTTCTGACAAATTGCTTGCCTCCATTTCATTTACTTCCTTTTCTAGTGATTCCTGTTTTTCTTTCCTATGGGGGCTTTCTTTGTCTCCCCATTTTTGCTCCTTTCAGGGTGTATGGTTATGTGGCACACTCTCTACCATGTTGACCAAAAGATACAAAATGCAACTTGACAAGACATGACACAAAAGGAACAAAGTGTGGATATATTCAAGACACCAATAACCCCAATAAAGGTTACCACCAGAGAATTAGGGGAGAAAAAAAGAGTATAAAAGTGATATTGAGAAAAGGAAAAAAAGGTAAGAGTGAAAAACAAAAGAAGAAAAAAGAAGGGGAAAAATATACGTATATGGGGAGAAAACTCCACAAAACAAACAAACAAACAAACAAAACACAAACAACAAACATGCAGAGAAAAAGGGGAGAACTAAACCTGAAGAGGCAGAGCTTATTTCCAGAAAGTAAGGTAAAGGAATTGAATGAATGGGGAATGGCTATGTTTCAGTATAGAGGAAGTAGAAAGAGAATGAGTGGATAAGAAAAGAGCAAAAATAAAATAGTCAATAAATAAAAAAATTCCCTTTCTTTAATCTATCTATCTATATATTCATATATTTTTGGAAAAGTAGAATAGAGAGCAAATAGGCTTGAATTTGGTGAGTGAAACTAATTAAGCAATTAGGAGAAGAAGAGAGCAAGTGAGGAGAAGAAAAACAAAATCTAAATAAATAAATAGGCTAATAAAGAAACAGAAAAGAGAAGGGTGCATGGACTTGGTGCAGGGGAGAGAAAGTTAGATAAATGAGTAAGCCCACAGAGACTACTATAATAGCAACACATCAATGAAGCAGATAAAAAATACCCATTTTTAACAAGGAGTACAAATTAAGGAGAGAGAAAAACTAAAGCAGGAACATGGGAAGAGAAACAGGATGAAAAAGGGAGAAGTGAGGAAGAAAATGTTGGCAAAACAGAAAAAGTGAGATAAAGTAAAATAATGATAAAAAAATAGAATGTAGAACAAAAATCAAAAATAAAAGGTTAAAATATTAATAATAAGAATAATAACATTAAATAAAGAAGAAAGGAAACAATTATTTCCCTTTCTTTCTTAAGTAAAAGATAAAAAATAAAAACAGTGAAGCAATGAAGTGTCATTTGCTTCAGCTGAGTTTTAATGTCCTATGGGGGCTGGATTAAGACTCCTCTCTACTCTTCTGTCTGGCACTTCTCAGTTTCTTGTTAGGTAGTCAGGACCATGTTGAAGTTCCCAAAAATCTACCGCTCTTCTGTGTCTGTCTCCAGGGGTTTGGATTTAGGCATGAGAGACCAATCTGCCTGTTTTGTTTGTCTGTCTGCTTTCAGTCGTATTTATACAAGCGTCTATTTCTGACACGGGCTCTAGGTGGTGGTGTCGCTGTATTAGTTTCTGGGGTCACAGGAGGGGCTAGGTTTTTGGAGAAAAATGGCTGTTTAGGGTTGGAGGGACTGGGCTGTCCCAGAGCTGGATTCCTGGTCACCTCTCCCTGCTTTGTTCCCCAGCCTCCACCAAACCATGTCCACCTGCACCACAGCCTCTGTGAGTGTTCACTTCATAATTGAAAGATCCTATGTACTGGGTTTAGCGAGTAAAAGCAAGTAAAATATAAAGACAGAGCAACCATGCCACTGTGCAATTCTCTCCGCCCTAGCACTATGCGGCCAATGCAGAACTGTAGGCTTCCTTTCTGGGTACAGCCTCCCACAGCTGTGGAGTTAGATCTAGAGTTCCCTGCTGCCAGCAGTCCTGTGGACCCCCTTCCACAGTTGAGTGTTATGCGTGTCCCCATGGGACCCTGACTTGGTGCAGCGCAGTTTCCTTCTGACCCTCTAGTCCCGATGTTTGCATGTTTCTCTCTCCAGCCCAGATCCCCGACCCTACTGCTCTCCAGGCATCTTCTGTCCTTTCAGGTCATGGATTGTCTCACCAGCTGTGTTTAATTCACCAATTCTGGGTGGATGTTATTCGATTCAGCTGTTTCTTCTATCTGCTTCGTGAGAAGGTGCAGGACCTCTCCGCCTATTTGGCTGCCATTTTGTCTCCCCCTGGACAAACTTTTTGGGAGCCCGAAGCTGGGGAGGCTGGAGTCTTGGTGTTTGTGGGTTCAAAGCTGAGGCAGCAGGTCCCTGGCCAGTGTAGCCGTAGGGTCCCGGGTGGTGTCTGTGGGTCCCCAGTCAGAGCAGCTCTCCCCTTTAAGATGGCATGGCCTCTGTGGCAGAGCCAGCCACCCTGGGAGAGATTGAAGCTGTAGGAGGAGCCGCCTGGCTAGGGGAGCCTAGTCCACCAGCCCCCAAAATTCCTGCAGAAAATAACTGTCCCTCACTCACTTACACACACACACACAAACCCCACACACCCATACACTCCCCTTTTGCTCCCTCACTCACTCACTCACACTCTCTTCCTCACTGCCGTCCTATCAGCTGCCATCTTGGATTCCCATCACTAGTTTCTTGTTCTGCATACTTTATTAATTGAGCATCAGGGGCAAAGTCTGGGATACCTCACTGTGAAACTATGAAAAGGCTGAGCAGGTTTGGGCTGCTTATTGGTGGTGATGGGGATGCTTCTACAACACAATTAGCATCATTTTAAAAGAAAAGCCAGTGTGTAGCTGAGATCTGAACTACTCTTATGTTATGCCATTTGAGCTTCCGTTGACCAATTCAGATGCCTTCCTAAATGAGAATGATATTTCACTTCTAAATTTTATTCAAATAGCTAGGCCAAAGATGGAGCACTCTCAGTGTTTGAATTGAAAGGATTTCCTGTTGGAATATCATGTAAATGGATGTAAAATAAGCAGATTGTTCCACACCCCATCCAAGCCCTGTTTCAATGGAGAATATTTCCCTCAATTCAGTTACTCAATCCAGAATCTGAGTCATCTTTGACACCTCTTTCTCCATGATTTCCTGCAGCCACTCTATCTACCAACCCTATAAATTCCATCTCCTAAGTACCTTTTTTCTATGCCCACCTCCTTTTATCTTCCATGCCAACCCTAGCCACCACCATTTCCTCTCATCTGAACAACTGTCCTAGTACCCAACACATTGGCCAGCTTCTTCTCTTACCACCTTTAATCTGTTCTCCATACAGTGGTAAAAGTTAATTCTTAATAATGCATATGTTATTAGGTCTCTCTTTTTTCTTAAAACGCTTCAAAGTTATTCTTAGGCTAAATCCTGAAATCCTTAACACCAGTTACACAGTTCCTATGGCCTACTGGAGCCTCATCTTGAGCCACTCTCCACTTCATTCTCTGCCATCCAGTCACATAGGCTGACTTTAGATTCTTCCGGAGATATATATATATATATATATTTTCTGCCACTGGACCTTCATTTACCAATGATTCTTATTTTTTTTAAATCATCACCTCCTCACCTGAGGATATGTTTTATTTTTTATTTTAGGGAGATAAGGAAAAGAAGAAGAAGAAGAAGAAGAAGAAGAAGAAGAAGAAGAAGAAGAAGAAGAAGAAGAAGAAGAAGAAAGAGAGAGGGAGAAAGGATGAGAGAGGGAGAGAGAGAGAAGAAAAACATTGATCACTTGCCTCCCATACATATGTTTCCTGACCGGGAAGAAAACCCACAACCTAGGTTTGTGCCCTCAATCTTTTGGTGTATGGGACAATGCTCCAACCAAATGAGCCACCCAGCCAGGACATGCACATGATTCTTTTGCATGGAATACCCTTCTATTCTGTTCTTTTTTATATAGTTAATTCTCATTGATCCTTAAATGTGTTACTCAAATGTAACTTTGTCAAAGAAGCCTCTGTGACCCTCATCTAAGATAAGGTTAGTTCCAACAGCTGTTTGTTCTCATAGTACTGAGTACTTTCTCTTTGTAACACTTCTCACCAGTGTAGCCAAGTAATTATTGGATTATTAATTGTTTAATGACAGTATCTACCTCTAGACCATTGGTTCTATGAAGGCAGAAAGCATGATGTTTTCTTTGCTATGGTAAATCCAGCACCAAGAACAGGCCTGGCATGTTGGAGTCTCATGTTGGATACTTGTCAAATGAACAAATGCATTCTACCAGTTACTAGCTCTGTGCTCTTAGGCAAGTCACTTAACTCTTTTGTCATTCCTCACTTGTTAAATGGGCTGCTGTAAGGATTAAATGAAAACACAGGTCAAATAATTAGCACATGATGGATACTTAACAGATATTAGTCTTTTCTCAGAATAGAGAATCAGAATTCTTGGAATTGGTCACTGGAAATTCTATCAGCCTGGTTAAATATTTCAGAATCCATTCTGTTAACAAAATGCAATCTCCTTTGGACAGGCTAATAAAACTTGGAGGATAGCATTAGTAATGCATCCATCTAGGCTTGCAAACTCCCAGAGAAAAACTGAGCAATGCATCCATCCATTCATTTCTTTACTTAACAAATATTTATTGAACACTGCCTATGAGCTAGGTGCTGGGACTATAATAGTGACCAATATTGTCTCTGACTTCTTGGAGCTTACAGTTAGCTTCCTTCAATTATAGTCATACCTTGAAGATATTGAAGGTTCACTTCTAAACCACTGCAATAGAGTCATAACCTTTTTGCTGGTGGAAGGTCTTTCCTTCAATTTTTAAAATTGCAACATCTGTGAAGCACAAAAAGTGAAGCACAGTAAAATGATGTATGCCAGTATCTAGTTTTCATGTCACTAAATGAACAGCTTGATTCCTCTGGATTTGTCTTCAGATAACTACAGCTGTGGCTTGCAGCATGGTGTGGAGGAAGACTTAGCTGTCTTTGTTCAGTTAAAGCCATTTTCTTCTCTAGATAAACTTGCACTTGAATTTTTAAGTAACTATTTACAGCACCTCTTCTTCATTTAATATTTTTAGCCTGTGCCCTATATCGCACCCTCTCCTGAATAGCACCTAAATTGCATTATATCATGATTTGAATGCAGATAGGACACCTGTCCTCATTTCTAGAGCAGCAACTATGTGCAAAGTATTGGGAAGAAAATGTGAGTGGGAAATGTTCTGTTGGTTTATTGAAAACTATTCAGTTTGTTTTCATTCCCTATCATGTGTCCAAGCTGGTAGAATAGCACTGGTTCTGAAGTCTCTTTGCTTTTCTTGGTGATTTTAGCTCATTAAAGACACCCTATCTATTGAAATACCAAAGAAACACAACTCCAAGGAACGAGAGCCCATTATCTCTCTGTGATGTTCAGGAACACTGATTCGTGACATTATGTATGGCTAAGGATACCTGGATTAAGAAATACACATACAAAAAGTGCTAAGCAGAACTGTTTATGCTATCATGCTGACCCAGACCTGAAAAAATACCCTCAGAACCAAGAGTCTCTTGAAGTCATAAAATGAGGATTTGCAAAATTTTTTCTTTTATTCACATGAAGAATCATCTGATGCGGGGAAAGGAAGCAACTTGTCAGTACCTCACTTATTTATTTTGGAAAGAGCTAACAGAGCACCCATTTGTGTGTCTGGACTTAAACTTGTTGTTTTCTCAGGGGGAAACCTATTATTAGGGGAAAAGAGCTACATACTTCCTCTTCTCACAAATGCAGGGGCATCTCATGTGACAAAGCCAGTTCCACAGCTTCGCCTTTAATGGAGTCAGCAGATTGCAGGAAGAATGGGACGCTGCTCAGTAAATTTAATGACTTTATGAAGATAAATGTTTTCCTTCTGATGCTCCTTCTTGTCAGAATACATTTAATACTGCCATTCCTTTGAGAACTAAATTCATGTAGCACTTTGCAGCATATTAACATGTTTTTCTCACTACATGAAATTGCACTTCAAGCAAGAAATTATAATGTTTCTGCCTCCCTTTGTACATTTTTATTACTGTCAATGAATAGGAGTAAATTAACTATTGTGGTTAAAATTATTCATGGGGACAAATTCCTAACTCATTTTACAGAGACTAATAAATAACTGAATAAGATGCCTTTAATTTCACAAGTGAATTATCAAATATTCCTCAGAGTAACAGAAGAAAGTTTGTCATGTTTATACACAAAATACAAATATATAGCCAGTGTTTAACGTCATGAGGTATGTCATCTAATAGTCACTTGCTTTTGGCTATACACATAACCATGCTGCTCTGGGTCCAAGTCTCTGGAACCATATTCCCATTCATTGGTCATCCTTAGCTACATAATACACACACTAATTATGTACTCAAAGTGCTATATTTAACTTTTACAGAATGTAGTTATAATGTTTGTCCAAGTACTTATCACTTCATTCCATAGGCATCTTCGAGACCAGGCATATTTTGTTCCTGTTAATGATATTACAAGGCACATTCCACTCTGGTAGAAACTGCCAACGTCCTTTCCAGTGGTTCTTTCATTTGGAATCACCTTCAACAATCCAAATTCCAGTACAGTGACATAATTTGAAAACCTTCTTGTAGCCTGTTCTAATAGGATTTTTGCTGCACCATAAATTTTCAAGCACCTGTAAGGTATAAGCAAACAGGATAATAGGGAACAGAACACCATGCATACCCTTCTGGAATATTATTCTATTTAATGACCTTCCCATATTTCTGTGGTTGCACTGCCACATCTGTGCCCTCCTTGACAGATGTCTATTGAGCAGAGACTATGTTGGGGTGCAAGATATAAATCAGGGATTTCAGGCCTCCCAGAGAGAGCATATGTTGACCGATATCCTTGGTCAGCTGCCTTAATTGGACCATGGGCTGAATCTCTTCAAGGTGGGATAGGCCTTCAAGGAAAGAGGATCAGTGTGGTAGAGATGAGATCAGGACAAGAAGGCCTTCCAGGAAGGCGCATGCCAGAAGCAAATATGTGGAGGTGGGGATGTGCCAGGAGTACTTGGGCAGGGAGTGAGGAAGAGTCCTTCCAATTTGGCTTATGTCATCTTTTTGCATTAATTTAAGTCTTTCCCTAAAAACATTGACTTTTTGGACTTAAGTGCGGAACTTTACACGAACTTTATGAAACTTCATCTTCATAGTTTCAGTTCAGCAGCTTTTCCTTAAAATAACCATGAGTTCTTATACACTTCAATATAGTTTATTTACCTCCCAATTTCATGATATCTGTAAATTTTATCTACAAGCCATCAATGTCTGCATCCAAGGGACTGTTGAAAATTGTTAAACTAGATCCAAGGTCCCCATCCAGCTGACACAGTTGAGTTAATTAGGATTTTGGGTGTGTAGGCAGTCATTCAATTGGTTATAAACTCTCTAAACAGTACTGTGATTTATAGAATTGGTCACCTCCTCTTTTTGGAAAATTAGAATAAAATGTTTCCTTTTCTACTCTCCCAGTGTCATCTAGTCTTATGAGAGAAATTCCTTAGGGATTGACAGACTTCAGCTATTCCCTCTGTTGTCACATTGTCTTGAAGTAGAAATCATCTAGGTCATGAAATATGAACTCATTTACAATAACTTAAAGCTGACCTTTGGTAAAATGTATGTATTTTCTGATTATCATGTCACTCAACAAAATTTAGAAAATACAGAAAAATAAGAAAAATTAAAAATCACTAATTAGTGGGGAGGAGAAAAAATGGCGACGGAATAGAGTCCTGTTTGGAGTCTGGTCCTGGGGCGGAGAGTAGGAGCAGAAGAGGTTCGCAGGGGGAGTGTATATTGGCAAGCCAAGGGACAGCTAAACTCCAGGAGAAGGCGGGGGAGTGCTGGGCAGTGTTCCCCTGACCTTGCAGCACCCACAGGGGCTGGGTCTCCTCCCGGAGCTGCGGGCTCACCGGGCGCCTCGCCATCTTGCAAGGAAAGGAGGATTTTATTGGAAACCTGACTTTCTGAGACAACTGCAAACACTGAACTGCTGCGAGCACCAGAATACCGGTCCCCTATCAGCGCAAACATTCAGATTCAAAGGAAATCTTCACTGCACCACGGAAAGGTCAGATTTCTCCTGAAATAAGGAGTGGTTTCTAATCCCCGCGGTGGGTGGGGGAAGCGCTGGGTAAGGGAAGCGCAGCAGCCGCAGGACCGGTAGGAACCGGGAGGTCTGTGCCTAGAAAAATCGGCGGCAGTTGGAGCTGCTGTGATCCGTGAATGTGGAAGGGGGTCCTCTGAGCTGCTAACAGAAGTAACCTCTTAAAAGCAACTCATTTTAATCTGATGAGGAGGATCAGACTAAGAATTTTCAAAGGAGTGCAGGTTCCTTAGTCTGGCGCACAGACCCACTGTCCGCACACTTGGGCTCTTTCTGACTCTGATTGCTAAGCCTAATACATAGAAAAACCAAGGTGGAAACCCTGAAAGACTGCAGGGGGGAGTTGTTTTTCCGGAACCTGGGGAGCAGAGCTTGGTGTATCCATCGGAGAGGCAGCTCTGAGGCGCACACCTCCACAAGCACTGAGGCGCACACCTCCCCAAACCAGTAGTGAGTGCCATAGAGGGGGGAAAAAAAAAACAGAAAGCTAGAGAGGCCCAGAAGTCAATTCAGAAACCCTGCCACCCAGGGGCTGAAACGCTAATTGTCTCTGGTGTAATCAAAAATAAATACGAGAAATTAAGACACGGCCGGCTTAAAAAGCAGGACTGGCTTACAACACTGAGAAGCAGTGGAACGAAGCTGAACTGAAATACCGCCCAGACTTGGAAACAGGCGTACCAAACAGAATAATAGAGGAAGTGAATGACAGCCGCTACTGCACATTTTAGTCTTCCTATTTTTTAATTTTTAATTCTTTTTTCAATTTTTTAAAATTTCTTTTTATTCTAATTTTTTTATTTTCTTTTTTTGCATCTTTTACTTAAGAAACTAATTTTTTTCTTTTTCCTCACTTGATTTTCACCTTTTTAAATATTACATTTTTATTTTCAAACACCATTATTATTACTATTATTTTACTTTTTTTTTAAAATGTCATTTGATTTTCCCTTTCTTGTATTGTGGGATTAGTGTCCTACATTCTATTTGCATCTTTCCCATACCCTATCTCAACGCTAACATTTTGCCATCACTCTCCTCCTAACCTTTCCCCTGTTGGTCTCCGGTTTATGTTAACCTTTTCTGGATTTAGATTTTCCCTACTTTTTCAGTTTACCCTCTGCTAAAATTTCACCCTACTTATATATCCAATTCCCAACCCCTTGCTCCAAATCCATACATACCTCTCTCTACGCTACCTTAAAATAATTATTTTTCTCGCTGGCCTTGTTGTTGTTTGCTTGAGTGTTGATTAGATTGAATTTTTATAATTTTTTATGAGATTGTTTTGATTATTCTTTTTGTTTGGTTGGTTCTTTTGTTTGCTTTGTTTTTTACTTTTTTTCCCTTGCCTCACTTGATATTAGCTGGTGTTGCAGTTTGTATTAATCTCCAGGCTCGTGTTGCTGGAATTTGCTGGGAATAGTGGTTGTTTTAGTGAAGTCTACTCCCCATATATATAGTTTGTTCCCCTTTTCTCTCTTAGTATCGTTCTTGTCTCTCTTACTTTTTTTTCTTCTTTTTTTCTGCTCTTTTCCCAAGTTCAGATTCACACTCTTTTTTTTTGTTCTTTCTTTTTACTCTCCCTATTCCACTCCTATTCCCAAATTTGTCTTTCTCTGGTGGTTACCTTTATTGGAGGTTATTAATATTGTGAATACAATTCTGTTCAGTGCCTTGTGTGTTGTGCCTGGTTGTGTTGTATTTTGTACCTTTAAATCAACGCCGAGAGAAGAGAGAACTATATAACCAGACATCCAGAGAAGAGAGACCATGGGGAGACAAAGAAATAGCCCCCATAGGAAAGAGAAGCAGGCATCACCAGAAAAGGAAGTAAACGACTTAGAGGCAAACAACCTATCAGAGAAAGAATTCAGAGAAATGATCATAGGGTGGCTGAAAAGGATGGAAGACAAATTCGACAATATGAGTAAGAACCAAGAGGAAATGAAGAAGAACCAAGAAGAAATGAAAAATGACATCACTGCTGTAAAGAACTCAATAGAAAGCATCAAGAGTAGACTAGAAGAAGCAGAGGACCGCATAAGTGAGCTAGAAGACAAGATGGAAAAAAATACCCAATTACAACTGCTTCTAGAAACAAAAATTAGAAAGCATGAGGAGAGCCTAAGGGAACTTCGGGACAACACAAAACAAAATAACATCAGGATAATAGGGGTAACAGAAGGAAAGGAAACTGAGCAAGGAATAGAAAACCTGTTAGAAGAAATAATAACAGAAAACCTCCCTGATATAGGGAAGAAAAAACCCACACAAATCCAAGAAGCTCACAGAGTTCCAAGCAAAATGAACCCCAAAAGACCGACACCAAGGCACATTATAATTAAGTTGGCAAACACCAACGACAAAGTAAGAATCTTAAAAGCGGCCAGAGAGAGACAGACAGTTACATACAAAGGAACCCCCATCAGACTAGCACCTGATTTCTCAACAGAAACTCATCAGGCCAGAAGGGAATGGAATGAAATATACAAAGTCATGCAAAGGAAGGGTCTGAATCCAAGAATACTGTACCCAGCAAGTCTATCAATCAAAATTGAAGGTGAAATCAGGAGCTTCACAGACAAAAAAGGGCTAAGGGAGTTTATCACCACCAAACCAGCAATGAAAGAAATGCTAAAGGGTCTGCTGTAAAAAAAAAAAGAAAGAAAGAAAGAAAGAAAGAAGAAAGAAAGAAATAGGAAGCAAAGAAGGAACACAGGGGTATAGAATAGAAATGACGACAAATAAGTGCCTATCAATAATAACTTTAAATGTAAATGGATTGAATGCCCCAATCAAAAGATACAGAGTAACAGATTGGATAAGAAAACAAAACCCAGATATCTGCTGTCTACAGGAAACCCACCTCAAAAAAAAGGATGCATACAGACTGAGAGTAAAGGGATGGAAAAAGGTTTTCCAGGCGAATGGAAATGAAAAAAAAGCTGGGGTAGCAATACTTATATCTGACAAATTAGATCTCAAAGTGAAGGACATAACAAGAGATAATGAAGGCCACTTCATAATACTAAAGGGAGAAATCCAACAAGAAGAAATAACTCTGGTAAACATATATGCACCCAATACAGGAGCACCAGGATACATTAAAAAACTCCTGGAAGATATCAAAGGAGAGATTGACAGCAATACAATCATAGTAGGAGACTTCAATACCTCACTATCACCATTGGACAAATCCTCTAAACAAAAAATCAGCAAAGAAACATCAATCCTAAATCACTCACTAGACCACATGGAATTCATCAACATCTTCAGAACATTTCACCCCAAAGCCACAGAATATACATTCTTCTCAAGTGCACATGGGTCATTTTCAAAGATAGACCATATGTTAGGACATAGGCAAAGTCTCTCCAAATTCAAGAAGATAGAAATCATATCAAGCATCTTCTCAGATCACAGTGGCATAAACTGGAAATCAACTACAATAAAAACAACCCAAAGAAATCAAACACATGGAGACTAAACAGCATGCTATAAAACCATGACTGGGTTACCAAAGACATCAAGGAAGAAATAAAAAACATCATGGCAACAAATGACAATGAAAACACAACCATCCAAAATTTATGGGACACAGCGAAAGCAGTCCTGAGAGGGAAGTTCATAGCTCTACAAGCCTACTGCAAAAAACAAGAAACAATGGTAATAAATTACCTAACCCAACAACTCAAAGAGTTAGAGAGAGAGCAACAAGAAAAGGCCAGTGTAATCAGAAGGAAAGAAATAATAAAGATCAGAGCGGAGATAAACGACATAGAGACCAAAGAAACAATACAAAAGATCAACAAAACCAAGAGCTGGTTCTTTGAAAGGATAAACAAGATTGATGAACCTCTAGCCAGGCTCACCAAGAAGCAAAGAGAGAGGACCCAAATAAACAAAATCAGAAATGAAAGAGGTGAAATAACAACAGACCCCGATGAAATACAAAGGATTGTTACAAAATACTACGAACAACTCTATTCCAACAAACTGGACAACCTGGAGGAAATGGACATATTCCTAGACAAATACAACCTTCCAAAACTCAATCAGGAAGAATCTAAACAGCTCAACAGGCCAGTAACTATGGAAGAAATTGAAGCAGTCATCAAAAAGCTTCCGGCAAACAAAAGCCAGGGGCCAGATGGCTTCATAGGAGAGTTTTACCAAACTTTCAAGGAAGAACTAAAACCTATCCTCCTCAGACTATTCCAAAAAATTCAAGAGGAAGGAACACTTCCAGGCTCCTTCTATGAAGCCAGCATCACCCTAATACCAAAACCAGATACAGACAACACAATGAAAGAGAATTACAGACCAATATCCCTCATGAACATAGATGCCAAAATCCTCCACAAAATCCTAGCGAATCGAATCCAGCAATACATCAGAAAGATCATACATCATGACCAAGTAGGATTTATCCCAGGAATGCAAGGATGGTACAATATCCGCAAATCAATAAATGTAATACATCACATAAACAAATTGAGAGATAAAAATCACATAGTCATATCAATAGATGCAGAAAAAGCATTTGACAAAATCCAACACCCTTTCTTGATAAAAACTCTCAACAAGGTGGGAATAGAAGGCTCATACCTCAACATAATAAAAGCTATATATGATAAACACACAGCAAACATCATACTCAATGGGCAAAAACTAAAACCATTTCCCCTAAGAACAGGAACAAGACAGGGATGCCCACTCTCACCACTCCTGTTTGACATAGTACTGGAAGTATTAGCTATCGCAATTAGGCAAGAAGAAGAAATAAGAGGCATCCAAATTGGAAAAGAAGAAGTGAAGCTGTCCTTATTTGCAGATGACATGATATTGTACATAAAAAAACCAAAAGATTCCATCAAAAAACTAATAGACCTAATAAATGAATTCGGCAATGTAGCAGGATACAAAATTAACGCCAAGAAATCTATGGCATTTCTATACACCAATAGTGAACTTACAGAAAGAGAGACTAAAAAAGCAATCCCATTTACCATCGCACCAAAAAAATTAAGACACCTAGGAATAAACTTAACTAAGGAGGTAAAAGACCTATACGCGGAAAACTACAGGACCCTGAAAAAAGAGATAGAGGAAGACGTAAACAGATGGAAGAACATACCATGTTCATGGATTGGTAGAATCAACATCATTAAAATGTCCATACTACCCAAAGCAATCTACAGATTCAATGCACTCCCCATCAAAATACCAACAGCATATTTCACAGACCTAGAAAGAACTCTCCAAAAATTCATCTGGAATAAAAAATGACCCCGAATAGCCACAGCAATCCTGAGAAAGAAGAATAAAGTAGGTGGGATTTCAATACCAGATTTCAAGCTGTATTACAAAGCCACTGTTCTTAAAACTGCCTGGTACTGGCACAAGAACAGACATATTGATCAATGGAATAGAATAGAGAATCCAGATATCGACCCAAACCAGTATGCTCAATTAATATTTGACAAAGGAGGCATGAACATACAATGGAGTCAAGACAGTCTCTTAAATAAATGGTGTTGGGAAAATTGGACACACACATGCAAAAAAATGAAACTAGATCACCAGCTTACACCATACACAAAAATAAACTCAAAATGAATACAGGACTTAAACATAAGACGGGAAACCATAAAAATACTAGAGGAATCCACAGGCAACACAATCTCAGACATATGCCAAAAGAACTTCTTCACTGACACTGCCCCTAGGGCAATGGAAGCTAAAGAGAAAATTAACAAATGGGACTACATCAAAATAAAAAGCTTTTTTACAGCAAAAGAAACAATCAACAAAAACAACAAGAAAGCCCACTGCATGGGAGAACATATTTGCAAATGCCATCACTGATAAAGGTTTAATCTCCAATATCTACAGGCAGCTGATGCAACTTAATAAGACGAAGATAAATGATCCAACAAAAAAATGGGCAACAGACCTGAACAGAATATTTTCAAAAGAAGACAGAAGGAAGGCCAAGAGACACATGAAAACATGCTCAAAGTCACTTATTATCCGAGAGATGCAAATCAAAACAACAATGAGGTACCATCTCACACCTGTCAGAATGGCTATCATCAACAAATCAACAAACGACAAGTGTTGGCGAGGATGCGGAGAAAAAGGAACCCTCGTGCACTGCTGGTGGGAATGCAGACTGGTGCAGCCACTGTGGAGAACAGTATGGAGTTTCCTCAAAAAACTGAAAATGGAACTCCCATTTGACCCAGTAATCCCACTCCTGGGAATATATCCGAAGAAACTAGAAACACCAATCAGAAAGGATATATGCACCCCTATGTTCATAGCAGCACAATTCACCATCGCTAAGATTTGGAAACAGCCTAGGTGCCCGACAGCAGATGACTGGATCAGAAAACTGTGGTACATCTACACAATGGAATACTATGCTGCCATAAAAAAGAAGGAATTCTCATCATTTGCAGCAACCTGGATGGAATTGGAGAACATTATGCTAAGTGAAATAAGCCAGTCAATGAAAGAAAAATACCACATGATCTCACTCATTTATGGATAGTAAAGAACATTATAAAGTGATGAACAAAAAGATAGATATAAAGACAGTAAAGCATCCAACAGACTTTCAAATTACAGGGGGAAAGTTAGGGAGAGGTGGGGGAGATATGAAATCAAACGAAGGACTTGTATGCATGCATATAAGAATAAACAATGGACGCAAAACTCTGGGGGGTGAGGGCATGTATGGGGATGGGGTGGGGGGTAATGGTAAGATATGTACACATATAATACCTCAATAAAGAAATGTAAAAAAAACATCACTAATTATCGTAACTTCCTTAGGTCACTTTGTTAGAGTATTTTTTGTGTTCTTTCAGTATTTTTTATGCATAGGCAGATGTATGCATGAATATATAAAGTACATGTCTATACAAACATAAGATCAGGGGCATGTTGGATGTAAAGTATTGTATCTTGTTTTTCATTTATTATAAAGTAGAACAATATTTTTGAAAACATAATTTTACTATTGAGTTGTATTATACCACATATATATGTCAGAGTTTAGTTGACCAATTGGACTTTTATTTATTTTATTTTATTTTATTTATTTAATTTCTTTATTGACTAAGGTATCACATATTTGTCCTCATCCTCCCATTCCCGTCCAACACCCCTCCCCACACATGCACCCACCCCCCTGTTGTCCTTAGCCGCTGGTTAGGCTCATATGCTTGCACACAAGTCCTTTGGTTGATCTCTCCCCTTTACCTCCACCCTCCCCTACCCTCCCTCTGAGGCCCGACAGTCTGATCCATGCCTCCTTGTTTCTGGGTCTGTTCTTTTTCATCAGTCTATGTTGTTCATTATTTCCCCTAGATGAGTGAGATCATGTGCTATTAGAAATACACTTATAAGAACCGAAAATGAGACAAGCAATAATGGTTATGGTGACAGGCAAATGAATCAGTGTGTAGTGAGTTTCTTTCTGGGCCAACAGTTCTTTTGAGACCCAATTTCAATGTCCAACAGTTCCTTATGTGTACATCTCAGCACTGATATTTCAGTTCTGGATGGTGGGCAAATGGTGGTAATGCAGGTCCGACTCTGTCTGGTTTGGTCCTGGGCAACCTGCAGTGATGCACAGCTGCTAACTGCTAGTATGAGAAGGCCATATCAGCGTCTTCCATCTCTGGACTGCTTCTCTTCTGTCTTCATGGCTGGAGTAGTCCTGTCGATTCCTCTCTGTTGCTGGAATCCACATGGTCTCGAAGTTGTTTTCTGAAAATATACAAACATATTCTAGACCAAAAGTTAATAAAGGAATATTTTCTATAAATTTGACTTGGGATCCTATTTCATTTTTTGCCCAAATGATTTTCCTCTGGCTTGTTTTGACACCATGTGTGTTTTTCATGGGTGTCTTGCTTTTAGCCTTTCAATTAATTTTCTAAAGTATTAGTTTTCTAGATGTAATTACTTACAGGATATTTTTCCTTACATGATATTCCTCTACTATCCCCTCCTTTTTTGATTTAAATGTTAGGAGGCTTTTGAAAATTTTATAATGTAGTCTTGATGGCTTTTAAATTTTAATTTTTTGCACTATAATATTACTGTTTTAGGTTCATTACATGGTGCGCAATTTTATCATGAGATGAACTACCAATAAAAGTTTTAGTTAACACTTTAGGAACACCTTTTTGTCCAGTACAATTAATTTTTCTAGAATATTCGCTAGTTTCAACTATCCAATTTAAATTTGCCTGAAAACTTGACTACTATTTTACTGTCAAATTTATTACTCTAACAACAATCTTATTTTACCCTGTAAATATTAGTGGAGAGGATTATTTGCCTTCTTGAATAGGTCCTGAGCATTCCTGTTGGTAGGCTGGATTTAGATATCATAAACCCACTTCCCCACACCATGGGGAAAAGACAACTCAAACAATTCTTGTTGGAGTGAGAGGGCATCTGCTGTCGGCCAAGTCTCTGTTGGTCACCTGGGTCCTGATCTGAGCTGGGCATGGGAAGCACGAAGCAGCCATGGGGGCAGGAGACCTCCCTCAGAAGGGGCTAGGGTTCAGGCCCCTGCAATGTTGGGGGGGTGAGGGTCTGTGCCCCACCTCTGTTGATCACCAAATTCTCTCCTGATGGCCCCTCTGCGACTGTGCCTGTCTTAGGTTGTTCCTTCCTTGAGGAATGTTACCCGTCTCTGGCTAACCAGCCATCCTCCAGTTCAAGGAGGGTGACATGAGATTCAGTTTTGTCTCCTTGGTAGCCTATGCCACCATGGCCTCCATGCTCAGCACCTGCCTTGGGATCCCCTCGCCTGCTGGCGGGGCCCTAGCACTGATCACATATCTTGTGGAACCCGGGTTTCTTCTCCAAGGAGGGCTCAGTTCGCCCCACTGGGTGAGAGACAGATCCATGGCACCAGTCATCACAAGACTTCAACCTCGACATGAACAGAGAGCTCATGCAACAGCTGTGAGCAATTGAGTTGTGAGAAGAGGGTCTCTCTTGGCCTAAAGGGTTAGAGGGACCAATATAGAATGCTCAGGTGCCTTCCCAGGAGGCCCTCTACACAATGAAAAGGATTAAATCCTTACATGTCCTTTTTAAATTGCTGCAAGACATTCAAAGAATTTTTTTGTAAGTTTGCTTGGGATAATTGTATATTATACTGTTGTAATTCTAAAATATCAAGAGATGTGTTAAGTTTGTCTCCAAGCACCAAACAGATGATTTTTTTTTTTATCCTCAAGTGTGCGAGGAACTAATATAAGTACTGGGGGTGATTCAAATCTGGGGAAAAAAATTTAATGATAGTGTAGAATAATATCATGTAAGGATATTCTTTGTTCTAGTCCATGACAATTCTCTTTAAAAATGGCTGTCCATTTCTTTTTATATAGACAAGGTCTTAGTTACATTTTCTGCACCTCTACCCGGGGCACGTAGTGATAGTAATGACACCCTTTCTTTGGTATCCACACAAGCCAGAAACCTCTCTTTAATTGTACACACAAAGGGGCATTGTTTTGATTTTGTGTGATACAAAAGGGAAGCTGGGTGGAGACTCCTCAAGAAAGTATTTATACTTTCTTGCCCCACCCATGGACCTCCTGGATGGCCAAGGTTTATGGTATTATTGGTAACTACATTAGTCAGGGGATCAGCCCACGTAATGGGTCTTACCCATTAAGGGTCAGGAGCATAAGTCCAAAATACTTACCCTCTTGTACCAGATAAAATTACTATACATCTGATGATTGCTAGTGTGGCTAGAAAGGCGTTCTCAGGCATTCTTGGTTTCTGGTTATCTCACAATTTCTTCCCTGAAGTTTGACGTTCTGATTGATGTTTCTCTGTTTCTGGATCTATTTTCTCCCCATCAGTTTATGTTGTTCATTATATTCCACAAATGAGTGTGATCATGTGATATTTATCTTTCTCTGCCTGGCTTATTTCACTAAGCATAATGTTCTCCATCTCCATCCATGTTGTTGCAAATGGTAGGAGCTCCTTCTTTTTTACCGCAGCGTAGTATTCCATTGTGTAGATGTACCACATTTTTTTAATCCACTCATCTGCTGATGGGCACTTAGGCTGTTTCCAAATCTTAGCTATGGTGAATTGTGCTGCTATGAACATAGGGGTGCATATATACTTTCTGATTGATGTTTCCAGTTTATTGGGATATATTCCTAGAAGTGCGATCACTGTGTCAAATGGAAGTTCTATTTTTAGTTTTTTTAAGGAAACTCCATACTGTTCTCCACAGTGGCTGCACCAGTCTGCATTCCCACCAGCAGTGCACGAGGCTTCCTTTTTCTCCACATCCTCGCCAGCACTTGTCATTTGCTGACTTGTTGATAATGGCCATTCTGAAAGGTGTGAGATGCTACCACATTGTTGTTTTGATTTGCATCTCTCTAATGATTAGTGATTTAGAACAGGTTTTCATATTTCTCTTGGCCTTCCTTCTGTCTTCTTTCAAAAAGTGTCTATTTAGATCAGTTGCCCATTTTTTGATTGGGTTGTTTATCTTCTTTTTGTTAAGCTGCATGTGTTCCCTGTAAATGTGAGAGATTAAACCCTTATCGTTGACATCATTGGCAAATATGTTCTCCCATGCAGTGGGCTTTCTTGTGTTTTTTTTTTTAATATATTTTATTGATTTTTCACAGAGAGGAAGAGAGAGGGATAGAGAGTTAGAAACATCGATGATAGAGAAACATCGATCAGCTGCCTCTTGCACAACCCCTACTGGGGATGTGCCCGCAACCAAGGTAAATGCCCTTGACCGGAATCGAACCTGGGACCTTTCAGTCTGCAGGCCGACGCTCTATCCACTGAGCCAAACCAGTTTTGGCCTTTCTTGTTGTTTTATTGATGGTTTCCCTAGCTGTGCAAAAGCTTTTTATTTTGATGTAGTCCCATTTGTTTATTTTCTCTTTAGCTTCCATTGCCCTAGGAGCAGTAACAGCGAAGCAGTTCTTTTGGCATATGTCAGATATTTTTCTGCCTGTAGATTCCTCTAGTATTTTTATGTTTTCCTGTCTTATGTTTAAGTCCTTGATCCATTTTGAGTTTATTTTTGTGCATGGTATAAGTTGGTGGTCTAGTTTCATTTTTTTGCATGTATCTGTCCAATTTTCCCAACACCATTTATTAAAGAGACTATCTTGACTCCATTGTATGTTCATGCCTCCTTTGTCAAATATTAATTGAGCATAGTTATTGGGTTCAATTTCTGGATTCTCTATTCTGTTCCATTGATCTATATGTCTGTTCTTGTGCCAATACCAGGCAGTTTTGAGAACAGTGGCTTTGTAATATAGCTTGAAATCTGGTATTGAGATCCCTCCTACTTTGTTCTACTTTCTCAGGATTGCTGTGGCTATCCGGGGCCTTTTTTTATTCCAGATTAATTTTTGGAAAGTTTGTTCTAGGTCTGTGAAGTATGCCATTGGTATTTTAATGGGAAGTGCATTGAAAATATAGATTGCTTTGCGTACTATGGACATTTTGATGATGTTGATTCTACCAATCCATGAACATGGTATGTTCTTCCATCTGTTTATGTCTTCCTCTATCTCATTTTTCAGTGTTGTGTAGTTTTCCACGTATAGGTGTTTTACCTCCTTAGTTAAGTTTATTCCTAGGTATCTTAATTTTTTTTAATTTCTTTATTGATTAAGGTGTCACATATTTGTCCTCATCCCCCCATTCCCATCCCACACCCCTCCCCACGGATGCCCCAACCCCCTGTTGAACTTAACCGTTGGATAGGCTCATATGCATGCACACAAGTCCTTTGGTTGATCTCTCCCCCTCCCCCCAACCTCCCCTATCCTCCCTCTGAGGCCCGATAGTCCAATCGATGCCTCCTTGTTTCTGGTTCTGTTCTTGTTCATCAGTCTCTGTTGTTCATCATTTCCCCTAGATGAGCGAGATCATGTGTCACTAGAGATATACTTATAAGAACTGAATGTGAGACTAGCAATAATAGTTATGCTGACAGGCAGATGAATCAGTCTGCAATGAGTTTCTTTCGAGACCAACAGTTCTTTAGAGACCCAATTTCAATGTCCACCAGTTCCTTATGTGTACATGTCAGCACTGACCCCTCAGCTCTGGATGGTGGACAAATGGTGGTAACGGAGCTCTGACTCCCTCTGGTTTGGTCTCGGCTGGACCCAGGGGCACGGCTTCACCCGGACTCAAGTGAACGTGGCCTCTCCCAGACCCCGGGGCGCGTGGCCTCACCCGGACCTAGGTGCGCGAGGCCTCACCCGGATCCAGGGACACATGGCCTCACCCGGACCTGGGGGTGCGTGGCCTCTCCCAGACCCAGGGGCACGTGTCATCACCCGGAGCTAGGTGTGTGAGGCCTCACCTGGACCCAGGACCCAGCCTCACCTAGATACAGGTACACATATCTTCACCTGGACCCGGGGGCGCGTGGCCTCTCCCAGACCCAGGGGCACGTGGCCTCACCCGGACCTAGGTGCGCGAGGCCTCACCCGGACCCGGGACCCAGCCTCACCCGGATCCATGGACACATGGCCTCACCTGGACCCGGGGGCGTGTGGCCTCTCCCAGACCCAGGGGCCCGTGGCCTCACCCGGATCTAGGTGCGAGAGGCCTCACCCGGACCCGGGACCCAGCCTCACCCGGATCCAGGGGCACATGGCCTCACCCGGACCCGGGCACCAGGCTCACCCAGACCCAGGGGCGTGTGGCTTCACCTGGACCCAGGGGCACATGGCCTTCCCCGGGCCCGGGACCCAGCCTCACCCGGATCCAGGGGCACACGGCCTCACCCGGACCCAGGATCTAGCTTCACCTAGACCCAGGGGCACGTGGCCTCACCCAGACCCAGGGGCGCGTGACCTCTCCCAGACCCCTGGTCGCGTGGTCTCACCCGGATCCAGGGGCGCACGGCCTCACCCGGACCCGGAACCCAGCCTTACCCGGATCCAGGGGCACACGGCCTCTCCCGGACCCAGGATTCCGGCTTCACCCGGACCCAGGGGCGCATGGCCTCACCCGAACACGGAATCCGGCTTCTCCTGGACCCAGGGGTGTGTGGCCTCACCCAGACCCAGGGGCGTGAAGCCTCACCTAGACCCAAGGGCGTATGACCACACCTGAGCCCAGAGGCTCGCAGCCTCGCCTGGACCTGGGTCTCAGCGGGGTTTCATCTTCTTGATCCCAATTTCTGTTGGTCAATTCCCTCTCAGCAATTCCTTCGGTCATTTTCTCAGAGCTCCAGGGCAGCTGCCGCAGAACTCGTTGGGCAGCGGGCTCGGCGAAGCTCCGGTGTGCCCGGTGCGCGGCGTCGGGCTGGTCCGGTGTTGCTGCGTCGGTCCTTGGGTCTGCAGCAGTGGCCGGTCACCGAGTGTGCGCACCTGGCTGCTTCTGGGGCGTTGAGATTCTTGAAGGACTCGGAGGTCAGCAAGCGCGGATTCTCCCACCCCATGTATCCCAGGAGCTCGTCTGTCTGTGCTTGGCAGCGAGTGGAGCCGTCCCCTCAGCCAGAGACCACCGGGGGAACTGCGCCGAGCACGTTCCAAGCCGCCCTTGTGTCGCCTGAGCCGTAGTTCTTAAAATGTGGACTTTGGGTCACCGGCATCAGCATCATCCCACGTACCCCTCTCTTTTATTCTAGTTGTAGAGCATCTGCTCAGCCAGCCCTCCGGTGGTTCTGGATAGTGTCTGCTCTGCTCTCCCATTGTAGTCTCAAAATTGTTGTGGAAGGCAACGATCAGGCTTCCGCCCTATGCCTCCATCTTGGTCCTCCTTTGTATAGTTAAGTCTTGATTGTTGTTGGTGTCACTGGGAGGAATTGTCCTCCAGGCCAATTGGCCGTGAGGACCCTCTTTGTCTATATAGAAAAAGTTGCTGTGCAGGAGACATGTTTATGGGCCGGGTCTTGATGCAGCAATGCTTTGGCGTTCACTGAGTCTGCCTCCTGAATGTGATCCTTGTGTGCATGGTTGAAATCTGGTGTCATCTCACACCGACCACTAGATGCCCTCGTTTCTGGGTCTCCAATGAAAAGCTTCTGCTCAGCCTGGCTGGGGCGGAGCTACAGGGTGGAGCCTACAACCTTGGCTTCCTGTCAGCCCCGCCCTATGAGGTTCCTGTGTCTGTGTCCCTCTGTACTCCTTGCAAATACCTCTGAGAGAAACGCGCCCTGGAGTTTCGCCCGCTGCCAAACAGTCTCGTCTCTCCCCTAATGAATCTGGATTCCCAGATTCTCGCCTGGAACTGGGTTTCAGTGTAGTTGGAACTGGGTCTTAGGATTTATTTTGTATCCTGCTGCTCTGCCGAATTCATTTATTAAGTCTATTAATTTTTTGATGGAGTCTTTAGGGTTTTCTATTTACAGTATCATGTCATCTGAAAATAAGGACAGTTTTACTTCTTCTTTTCCAATTTGAATGCCTTTTATATCTTCTTTTAGTCTGATTGCAATGGCTAGTATTTCCAACACTATGTTGAACAGAAGTGGTGAGAGTGGGCATCCCTGTCTTGTTCCTGTTCTTAGGGGAAATGATTTTAGTTTTTTCCCATTGAGTATGATGGTGGCTGGGGGTTTGTCATATATGGCTTTTATTATGTTGAGGTATGATCCTTTTATTCCCAGCTTTCTGAGAGTGTTTATCAAGAAAGGGTGTTGGATTTTGTCAAATGCCTTTTCTGCAACAATTGATATGACTATATGGTTTTTATCTCTCAATTTGTTTATGTGATGTATCACGTTTTTTGATTTGCGAATATTGTACCATCCTTGCATCTCAGGAATAAATCCTACTTGGTCGTGGTGTATGATCTTTCTGATGTATTGCTGGATTCAATTTGCTAGAATTTTGTTGAGGATTTTGGCATTTATGTTCATGAGGGATATTTGCCTGTAATTCTCTTTCATTGTGTTATCTTTATCTGGTTTTGGTATTAGGGTGATGCTGGCTTCATAGAGTAGCTTGGAAGTGTTCCTTCTTCTTGAATTTTCTGGAATAGTCTGAGGAGGATAAATTTTAGGTCTTCCTTGAATGTTTTGTAAAACTCCCCTGTGAAGCCATCTGGCCCCGGGCTTTTGTTTGCTGGAAGCTTTTTGATGAATGCTTCAATTTCTTCCATAGTTATCAGCCTCTTGAGATTTTTAGTCTCTTCCTGAGTAAGTTTTGGAAGGTTGTGTTTTCCTAGGAATGTGTCCATTTCCTCCATGTTGTCTAGTTTGTTGGAGTAGAGTTGTTCATAGTATTTTTTGACAATCCTTTGTATTTCTGTGGGGTCTGTTGTTATTTCACCTCTTTAATTTCTGATTTTGTTTATTTGGGTCCTCTCTCTTTGCTTCTTGGTGAGCCTGGCTAGACGTTCATCAATCTTGTTTATCCTTTCAAAGAACCAGCTCTTGGTTTTGTTGATCTTGGGTATTGTTTTTTGGTCTCTTTGTCATTCATTTCTACTCTGATCTTTATTATTTCCTTTCTTCTGCTCACTGTGGGCTTTTCTTGTTGCTCCCTTTCTAATTTTTTTAGTTGTTGAGTTAGATGATCTATTACCATTTTTTCTTTTTTTTTTTGAGGTAGGCCTGTAGAGCTATACACTTCTCTCTCAGGACTGCTTTTATTGTGTCCCATAGGATTTGCAATGTTGTGTTTTTATTGTCATTAGTCTTCAGGATGTTTTTAATTTCTTCTTTGATCTCATCGATAACCCAATCATTGTCTAGTAGCATGCTATTCAGTTTCCAAGTGTTTTAATTTTTTGGAATGTTATCATT
This sequence comes from Eptesicus fuscus, assembly GCF_027574615.1. Lineage (NCBI taxonomy): Eukaryota > Metazoa > Chordata > Mammalia > Chiroptera > Vespertilionidae > Eptesicus > Eptesicus fuscus. Next base: position 94,070,976 of record NC_072473.1, read on the forward strand.
GTAGTTTATTTCTAATATTATGCCATTGTGGTCTGAGAAAATGCTTGGTATGATTTCAATCTTTTTGAATTTGGGGAGACTTTGCATGATACCTAATATGTGGTCTATTTTTGAGAATGTCCCATGTGCACTTGAGAAGAACGTATATTCCATGGCTTTGCGGTGAAATACTCTGAAGATGTCAATTGGGTCCATTTGATCTAGTGTGTCATTTAGAATTGCTGTTTCTTTGCTGATATTTTGTCCAGAGGATTTATTCAGTGATGTCAGTGGTGTATTAAAGTCCCCTACTATGATTGTATTGATGTCGATCTCTCCCTTGATATCTTCCAGGAGATTTCTTATGTATTTGGGCGCTCCTGCATTGGGTGCATATACGTTTACCAGAGTTATATCTTCTTGCTGGATTGCTCCCTTTAGTATTATGTAGTGGCCTTCCTTATTTCTTATTATGGCCTTTACTTTGTTGTCTATTTTATCTGATATAAGTATCGCAACCACAGCTTTTTTCTCATTTCCATTTGCCTGAAAAATATTTTTCATCCCTTCACTCTCAGTCTGTGTGAATCTTTTGCTCTAAGGTGGGTCTCTTGTAGACAGGAAATATATGGGTCATGTTTTCTTATCCATTCAGCTACCCCATGTCTTTTGATTGGTGCATTTAATTCATTTACGTTTAATGTTATTATTGATAAGTACCTGTTTATTGACATATTTTTCCTTAATGTTTGTGTTTCTTCTTGCCTTTCTCTTTCTTCTTTTTACAGAAGCCCCTTTAGCATTTCTTGTATTGCTGGCTTGGTAGTGATTAACTCTCTTAGCCCTTTTTTGTCCATGAAGCTTCTGATTCCACCTTCAATTTTGAATGATAGCCTTGCTGGGTATAGTATTCTTGGATTCAGTCCCTTGTTTTCCATCACTTTGTATATTTCATTCCGTTCCCTTCTGGCCTGGTGTGTTTCTGTTGAGAAATCAGTTGATATTCTGATAGGAGATCCCTTGTAGGTAACTTTCTGTTTCTCTCTGGCAGCCTGTAAGATTCTTGCTTTGTCGTTGGTGTTCGTCAATTTAATTATGATGTGTCTTGGTGTCGGTCTTTTGGGGTTCGACTTGTTTGGGACTCTGTACTTCTTGGACTTGGATAGTTTTTTTCTTGCCAATACCAGGGAAGTTTTCTGTCATTATTTCTTCTAACAGGTTTTCTATTCCTTGCTTCTCTTCCTGTCCTTCTTTTATCCCTATTATTCGAAGGTTGTTTCGTTTTGTGTTGTCACGAAGCTCCCTTAGGCTCTCCTCTTGCTTTTTAAGTCTTCTTTCCAGTTGCTGCTGTGTTTGTGTGTTTTTTCCTACCTTGTGTTCTAATTAGCTGATGTGGTCCTCAACTTCTTCTAGTCTACTGTTTAAGCCTTCCATTGTGTTCTTTATTGCAGCTATGGTGTTCTTCATCTCTTCTTGGTTTCTTTTTACGTTGGTGACATTTTCATTCAGCTCCTTATAGTTATTGTTGAGTTGTATTTGTCATCCATCCGTTTAAACATTTTTATAATGAATACTGTGAATTCTTTCTCTGTTAAGCTGCTAGTCTCAAGTTCATTTAACTCCCTTTCTGGTGATTCCTCTTTTTCTTTCCTTTGAGGATTCCCTTTTTGTCTCCCCATGTTTTCCTGTAATGTTTTAATTGTAGATCCACTTGCTTTGCTACCCAGGTTCTTTTGGGGATGGTGCTACTGGTGTAATCTCTCAGTTCTCCTGGGATTGGTAATCTAGTGTAGCTCCCTAGTTGAGCTACTTGGGTTCTCTTGATGTAGGCCTGCAAGCTTGAGAGGCACAACTGTGGTGTCTAGAAGTTAGCAGCTATAGAGGAGAGTGTCCCAGTTTTTGCTGTCTTGCACTCTTAGTTGAAATTGTGCATGTCCAGTGGGGACTCACAGTGGCACCCAGGAAACATCTGTTGGGAGAGCTCACAGTGGCTCCCACTAGCACCCTGTGTGTAGATGGGCTCAGGGTGCCTGCCTGTTGTAAATTCGCTTCTCTGGAGGTGTGTTTGTAGGCGCAGATCTCTGATGCACTGAGGGGTCCTGGCACTGCAGTTAAACAGCTAGGGAGTATGTGGGAATTTATTCAGGTTAAAGGAGTTCATAGTTTCTGCTGTGGGCAGCATGTCCTTGGCTGTACAGAATCACACCCAGCAGGGGCTCAAAGCAGCTCCCCAGAGGACCCCTTGGATATATGGGCTCAGGGTGCCTTCCCTTGCTGTGGCCATGAGTTTGCCGGCTCTGGAAGTGTGCGTGAACTGGTGGCACGCCTGCCCACGCAGAGCTCTAATGCACTCTGAGGGGCCCTGGCACTGAAGTTAAACAGCTAGGGTGTATGTGGGAAGTTATTCAGGAGAAAGGAGTTCAGAGTTTCTGCTGTGGGGCAGCACATCCTTGCCTATACAGAATCACACTCAGAAGGGGCTCAAAGCAGCTCCCCAGAGGACCACTTGGATATATGGGCTCAGGGTGTCTTCCCTTGTCTGTGGCCTCGAGTTTGCCAGTTCTGGAAGTGTGTGCGAACTGGTGGCGCACCCGCCCTCGCAGAGCTCTGATGCACTCTGAGGGGCCCTGGCATTTAGGAAGAGGCAGTTCAGAAATTCTACTGCAGGGCCGCGCACCCTTGACTGTGCAGAATCACACCCTCGGTTGCTCTCAGTGGTTCCCAAGCACTGTCTGGGTAGTGGAGTGCCTGGGTGCCTATGGGCTGGGGACAAGGCGAATCCTGAGTTCTGGCGCTGGGGAGGGGGAGGTTGTACTTACTGCTTTCAGCGGTGCACTTTTTGAGGTGAAGGTCTCAGGGTTTGTGCTTCTGCAGCTGGGGTAGCAGGTCTTCTACCAGAGTGGCTGTAGTGCCCAGGTTTGCTTCTGAGATCAGACTGGGTGGTGGCGAGGCTAGGATTCTAGTCTCTAGCAGTTCTGTTCTTAAAGATGGTGGAGTCTCTGTGCCGCTGGTGTCCTCCCTGGAGTGTTTGCAGCAACCACGGAGTTTTGCCAACTCGCAGGTTTTGGCGCAGGAAGGGAGCCGCTGACTTGAGGTGCCTGAGGAGAGGCAGGGGTGGGACGCAGGCAAGGAGACTTGGAAAAACAATAGCCAGGAATCCTGCATTAGCATGTTCTTAGGCTTCCAAACCAAAATGCACCAATTGGACTTTTGATATAATGTTGAATGCTCTTGATCATAAATGGATGCATTTTTCTCATTATGCCTGTAGAATAAGTTTTTAAGTAGAAATATGGAGTCAAATAATATAGATTCTTATAGACTTTTTATATAATTTGCCAAACTGACTTTCAGAAATCTTACTAGTTGGTACTTTACATCAGCGTGTGAGTACACATTTCCCTGCCCTTTTGCCAATCATGTGTATCATGATGCTTAAAATCTTTTCTAGTTTTATGGACCAGAAGAAGAGTGTTTCATTTGTATTTGCATATCTTGATTATCAGTCATGTTGGACATTTTAATGTTTATAGAATATATATGATGTACAATGTTATAATTGTCTACTTGTGTCTTTTGTCTCTTGTGTTGAATTTTTCTCTTACTGATTTATGAGCTTTTTATATATGAAGAATATTTACTCTTGTCATATCTATTGAAATATTTGTTTGCTTTCTCATTTGTTTCAGTTTCTTCTGTGAAATATGGATGAGTCTATTGGCTTTGAAAGTCTGATTTTATGCTTAGACATGCCATGAATAAAGTTCCTATCATAGAGCCTGGCACATGGTTGATGCTCAATATAGGATAGCTATTACTGTTGTCATTGATTAGACTTATAATCCAAACTTTATGGATATGGCTGCTTGGGCATTCCCTAAGTTCAGTTAGCTCTGAAGGACTTCCTGAGTAAGCAAAGGGCCCACTCACCTGCTTGCAGGGTTACTCATCAGATCAGCTGACCTTTTGAAGGATGGCTTCAGCTAGAGGACACAAATTCTAGTGCCACTAAAATGGTCTGCAGAAGTGGCACAGCACACCTATGGAATAGATGCTATCACCACTCATTGTTTACTAATGAGGAAACTGAAGTAGAGGGGACTTGAGGAACTTGTTCAAGGTTACACAGTAAATGAAAAACACACACACACACACACACACACAACTAAGTGTGTGACACCTGAGAAACCAGCTATATGAACTTGAACAGATCTGACCTCTGGACTGAGGATTTTCACCACAAAATAAAGAGGTTTTAGTAGGCAATATCTGAGACCCTTGGAATTCCAGCCATCTGTATTTCTGTCAGAAGATCTGTGGGCCCCAGACCTCTACTAGTCTAAGAGTAAAATTAATCATAAAGTTAATAAAGTTGATTCACAATTGTTCAAGGAAATTCTGTATCCTTTGCAACTCTTGGTTCTATTAAGTTGTCACTGAGGAGGAGGTCCGAAGGTATAAGAGCAAGTTTCCTTATTTGTTGGACTTGATTCCTAATCAAAATTCATTCTGTAATACAATGTGTAGATACCATCTCACAGGCTCCTCTAACTCAGCATGTCCAAACTGAATTCAGCTTGTTCTCTGGCCCCAGATTTATTCCTTTTGAAATAACATTCTGGCTCCCCCTCATTGAATTTCTCATCGTTTGTAATTAGGCATGGAATGGTGGTATTATTTGCTTGATGTCTGTCTCCTTCTAGGTTTCTGTCCATCTAAGAGGTGAAAAGTGATCCCTTAATATAATTGTGCAGTTTGACTTTGCCTCTCTTACAGAATGTTCCACATCATGTTGTATTTGTTGGTTTAGTTATATATCTGTGGCCAAAGACTATGAGCTCTTTCAGGACAGGTCATGCTATGGACTAAATGAATTGTGTCTCTGAAAAATTCATATGTTGAAGCTCTAAGCCCTAATGTCATGGTATTTGGATATGGGTCATTTGGGAAGGAATTAAGTTTAAATGAGATCATGAAGGCAAACCCTTATAAGAAGTATCCTTATATGAAGAGTCATCAGATAGCTTGCTTTCTATATCCATAAGCACACACGGAGGACAGGTCATGTGATTACACAATGCGATTGAAGCTACCTACAAGCCAGGAGATTGGCCCCCATCAAAACTGGATCATGTTGGCACCCTGATCCTGGACTCCCAAAATATAAGAAAATAAATTTCTGTTGTTTAATCCACCTAGTCTATGGTATTTTGTTATGGCAGTCTGAGCTGATTAAGATATCTTCATTATCTTTGGGCTTCCAGAGTACCAAATAACTGCTCTGTATTTTTTAAGCTGCTATAAAATAGATGCTCAGTAAAATATAAGTAGTTGAAAGAAGGACTATCTAGCTATCTAACTGAGCAGCCCAGCCATTGTCATTGTTCAGTTTAGAGCTCACATCTTTTTTTGTTGATTTTTTAGATATACCATGGAAAAGGAGAGAGAGAGAGGGAGAGAGAGAGAGAGAGAGAGAGAGAGAGAGAGAGAGAGAGAGACTTTTTGTTCCACTTATTTATGCATTCATTGGATTTTTCTTATATGTGCCCTGACCGGAGATCGAACCCACAACCTTGGTGTATCTGGACAATGAACTAACCAACTGAGATACACAGTCAGGGTTAGAACTCACATCTTAATACCCCTGAATACCAGCAGAGCAACTGTGATCTCTTCCTCTTGGCTCATCTGTCACGAGCAAGTTTGAATCCAGATAAATTTCCCTTCCCCAGGCTCCCACTGTATAAAGGAGTGATAGAATCACTTCCCTACATGAAAACGACCATAAAACAAAATAGATAAAAACATCAAATTCCATTAGGTTTCACACAGGTTATTGGAGATCATTCTTTCCTGTGGGAAGAGTCATCAGTCTATCCCAAGAAGAAGCCAAGAGCTCCAGAAAAAGACACTCTGAGGAAAGACAGGGTAACCAAATATTCTTCCAGGGAATTCCCTGTCTTTGGATTCCCTCCAAACTATGTACAACCCCTGCTAAATGTCCATCTCAGGTGAGAACATGAACCTATTTTTTTAGTTCCTTTTGGCACAGCTGAAGTGGTCTGTAGTCTTGAAGAGAAGAGAACACAAGAGAGCATGGCAAGGAAGCCTTGATAGATAGGCTAGGAAGTTCAGCTTCTTGAGTTCCCCTGAGCCGCATGCAGGGTTATGTCCCAAATGGCTGGTTCTCCTTTGTCCTTCTGAGCCAGTGTCCTTTAGCTAAAGTATGTAATCATAGAGAGTGCCAACTGGTTTCTGACTACAATGGAATGGCTGTCTCAACAAGGATACCCTATTCTGTCCCAGCCTGAAATCTTTAATTTCTCTAAGAAACTCTGATTCCTTTGTTTGGATAATTTAAATCAACATCTGGGGACTAGGTAAAATCATTGCTTCTAGCTACTTTTAATGAACAGAGATAGGAAGCACACAGGTGCTCATGTGCCACCCCTCCCCATCTAATTTTTTTGCAACTTGACCTTGCCTCATATATAGGTGTTTTAATTACAGTTCAAGGTTCTTTCTCTTTTTCCTCAGTTCCATATTTGCATCTCTTTTCTTTCAGAGTGAGTCCTTTAATTGCCAAACTCATATGTTTACTCATTTGCTCAATATCCAAAAAGCAGTTTTGGAGTTTTCACATCAATACCATTACCAACAACAAGCATATTCAGTCAAGTTTCAGATTGATTGCAATAGAGGCACCACCTCATTATTTTGAGGGGAGGATGAACTTCTAGGTTTACTTCTGTGCTTTTGTTGAAACCAGGGGTGGTTGAGTCTTCTTGTTACTGCTGGGTAGAGGTGGAAGTTCAGGATCCTTCCCTTCTTTACCTCTTTCCCCCCCCCACCACTTCTAGGAGTGAGAAAAGCCAATTTCTTCAATGCTGGGACTAGTGCTGAGGAGGTTATAAGGAATTCCTCTGTCCTATGTACTGTCAACCAATAGTAAGACTAAAAATTGAGGAGCTCATTAAATTGAGGAGGAGGATTGTCTGTGATAGAGATGAATTACAGTAGAGTGTACCTGTGTGCCAGTGCAATTTCACATAAATATTCCAGGATTTGCTAAGAAGGTAGGTTAAAATTTTTAAATTTAATATCATTAATCATATCTAAAGGTTTTAATGGAAAATATTCTGAGCTGAAATGCCTATTAAGACTGTAAATATGAAGAGAAACCGAGATGGCAGCATAGTTAAGACCCGAACTGCTGCCTTGCACAACTTCAAAACTACAACTAAAAGACAAAACGGACATCATCAAGAAACACAGGAAGGCTGGCTGAGTGGAAATTCTACAACTAGAAGGAAAGAGAAAAACACACTGAGACTCAGAGCTGCTTCGGAAGTAAAGGCAGAGGTATGGAGGTGTCGTGCACAGAGGGCTGGCAACTGAGGACATGGCTGTCTTTTTCAGTTAGGAGGGAGACAAAAGCTCCCAACTGCTCTGAACTCCAGTTCTAGGCAAGACTCTGGGGACCCAGATTCATATGGGGATAAACTGGACTGTCTGGCAGCGGGCGGAACTTGAGGGCGGCTTTCTCTCAGAGGTGCTTACAGCAATTACCGAGGTACACTGAGACCCGGGTGCCTCTTAGGGCAGGGCTGACGGGAAGCCATTGCTGTTTGCTCCGCCCTGAGACTCCACCCCATCCAAACTGTGCACAGAGGCTTTTGCATATGAATGGCTTGGTCTTTGAAACTAAACTTACCTAACAAACTGCAGCTGAGTCAGTTAGACCCAGAACATCCAAAAGAAGGCCCAAGGCCCCACAGCAGCTTGCATTGCTTCCCAGCTGGGCCTCATCTGGGCACCTCCAAAACCCAAACAAAGAAGAGGAATTTGCAGATCTCTCCATAGCTCCTGCTGGGTGGCCTCAGGCAGAGGCTAAATTAGCACCTCCTTGGAGATCCAAGAGCCAGTGTACCCAGGGGTCAGAGTAGGACCATCCAGATTACAACTCTTCAGATCCATAAGAGACACACTCAGGGGGCAGACGCAGTGAGCACCAAAGCCCCACAGAAGCAAGTATTGCCTCATAAGGGTGTCTCCAGCACAGAAGTACTCCCATTGTAGACACAGCTGATCCTCACTGCCAATTGGCCTGGAGGTCAATTCCTCCCAGTGATACCAACAACAATCAAGGCTTAACTACAACAAGACTGTGCACACAGTACACAAAGGGGTGCACCAAGAATGTCCACCTCAGGTAACTGGGGAGGCTGAGCCACTGGGCCCTATAGGATACCTAGCACACAAAGCCATGCTATCAACACAGGGAAGCAGCCAAAATGTGGAGACAAATAAACAGGTCACAAATGAAAGAAATGGAGGAAAGCAAACTACTGGATATAGAGTTCAAAACCACGGTTATAAGGTTTTTCAAGAATCTTATAGAAACAGCCAATACATTTAGTGAGACCCTTGAGGATATGAAAAAGGACCAACTAGAAATTAACCATACACTAACTGAAATAAAGACTAATATATAGAGATCCAACAGCAGACTAGAGGATCGCAAGAATCAAGTCAAAGATTTGAAATACAAAGAAGCAAAAAACACCCAACCAGAAAAGCAAAAAGAAAAATAAATCCAAAAATATGAAGATAGTGTAAGGAGCCTCTGGGACAACTGCAAGCATACCAACATTGAATTATGGGGGTGCCAGAAGAAGAGAGAGAGCAAGATATTGAAAACTTATTTGAAGAAACAATGACAGAAAACTTCCCCCACCTCATGAAAGAAATAGACTTACTTACAAGTTCAGGAAGTGCACAGAACCCCAAACAAAAGGAATCCAAAGAGGACCACACCAAGACACATCATAATTAAAATGCCAGGAGCAAAAGACAAAGAGAGAATATTAAAAGCAGCAAGAGAAAAACAGTTAGTTACCTACAAGGGAGCACCCATTCGATTGTCAGCTGATTTCTCAACAGAAACTATGCAGGCCAGACGGGAGTGGTAAGAAATATTCAAAGTGATGAATAGCATGAACCTACAACCAATATTCCTCTACCCAGCAAAGCTATCATTCAGAATTGAAGGTCAGATAAAGAGCTTCGCAGATAAGAAAAAGCTAAAGGAGTTCATCACCGCCAAACCAGTATTATATGAAATGCTGAAAGGTATTCTTTAAGAAGAGGAAGAAGAAGAAAAAGGTAAAGATAAAAACTCTGAACAACAAATACATATCTATCAACAAGTGAATCTAAAAATCAAGTGAATAAAAAAACTGATGAACAGAATTAACTGGTAAATATAATAGATTCAGGGGCATAGAAAGGGAGTGGACTGACAATTCTTCGTGGGAAAGGGGTGTGGGGGGGTGCGGGAAGAGACTGGACAAAAATCGCACACCTATGGGTAAGAACAGTGGAGGGGTAAGGGCAGAGGGTGGGGTGGGAACTGGGTGGAGGGGACCTATTTGGGGAAAAAAGAGGAACAATTGTAATAATCTGAACAATAAAGATTTATTGAAATGAAACAAAAAAAGACTGTAAATATTACAGAGTATGGTGTACATGGCCTCCACCGTCAAAGAAGCCCACAACAATTCTTCAGTATTTCCAGCCTTGCTTAGCTGTCATTGATCTGCATTCCAAACCACAGATCCTGGCTCAGTGGTCTCCAGTCACATTTTTACAAGTCCTAGGTGACTCTTATATACAGAATTGGGAAACACAGAATCACCTCCAACCTTCTTAACACAGCATAGATGGGCCTTCAATGGTCTTCCTATTGCCTCCCTCTTGCCTTCTCTCTCACCTAACATTTCAGCTAGTAGGAAATATTCCTGAAATTGCCAGGCTCTGAGTTTTATTTCCCAGGACCTACTTCACCTGGAACAATCTTTGCTCCTCATGATGATTGTCTACCTGGGGAACAGCCACCCAATTTGAGAACCATTCCCCATTCATTAGAACTTACCCCCTTTGAGTCCCATGCAGACTTTTCCCTAGTGTTTTCTCCACTTTTGTTCTTTCAGAGGAATGTTCTTTTAGGACAGGGGTTATGACTGATTTGTCATTAGAGTCTAGTGCCTGACATGATATGTGATAAAGTGCATGAATACAGGATACTTATCCTTGGAGATTTGGGAAGGAAAACAAAAAGAATCACACGATATATTATCAGTAGTTTTTGTCAGCGCAATTTTCTTTTGCTAAGTGTAGTTTCAGACTATAAAACATCAACAATAAATCTCACTTGAATCAGCAGGATTGACCCACCATGAACAAGACTGGTTGGTTTCTCTCTTTTTCAGAGAAATCTTTCTAGGAATAGCTGCGTAGGGGACTTAGGCATTTCTTCAAAAGATCAATATATCACAAATTTTGTATTGTAGAGCAGTGTCAGGAACTTTTCAATAGCTTTCACTATGTTATCAGATCTTCCCAGGCTAGATTTTTTTTTTTGCAGTACTGTAGGTTCTTCTCTTAATCTTAAGACAGCCATACTTTCTTTTTCCTTATTTGTTTTTCTTTTCTTTCTGACCAGTATGTTGAAAGTTTGAATAAAAAAATCTCTTTGAAAGGCTGCATCCACCAAAAGTGGCCAAAGTCTTTTGATCGGTGTGATACAGTTTCCTTTATCAGATATAATCTTCTTTTTCACCATCTGACCTTGGCATCCTTTTGGCCTGTACTCATTCACATGCTTCCTATTCCCAATGTCTCTTTGATTGCATAACTACACTATCACTTTTGGACTAGGCAGGACCTTTTCAAATTGGTCTACTACCCAGGAAAAGGTTCTGCATGAGGATGGAGGCCTACTGTGGTATGACTGCCTTGCCCAAACTGTACTCCAGGAGAACTATTTATTCAAAGAATCTTTTGAGACTACCTGGTTTCTCATTCTTTTTCTTACTTCAGTAACTACTGCTTATGCCAGACTTATAGTTCTACTCAGGGTATTTCTTCTTTTTTACTTGGCATATAAGGCCAATAAATTCTTCATTCATTTCACAAATATTTATTGAGTACTTACTATGTGCTGGACTCTATACTAAATATTAGGTTATGGGCTCAGAGTATTTTATTTTTTTCCAGTTTTATTGAGAAACAATTGATGTATATCACCACATACTTTAAGGCACACAGCATAATGGTTTCATTTACATATATTGTTAAATTATTATCACAATAGGTTCTGCAAACATTCATCATCTTATGTAGATACAATAAAAAGACAAAAAATAAAAAAAAATTCTTGTGATGAGAACTCTGAGGATTTACTCCCTTAACTTTCTTTATACTAATAGAGCAGTTTTAACTTGTCATCAGGTTGTGCATTACACACCTGGTACTTATTTATGTTATAACTGGAGTTTATACCTTCCTTCATGCTCTGCCTCTGGTAACCACAAGTCTTATCTCTTTTTCTATAAGTTTATGTTTTGTTTTTTTTAGATTCTGTATATAAGTGAGGTTATACAGTATTTGTCTTTCTCTGTCTGACTTATTTCACTTATGTGCCTTCAAAGTCCATCCATGTTGTCACAAATGGCAGGATTTCCTTGTTCTTTTTTTTTGGCTGAATAAGATTCTATTAATATTTATTATTCCATTAATAAATTCTTTATCCATTCATCTATTGATGAACACTTAGATTGTGTCAGTTTCTTGGCTATTATAAATCATGCTGCTGTCCTGGCCAGGTGGTTCAGTTGGTCAGAGCATTATCTTGTACACAAAAGGTTTTGAATTAGATTCCTGTTTGGGGCACATATGGGAGGCAACTGATCCATGTTTCTCTGTCTTTCTCTAAATTAAATAAAAACATATCCTTGGGTGAAGATTTAAAAAATGCTGCTGCCCTGGCTGGTGTGGTTCTGTTAGATGAGCTTTGTCCCACGCACCTAAAGGTCATTGGTTCGATTCCTGATTAGGGCTTATGCTCAGGTTGCAGTTTCGGTCCCTGGTCAGAAATGCATATGGGAGGCAACTGATCGATGTTTCTCTCCCTCTCCCTTCTTCTCTCTCTCAAATCAATTAAAACATTTTACTTTTTAAAAATGCTGCTATGAACATAGGGGTGCAGATATGCTTTCAAGTTAGTGTTTTTGTTTCCTTTGAATATATTCACAGAAATTAAATCACTATATCATATGGAAGTTCTATTTTTAATATTTTGAGAATATTTCATATTGTTTTTCATAGTGGCTGTACCAATTTGCAATTTCACCAATAGTGCACAAGTCTTCTCTTTTCTCAACATCTATGCCAGCATTTGTTATCTCTTGTCTTTTTTATAATGGTCATTCTAGCAAATGTGAGGTGATATTTCATTGTGGTTTTAATTTGCTTTTTCCTAACATCTAATAATGTTGAGCATCTTTTCATGTACCTGTTGGCCTTTCTAAAAATAACTTATTTGGATAAATGTCTGTTCAGATCTTTTGCCCATTTTTAATTGGGTTACTTGTTTCTATGCTACTGAGTTATATAAAAATATTTGTGTACATTTTCCAGCTTCATTGATATATAATTGACATATTTTATTGTGTAAGTTTGTTGTGTACAACACAATGATTTGATAAGCTTATATGCACATGTTGACTTGCTATACTTACATATTGCATAATAATTACCACTGTGATGTTAGTTAATACCTCTATCATGTTACATAATTACCATTTCTTTTTTGTGTGTGGTGAGAATATTTAAGATTTACTCACTTAGCAAATTTCAATTATATAATACAATATTAGCAATGTTCCATATCTTTATACAATGTTTTCCCAATAAGAAGGAACCCCTTCTTCTTCTTCTTCACATGTCAAATACCTTAGCTCTAGGGTTCTACTCTGTTAGCATGTTTTCCTAAAATGTCTCTTACCTACTAATTTTGGCTTAAATGTCCTTTGTTTATGCCTCTCATATGCCACCTTTTCCCAGTACTGATCTACTATCTTTTAAAAAAAATTGTGCTTAAGAACCTTTAATATGAGATTTACCCTCTTAACAAAATTTTCAGTGCAAAATACAGTATTGATAACTACAGGCACAGTGTTGTATAGCAGAACTCATTCATCTAGCATAAGTGGAAGTCTATAACTAATGAATAGGTCTGCCCCTGTCTCATCTCCAACACATGTTGAGATCCTTGTGAATAGGGATTGTGTTTTACTCACCGTTGTGCCTTAAGTGCTCTGAAGAGTTTGGTACTAGGTAATTGCTATCTGTCAGGATTCACCCAGAGAAGCAGAAGCAGTAGTAAGCTGTGTGTGTGTGTGTGTGTGTGTGTGTGTGTGTGTGTGTGTGTGTGTTGTATTAACTATATTATATACACTATTATTTACATTATACTTATGTCATATTTATGTAATTGCAAGGAATTGGCTTATACTATTGTGGGGGCTGATTAGGCAAGTCCAGAGTCTGTAGAGCAGGCAGTCAAGAAGAGAAGGTCACAAGCATGTTATCACCACACAGACACTGGCTGAAGCTTATTATTCAGAAGTAGCAATCAGGGGAGAGGATCATGGGCTGACTGAAACCTTGTGAAAAGAAACTGTTTGCAGTCTCTGCCTTAGGAAAGGCTTAAACCCTCCTTTAAGGAGCTTGTCTGATTAGGTCAGGCCACCTAAAATAAACTCACTGATTAGATAATTTAATTACATCTGTAAAATTTCCTTTATTCTAGCATCTGTATTAGTGTTTGATTGAATAATGGGGACTATAGTTGAGCCCAATCCAATAAAAAACTTGTTAGAGTGTTCAATAGATTATTATGGAAGAAAAAGAAGACAGGCTAACTGAGAGAAAAATCCAGGTTATTGTATACTGAGATCAGACTGAGTATTATAGTACTGAATTCAGGCAGGACAGGAAAACAGGAAGGCTTTGGAGTCATTAAAGCCAATAGAAGAAAATAAAAACATATGGAGTCATTTTTAAGCCCTACCCCCTCAACCTGTTGCTAATCCTGCTGCTCCTACTGTCAGCAGGGCCTCTTTGGGGGCATTTCTCAGTGCCCACTGGGACACTGAAATACATTCCCCAATATTTTCCCAAACCAATCTACATGTGTTTTCTGACAGCAGTGGTGCTAACGTGCCTATGGCAACTTTCCTTCCAGTTCTTGGCTCTTGTCATAAATTATTTAACATGCTTTCTTAAAAGTAGTGAGATTGAAATGTAGAGTAATTAGAGCAGTAAAGACAAAAATGATGGCTTTGGTTACCAGATCATGGACAGCACTTCAAGATCCAGTAGCCCTGTTTGATTATTCATTTTCTTTTTTGTGTGTGACTTTGCTATATTTAATTTAATTAATTTATTTATTAAATCTTTATTGTTAAAAGTATTATATATGTCCTCCTTCCCGCTTCCCCCTTGACCTCTTCTAGCTAGTATCCACCCCCACCCCAGGCCTTCACCACCCTATTGTCTATGTCCATAGGTTATGCATATATGCATTCACATTCTTTGGTTGATCTCTTCTTACCTACACACCCACCCTCCCTCTGATATTCAACAGTATGTTCCATGCTTCTATGTCTCTGGATCTATTTTGTTTAACAGTTTATTCAGTTCATTAGATTCCACAGATGAGTGAGAGCATGTGATGCTTATCTTTCTTTGGCTTATTTCGCTTAGCATAATACTCTCCAGGTCCACCCAAGATGTTGAAAATGGTAAGAGTTCTTTCTTTTTTACAGCTGTGTACTATTCCATTGTGTAGATGTACCACAGCTTTTTTTATTCACTCATCTGCTGATGGGCACTTGGACTGTTTCCAAATCTTAGCGATTGTAAATTGTGCTGCTATGAACATAGAGGTCAGGACAGAAATGGAAATTTGATCTCCTGAGTCTTCTTTTGTATTGATACTATTCGAGCCTTACACCACACCTTTCAATCAATTATTCTAAATATCACCAGAGAAAAAGGCATTGTTTGGCTGTTAAAGAGAGGGCAATCCACTTAATATATTGCTTGCATTTCTGTGTAATGCTCTGGTCATAGTTCTGTGAAATGTTTAACATATTTCAGCATTGATTTCTTTTAAATGAAAAAGTGAGTTTTACCAGAGAAGTGACCAAGAGTGATTAAATATTGCCCCTTCTTTTTTAAAATGTGTTTTTATTGATTTTAGAGATAAAGGAAGGGAAAAGGAGAGATAGAAACATCGATGCGTGAGAAACATTAACATTCATCAGCTGCCTCCTGCATACCCCCTGCTGGGAATTGAGCCTGCAACCCACAAACCAGAGTGTATGCCCTAACTGGGAATCGAACCCGTGACCTCTTGGTTCATGGGTTGACACTCAACCACTGAGCCACACCGGCCGTGTGATATTGCCCCTTCTTGAATTTGTTTCCTTGAGAACAATTAAACACAGTCCTTCCAACCAGACTTGTATCCATGCTGGCAGCACAGGAGGGTTTACTGGAAGCCATCTAGAT
This sequence comes from Eptesicus fuscus, assembly GCF_027574615.1. Taxonomy (NCBI): domain Eukaryota; kingdom Metazoa; phylum Chordata; class Mammalia; order Chiroptera; family Vespertilionidae; genus Eptesicus; species Eptesicus fuscus. The sequence continues at coordinate 94,086,375 of NC_072473.1, forward strand.
CAATCAATTCATTTTGAGATGTGTATATTGGAGAGGGAATTGGATGGAACACTGGAGATAGAAAATTGCATGGATAATTCATAGAGGCCTCAGAGCCAGACTTAGTTCATCTTGTATCCCTTGGCCCTTGGTAACCCCAAGCAAGAGTGAGTATGGGAAGCAATCAAGGGTAATCAAGGCCAAGGTTTTCCTCGCTGGAAGGTAAGGAATGAATCTGTGTTTTCTTAAGTAATGAACAGTTGTTCCTTTTTCCTCTGCATCACTCCAAGCTTATACCACGCCAGAGCATTCAGACATTAGTAGAACTGCAAATAAGTAAATCTTCTGGGAGAAAATCTCTCTGTCCAGATGAATGGGCTCTAATGTGACCTGGTCTTATGATGACTCTCACTCTAGAGAACGCCACATTCACAGATTTTTGTGGAAAAGCTTTGATGACTGGTGGAAGGAAATCAGGAAATTGGGCACAAAAAATATTTGCATCTGCTGCATTTGTCACACACATTATGGGGCCTTTATGTCTAAAGGAAGATCAGAACCATGTTTACAGAATGACTGTCAAGGAAAGGGATGATTTAAGCATGTAGGCAACTGGTTAATTTTATGTTTAATGTTTTTTTCTGTAAGATTTGTAGTCATTGGGAATGATCAGCATGCCAAAACCCAGGAAAGGAAGAAAAAGTCTCCAGATCTCCAGAGAATATGGAAAGGATGGCAAAAGGCAGCTGTAACAGAGTGTGCAGGCTCAATCTGGAGTTCACGGGGGTAATGATGATGCTAATCATCACTACCATCACAAGCACTTACTGTATGCTGGGTTCTGTGCTAAGCACTTCACATATATAATCTCATTTAGTCTTCAGCTCAGTGAAGTGGTCATGCCAACTTTCCCTTCTTACAGATAAGGAATCAGAGGTAGAGAGAGGTTAAATAATTTTCCCCAAAATACCCAAGTGATAAGAGACAGAGCTTGGCTTCAAAATCCTAAATATGAAAGGGGTTGGATGCATCTGTACTCTTGTTCAGTTTCACTAACCTGACTCTCTTGGCAGTGTGGAGTAGTGGGTATCTGAAACTTACTTCTGCTAAATAGAAGCTGTGTGATGTTGGGCAGATAGCTTAACTAACCTGTCTGAGTTCCAGGCTCTTCACCTATAAACTGGAAGTAAAAATTGCTGCCTTTCCCCTTGACGAGATCAGTGTAAGTCTACAATGAAGCAAATTAAAGGCATTTGGGATTGGGCATGTACTACTATAGGCATGTCAAGTAGAAGTTTATTATAGCCTTAGGGCTCTGTGAAATCCAGAGGAGGAGGTGCAAGACAGGAGTCCAGGAGCCTCTGTCCCATCCTGGGCAAGTTTAATGCATATCATGGTCTGCCAGATGTGGGAGGGATCCTGAGAGACTATGTGGTCTCATCCCTCATTGTACAGATGAGGCCAAAAAGGCCCAGGAAGAGGAAGGACTTTGCTTAAGATAATATAGCAGGCAATCTTTCATTTACTTTTCTCCAATACAAAGTCTTTCATTTCAGCCTGGCATTGCACAGTTCCAAGCTCACTGAACTGCATGCTTGCATGATAATCAGTTTGGAAAATTATTACAAATAATTATTTTTTATATATTATTATAATTAAAATTATAAAAAATAGTTTACAGTACAAACTGAAAGATAAATGGTCATGGAATTTGTTATTACTATAAACACCATTTGTTGGCAAATGATAAGCTTTATTGATACCTCCAATGTATGTATTAGTATGAACAATGCACCACAAAATGTTAACATCTGCCAACACAGTGCAAAAAATTATAAGTAACTTTCATTTAATGCAAAAATTATGCAAAAACAAAAGGTATAGCTGCAAATTAATGTGACATGGAAATAAGTTTATGCATTTACAGATATAAATAATAATTTTATATAGAAAGCAAGCAAAAATTCTTTTAAGTGTCTTTGTCAAAAATAACTCTTTGACACCAAATACAGGGGAAAGTTGGGGAATTGAAATGGTTATTAAATCTGACCTTGATCAGATTTTTATTATGTTAGAAAAAAATGGTTCTTCAGAGAGAGAGTTGTCATGGGATTAGAGTCCATCTACAGTGAAATGTTTCCATGGCAACAAATCAAACACCATTTCCTCTGACTTCAGTTTCCTGCTTCAGAAGCATGAACTTAGCATCGAATAATTAGAGTAAGACGCAGTAATGTTGTGTAAAGACAAAAAACAGAAGAATCAATCTGGAGGCAGTGAATTATTTTAAAATGGCAATTAACCCCATCAATGTGACCGTCTGCAACTCATGCTGGCCTTGACAGGACTCATGTAGGTATTTGGTTTTATAAATTGAAAGCATAATTTTTTTGTCACACACAACCTTTAAAAAAATTGAAAGCCAAACCATAATTCTACCAAAATTAATGAAGTCTGAAAGCTATGGATAAGGCTGTAATAGAAATTCAGAGCTGTATCTGAATCTGCAGTAGCTAGTAACATACGATACTCTACTTGAATTCTCCTCATGTTTGAGGAATCTAAAAACATACTTGATACTGATGCATGCTTAGTGTCCCACAACCAATAAGCTATCTAAATTCATAGGCTCCAATGTCACACTCCTAAAATCTTGGTGGAAAGTTAAACTGGTGCACACAAAGCCACTTAGAACTTAAGAAGATACCTAAGCCTTTTAGCTTCTGACTTGCAGTAAGAGATTTAATTGCATTAAGGGCATACTGTTCTTCCTCATAAAATGCATCTCAGGAACTAATCTGGTAGATGGAAACTGAGGTTCACTTCAGGGCTATGTTTTTCTCCAGATGTTTTTCATTTCTTTTGGAAATGTTTCCAACCCACAGAGAGAGAAAAAAATTAAGATCTGCATTCAAGCTAGGAGAATATGTTATCTAGCCCATGTTCCCCAAGTCTTAATGAGTGAACTCATTAACACAGCAAGTCTATTCCAAACAAGTCTGTTTCTATAAAGGGACTCATGGCTACTGGATGCTTCTGAAAACACACTCTGATTCGTTCCTAAAACTCTTTCATCCCATTTAGGTCTTACCCAGCTACTTGTCAGGGCCTCCTCCCCTGCAGCATTGCCTCTGTCTCCCAGGGTGTTAATCCAGAGAAGGGTATGAGTCACATAGCCAGGATGCCCAAGCAAAGCATTTTAGGTCTCCATTTGGATGGTGATGCAGATTAATTCTCATAAATTAATACTCCTACCCTACATGTCTCAGTGGATGTACTAGGTGTTTTGCTGGATTATCAATGAAACTAGATATAATTGGTATGGGAAAAAATTTTCACAATTTACATGGATTAGAAGACTGGCCCCTCATCTACAGCAGAGCTAATGAAAAGAACCTTGGCCAAATGATTCCCCTGAATGGTCTCTGTAATGCCACATGGCTATTATTGGTTGATTATTATACAAATATTAGCACAAATAGCAATTCAAATCCTGCCTCTCTCTCACCCACCATGTGACCTGAAGCAAGTTACTTCACTTCCTTGGGCATCAGTTGCCACAGTTATAAATTGTTAATATCTGCCTCACTGGGTTGTTGCTAAGAGCACAGGAGATAAAATATATGGTGCCCAGTATGAGACCTGCCATAGAGCTCAACACCTGTTAATAGAATGCTGGTGAATTGGTTGTCAGCTCCATTTTCTGGTTAGACCTTAACATAAGGATGACCCTGAGGTATTTCAGATGATGGATTTAGGAGAGGTATTATTTAAAAGCCAGTGTAAAATAGGTAGCTTACAAAAATGCATTGTGCAAGTATGACATTTCAGTTCTCTAGTACATTTTGTGACTTAGAAAGGTAAGAGAAACATTATTCCCACCTTCATTTTTCAATTACTTTTATTGCATGAAATCTCTTACATGCAAATTGTTAGATACTTCAAAAAAATGGAACAGCCACTCACTAAGGTGCTTGACCTCATACATTTAAATGATCATATGATTTCTTTTATTCCAGGACAACTTAAAAGCCATTTCTCTGTTAATGGTGAAATAGTGACTCTAGGTCTATTCTAATGTTTTTAATAATAGTCGGCATTTAGAAAGGTGACAAATGCAAGTGTCCCCAGACAAATTGTGTGTTGCAGGTCTTGCCAAGGAAACATTTACAAAGGTTGCCTTTTAGTCAAATGGTTAACTGACAAGCTTTTTGGCACAGGGGTAAGTGACTGCATCAGAGAAGAGGACATACTTCTGGAGAACACACTATCCTTTCAGTCTATTAGTGAGAGCCAAGTGTCTGACTACCCCTTCTCCTGATAACAAGCAGCTGCTGTTATTTTGCTGTGCCCTTGCTCTCAGCATCTAAAGGGCTTGGACACTGTCCTGTATGGAATCTTTTCCCCTTAACTTATAAGGTCCCTAACTCAGCTATCCTGTTAAGTATCCAATCAAGAATGAGAAAAGACAAACACCCCCTAGTCACCCCCCCCCCAATTCTAGCAGCTGGAGTAGTGGCTGGTACACATAGACTTCATTCAGAACTCTCTCCTACGGTATACTCTTTAGTTAATATATATTTCTTTGTCTACCTAGCAGCAGAGAAGCAGCAGCCCTGTGATGTGTAGTAACACATTTCCAAGGACAGGCTGCGAAAAAGTAGATAGTGACAACTTTCAGGGATGGTATAAAGTTCATACTTCAATACAACACTGGAAATGCCTCCCCATCCCTACCACCAGGAGTCCCTTTTTTGGAGTAAGGTAGCCCTCCTGTAGATAATACCTAGGGCCCACATAGGCTGAGAAAACCTTCTATTACCTTCCTAGCATGATCAGCAAGCTGACATGCTGGAAGGAAGGAAAAAAGTAGAAAGAACATTGAGCTTGGCCATACCCATGATCAGGGAGTTCTTATATGATGCTGGAACTGAGGAATAGGCTCTGGATTTGTCTCTAACATGCTTTGTGGCCTTGGGTAAGTCCCTTCTCTCTGGGCCACAGGTTCTCCATATAGAAAATGGCATAAAACGTGCAACCAGACTTTAAAAGCATTCAATTGCTAGTATTCTGTGGACAACCATGAAGCTATGGAAGGTGAAACCTGCAAGTTCTGCTGGCCTATTGAAGGGCAACTGGACTCTTCTAGTGCAAAGAGGAAAAAACTTTATGAAGTTTAATATCTTTGGCATAGTTTCTGGTTTCATGTTCCTGGCCATGCAGTTGTGTTTGTTGATGGACATTTGGGGGAATGAGGTAGTGGGGCATTAAGAGTGAATAGCATATGCTACCACTGGTGCCTTAATAACTCCAGTCATGTGCGCTTTCCTATGAGGAAAAAAAACATTCCCCTCTCCAACAACCCAGAAAGGCAGGGGCAAGGCAGCCTTACCTACCCTCCTTCCAGTATCCCATTCTTCAACCTCACCGCTCATTGTTGAACTCTGGCCTTTGAGTATACTTGCTGTTATGGGTTGAATAATGTCCTCCTTAAATTTACATGTTGGAGCCCTAACCCTGTATATCTAAGTAGAGACTTTGCAGATGTAGTCATATTTAAATGAGGTCATTAAGTTGGACCCTAACCAAGTGAAAAGGGGAGATTTGGAAACAGGAATAGGCTCACATATAAGAAGAATGTTAAGTGACAATGGAAGTAGAGATTGGAATAATCTCTGCTGACACCTTGATCTTAGACTTTTGGCCTCCAGAACTGAGACAATAAATTTCTGTTGTTTAAGCCACCTGGTTTATGACCCTTTGTTACAGCAGCTCCAATAAACTAATCCCACTTTATTTCTTATTTCTGCCACTCAAGAGGTTAAAAGGGCACATACCTTTTAACAGAGCTCTCAAGGGATGGGTTAGACTTTTGTCATTGTGCTTTGAAAGTGTGGTTCAGGAAGAACATGTTTTAGCCTGGGCTTTGCTAGGACCTAGCTGTGAGAGCAATGACCTTTCTTCTCTGAAAGTCAATTATTATTTTTTAATAATATTTTTATTGATTTCAGAGAGGAAGGGAGAGGGAAGAGAGATAGAAACATCAATGATGATGTCCCACACCAGGGATCAAGCCTGCAACCCAGCATGTGCTCTGACCTAGAATCAAACCCTGACCTCCTGGTTCCTAAGTCAACTCTCAACGACTGAGCCACCCAGGCTGGTGGTCAGTTGTTATTTTGATTGGTAAAATATTTACCCTTATTGTTTTCAGGGGGTGGACTTTTTCTTTTTTTTTTTCAAAACTAAGTTTTTGTGGAATCCCAGTAGATAAAGATCTTGGACCAGAGATTCCAGTGCCCTATGATCTCAGCCATCCTCTTCCCTCTGGTTCAGCCCATCCCCCACTTTAGAACCTACAATACAGATCAGATATTCTCCAATGTTTCTGCCACTTGTGAAAATCAGAGCACTCTTTGAGAACATATACTGCTATCTCCTGTGGAGCTGGGCATGAGGTCATGTTCATTGGTCTAGTGCAGTGGTTGGCAAACTCATTAGTCAACAGAGCCAAATATCAACAGTACAACAATTGAAATTTCTTTTGAGAGACAAATTTTTTAAACTTAAACTTCTTCTAACACCACTTCTTCAAAATAGACTCGCCCAGGCTGTGGTATTTTGTGGAAGAGTCACACTCAAGGGGCCAAAGAGCCGCATGTGGCTCGCGAACTGCAGTTTGCTGACCACGGGTCTAGTGTATTGAATTAAGTGGCATTCCAGTCACTACCCAGGGTTCTCAGGGGTGGCAGGTGTATCAACTCTGATGATGCACAGTGATGTCATTCATACTGGAAGCAGAGGTGAGTCCATAGCCTCTCTGTCATGGAGCTGCCAGGAGACAGGCCTGGGATAAGATGCTCATATCAGTACAGTCACTGGTGGGGGTTAAGGAAGATCCCAGTCTTCTCTTCTTAGAAGCTGCATCCAGACTCTGCTTCTCTGGCTTGGTTAGAGTTGTGGGCTCTATTGTGGGGAAGCTGACCCAGAGTTTTTCACTAGGTTTGGGAGCAAAACTGAAGCAAATATCAGAGCTTCAGGTCCTTTGAGCAAATCTTCCATAGGCTGGTAAGAGAACAATGACAATGAGACCTGTTTGCAGGCCCAGCCCTCCATTCAGTGCCACTCTTTAAGGAGTCTGATTCATGCTCCACAGGAGGAAAGCCTTGGACTTTGGAATTGGACAACCCCAGGTCTGTGCATTTGTTGACTCAAGGGATTATTTCCTGAGAGCCTGAACAAGGCCAGGCCCTGTGCTGGGCTCCGGGGATTCCAAAGAATGGAAAGTGATGCCTGATCTTAAAAAGTAGGTCCAGGGTATGGGCCCAATGAAGTACCCCAAGATGTTAGCTGTTCCCTTGTAGAGGTTTGTATATCTGTATGTGGGATAGGGGGTGTCATGTGCCAAGTACATAGAGATATGAGGTAGAGTGATCACATTTCCTGGCATGCAGATGTTTAGTCTATGATGGCTGTTAACACTCACCCCCCTCCCCCCGCGCCACTCCACCTGTCTTGAAAACTTTATCTCTCTAGGGAAGGTTCAGATACTGCCTCCACATACTTCTCAACACAGCACTCCAGGCAGATACTCCCAATTATTCAGAATTGGAAGGTGAGATGAATCCCATTTGCTATTCATGATGTAGTTGAATGACTAGGTTGCCCCCTAGCCTAAACAAATTTTGACTCCTGGTTCGCGGTGTCCCAGGATGTCAGGCTACAGAGCCTCTGGCCCTTGCTAAGCCACCTGAGACCTACATGGACCCCTTTACCAACCTGCATGGGTGGGACCTGTGGGACATGTAGCCGAGGAACAGGCTTAGGAGAGAGTGTGATGCGACAGGCTGCTCCCCACTACCCACCCTTCTTTTGAGAAGAGCCAACCAGAAAGATGATCTCATTAAATTAAAGAGAAAAATCCCTATATTACCCTTTAATGGTTATTTATATAATTTTGGGTAATGAAATCAATAATGATTATATTGCTCAAATAATAAAAATTGAGGAGTGTTGTACATCTGATCTGACCATATGGGAAGCATCAGGCCTGACAGCAGGGGCACTGAGCAGAGAGATGCTGCATGGCAAAGACAGTTATGGTAGATAAGTCTCCTTTTCTTTGGGGACCACCCCAGTTATGCCTTTTCTTGGGGGCCCTTGCTACTTTACTATTTCTTCTTAGAGCAAATAAAACAGGACAGAGGCTGTTGATTACCATATCCCATGTGCATCTGTCTTGGCACAACCCTGGGACTGCCTTCGGAGTCTGTGATGACACCACAGAAGAGAAAGCTAAGGGTACAGGATGCTACGATCACCAGTTGGCCCCATTGTTGGGTTCAGCCTCAAAGGAGACCTATTCTGGTCTGTTCCTTTTCCAACCATAATGGGCTCCTACTAAGCAGGAGAGCCTACAGATGATGGGAGGTCCTTCTGTACATCCTGTGCTCTGTTAAAACTATATTCTTCACAGCACACTCCATGCTTTCCTGCTTCCAGATCTTTGCTGATACTGTATTTTCTGATAGGCTCCCCATCCCCACATCCTTCTTATTGCTTTCTATAAAAATCTAACGTGGCTGAAAGACTCATCACAAGTGACATTTTTTTTGAGGAATCCATCCTGGCACTATCTCTCTCCACCTCCCTTCCCTGTATAAATTAATCTCTCCCTGTATTTTTTGAACTCTCTTTAAGAACCCAGTAATTCTATTTGGACATTCATAACTATGTTGTGGGCCCTTCTCCTTTACTAGACTGTAGGCTCTTTGGGAACAAACACTCTACTTGCTTGTCTCTGGAGTTCTCCAGGGGCTGGCCTAGCCTGGTCTGGAGTGGGGCTTAGAAAGTGTGCTGAATTGTATTTTGAGTTCGGTAACCCAATCCCAGGCTTGCTGAAATGGGCTGAACTGTAGCCCTTGATGGCATTGCACTTCCCACTCCTTTCTGGCACTCCTAGTGAGCACACAGCAGAGCCAAACCCTCTTTAGCTAGAGCAGCCCTCTGTGAGTTGCCTTCCTGCATATGATTACTGATGCTGTACCCTAGTTCCTGGATTAGCAACAACCTGTCATGTAGTCTGTGCCATCCTCTCTCCTTCATAAATGAGGGCAGTGTGAGTCCATTCTGATGGTCTCAAGTTGGACTGATTGTTCACCAAATCCTCCCATCTATTTCCCAATCACTCAGTCAGCCAGCTATAGCCAGGGATGCATGTACACTAAGGGTGGGTATGTCTAGTAAAGGGGTTTGGCAATTGCTGTGTTTCTCATATATGATTTTTAAAAAGCAATTCATCATGATTCATAATTGATTAATGTAGAATATCCTTTCAAAATGTGAAGCAAAATTGCTGTAAAAATTCACTAGATTCCACATTTGATTGAGTATGTAAATTGTTAAAGCAGTCGCAATTCAGAGATTCCAGAGCAGAATGTCAGAAAATTCTTGGTAGAAATTATCTGTATGATGATTGTCAATGTAGATGATAGTGTGGTAAGACTGACACACTGGAATGTTTTAGGGATTGTGCATATAGAAGCAAACCCCTTGGGGTCGCTTTGCATGCCATTCACTGACAATTGGCTCACTCATTAACTCTCTCATTCATTTATTCATCCACTATGCATTTGTTGAGCTCTGACTCCAGCCAGGCCACTCTATCCCTTCAAGTCTTGTTTCCTTTAAGCCAGGAGTGGGATTTGGTTGCCCCAGTTTTCCCTATACAGTCCCTGGAAAAGACACAGTTCTATAATCAAAAGTGGCCACCGCAGCATTATTTGTGAAAGTAGTATATAGAAGCTATAAATAAGACTGCTGAAATCACTCAGGGGCCCATCGCAGGTATGTGATGTGGGAATTAAAAGATATGGCTATAGAGACAATGTGGAAGTTTATAAAATGCTTATGATCAGAAAAAAAGAACAACAGCACACCTGCCTTCTACAAAGCACAATTGCCTAGAACACCATTATATCTATATAAAACTGTGAACAGACGCTGGAAAGGGGTTCCTCAAATGAAAGTAATGGCTTTGTTGTGGGGACGTGGTGGTGAGTCCTTCTGCTTTCCTAATTTTATATAATGTTGCTTGAGTGATTTTATTCATTCACTTAAAGGGAAACAAAGCTCAATATCTTCAGTCAAGGCAATGTGGTGCAGTTTTGGTCTTCTGCCAGTAGATGGAGATACCCTGTTTTCTGGCAGTCATTCTGTCAGCTGAAAGCCTTGGTTTCAGCCTAAAGGTCCTGCAGATTCTCTGCATTTTTATTTAAATGTATAACCATGACTGCTCTAGCCCTGATGAGCCTTGGAAGTTATTTCTGATCAAGCAACTTGGCTATTAAGTAGAAAATCCAGATTTTATAGGACTTGGAGCTTATACAATTTTTGGGAACCTCTTTGAGAAAAATTATTCAAAATTACAAATACAAAATTAACTGCAGAGTCTTGAGAGCCGGTCTCTGAAAATAAGGACTATTTAGCTGCATCTTTATTCGCTTTCCAATAAATCCACCAGAGAATGCTGCTTTTCCATAGCCTGTTTGGCCTGGAGAGTAAGGGCTCTGCCAAGGGAAGACTACGGGTTCCTTGAGGGAGGGCTCATGTCTTCATTCTCACCAGGCATTGGTAACAGGTCATTATTTTTCCTGTTCTTATTAGTATTATGTTTAGTGTCTGGTAGACACTCAGTGACTGGGGGTGAAAAGGAACAGAAAAAGGGGCTAGTAGGAAGTCTGAAACTCAAACCTATTTTGTGGGGAAGGGGAAGCTTGAAAATGATGCCTCTTTATTCCATTCTTCTGAGGATGTGAGCTGGCTGTGTTGGAGAGTGGGAATTTTTGAGCATGCTTCCAGAGAGGCCGTGGACTATGCCCCAGACAGAGATGTCAGTGCTGACATTAGGCCAGGCCTTGAGATATGGTTTCATGGCCCCTTCCCAGCACGTAGGCCTTCTTTCATAGAAGACTGTCAGCTTTTTGGAGACCAGGATGACCTTGTGAATAACATGGTCGTCATTGGCATGATCCTGACGTTGCTTGGGAAAAACTGTTTTGTCTTGGGTTCCTTGTTCTGCAAAAACTGGATGTGGTTAATGTGCTTAAAAGCGGTCCTACACAAAGGGTCGCTGCTGCTCTCTGGTCTCCCTGCATGGAGAATGGCAGAGCCGTCGCCGGGTCTCCCGGCCACCCGGCTAATCTAAATTTTAATTTGGACTGGGCTCCAGTGGTCATTCACTCGCATCCGCTCCACAACATTTGGAGACCGCAGCGAGATAACCAGCTTTTGCCTGGTCCTGTGACCGGAGCCCACCGGGGTCCCCGGACTCTCCAACCCAGGGGGAGATCTCTGAGAGATGTTCCTCAGCCCCGGGACTGGTAGAGTTCGGAAACCCTGCCTGCTAAATTTCCTGATTGACTCTGATCGGAGCCACCTGGATCTGGTTCTTACCGGGAAGAAACTTATTTCTGGTTCTGTTCTGTGGTCGCCCATCTGGGGTCTCTGGAAGGCTGGACGCAGCGCAACTTCTGAGACCATATCCCGGTGCACAACGGTGCCCGGTGATCCTGTTGGTTGTCTTTGTCTTTGTTATTCTGTGTTATTATGGTCTAATAGTCTCTATCATTAGAATAGGTCAGTCTGCTTCATGTTCTTCTGTCTGTACTCCTCTGCAATGTTTTTTGAAAAATTTTTAGGAATTCAAGTGGTGATCGGATGACTATGGAGCTTCCGTTAATGCTTTTGATTTACAGAAATTTTGTGAGCAGGAATGGCCAACTTTCCCATATCCCAGTGAGTGGAAGGGGGAGCTTGATCACCTCCCCAGAATTCAAAAACTTAGACTGTCTAGTATATAAATATAAGTGTAAGAGTATTTGTTATCTCTTTCTGTTGTTTAATTTATTTAAAGATAGGGCGGACCTGCTGTGACGGAATGCAAAAGTCTTTAGCAGCTGCTGAGACACCTTTTTCTCAGCGTCTTTTGTTCTCCGTCAGAGAACAAAAATAAAAATGTCTGTCTATATTTGTATAAGTAAGGGTTTCAGTTTGCTCTAATTTGTAAATTTGCTATATTAAATTAAAATTTTAGAATTCTATAGTTAATTTGTAAAGGTTGCCAATCCAGAGAAGCAAGAGGGAACTTATCAGGTTAAAACTGCTCCAGAGCAGGTGTAAGAAAGAGTAGAGGCGGTAGAATTCACTCTAAGCCTGCTGAGATAGAGAAGCCCTAGGCTGGGGGACAGAGAATGTTTGGAGATATCAGAAGTAGTGAAGGTTGAGATCCTCTGGGACCTTAGAGTATAGAAGGAAAATCTGGGAGGGAGAACAGTTATTCCTTAAGTATAAAAAGCCTGGTTATACAGAATCTTAGACCGCTTGCCTTGTTTCACCTGCTAAGGACAGAGTAAATGATTAATGCAGAAAAGGGGGAGAGCAGGGAGAGATAGGTTTTTGTTGATTTTGCTGGGTACAACCAGCTCTGCTGGCATCCTTGGTTTCTTACTTATCTGAACTCTGCTGGCAAAACACAGTGGATCTTCCTCTGCCCGTTTTCTTCTCTTTAACCCTTCCAATACACATGAAGACTGAGCCTGGCAGGGTGGGGTTACTGGGTACTTCTTGGGCGGTGTTGGAATATTCAGCAAAGGTACTTTAAGATATAATATCTTTAATATTTAAGTTTTAAAAATCTCTGTCTCTCAAAAAGAAATATTTTTACCAGCTCTTAGTTTTATCACAGAAGGTCTAAGAAATTCTGGCTGTTTAGTTTTTAGGATTCATTAAAGGATTGAGGTTTCAAAGAATAAGGGATACTGAGTAGAAGGTCTAAGGCATGGTTATGCATTTTTAAAGGACATAGAAAGAAGGGTTAAAGGCTAACTTAGAAGTGTCTATTTCAATAGAAGGTTGTGTAGGTGTAAGAAGGAGAAGAGATATGTTGTAAAGAAATCAAATAATACAGACCAGTAAGCCAGGAAGAGTAAATAATTTGCATTCTGCCTCCCTAAACAGAGGGTAAATAGCTTATGCCAAAGTACTTAGGGAGGGACTAATAAAATAAATCTAACAGTTACTGTTTTTTATAATTTGAAAAGTCCGTAAAAAGGACTGGCAAGGAAAATCAGATCTTAAAGCAGGTCAGTATATTTTTCTCCTTATACAATTCCTCCAAAATTTGGCAATACTTAATAAATCATGGTAATACATTTCTTTGCATAAATTTAATAAGACCAGTTTCCAATAGTGGTTTTATTAACCAGAAACTTTGACTGGATTATCGTGTTTTAAAGAGCCCTGCCTGAACTCTGAAGACTTGAAGCCAATAAGAGTGCTATGGAGAAAGCCTGGTATCCTGCTTGGTAGCCCTGAAAATAGCTGGTGCTGGAGCATCAGGCCCAAACCCTACCATCACTGGCGGTTGGTCAGAGTAGAAGGGGAGCAATAAGGGCGCCTCTGCATCCCTGCGGGACCCCCATGCACTCTGAGCCGCGATGAGTAGGAGGACTGAGATGGGCCTTAAAGCCTAGGGCGTGGGCCCAGGTAGAGCCACTACAGGTGAGGACTTCACTTAACTCAGCAGGTTCTACAGGCAGGCCTGAAGGCAGCTGGATAGTTTGGCTTCCTGGCCCTACAGGGCATATTAAGATTCAATCAAGAAATTCCGGCAAAGGTAGTCAGTTACCATTCTTGTTATGTTTATGCAAACAATCAGGCCAAATTAAATTACACTAGATAAATTAATCTTGATTTGGCTCTTTTGATAAACATGGGGGTAATTTTGAGGAGAAAAATTCTATTTCAATAGAAGTTATTAAAACTGAAGAGTTTTCTTTCCCTTCCACCAGACCATTTGTTACAGTTTGTCTCCACCGGGTCACAAGCCCACCTCCTTCTGTGCCCAGGTCTCATTGTCCCTCTGACAGACAGCAAGGATCTCTTGGCTCTGAGAGAAACTTCTGACCTGCCTCAGCAGGAAGTAGCTAGAAGAGCCTAATGACGTCCATTTTCCCTAAAAGAATTCAGAGCCAGGATCCTTGAGGTAATATATTAGGCAGTTAGACAGATATGAGCAGAGCAAGGACGATGGGCCAACTAGCACTACCAGATGCAATTGAGTCTTTCCATCTCTACCTATGTGAGACAAGGGGACTCCCCAGAAGCAAGAGGGAACGAGGCTGCAGATGAAGCAGCCTGGGAGGCTGCCCTAAAACCAGTGGGGCCTCTACAGATTCTAGTGACTCTTCCAAACCCTGACCTACCCACCTCACTAGCTTACATAGAAACCCAATAAATCCATAACCAATCTTTACTCAAGTTCTTACAGGCTTTACAGTCTACCCAGAAAGCAGTCCAGAAGCTTCTGTTCCAGTCCATCCTTCCACCCTGGTGACTCTATTTGGGTAAAGAAATTTGCCACACAAGGACTGACTCCTACCTGGAAAGAACCACCTCCACAGCAGTCAAGGTCGACAAGATCCCGACGTGGCTTCATCACACCCAGCTTAAGATATCAAGCTTATAGTCCTCATGGGTCAATATAACTCCCTTGCCAACAATGACTCAAAAGAGTCAATGATTTGACTCATATACATAAAACCAGTGGGGAATGTTGGAGAGTGGGAATTTTTGAGCATGCTTCCAGAGAGGCCGTGGACTATGCCCCAGATAGAGATGTCAGTGCTGACACTAGGCCAGGCCTTGAGATATGGTTTCATGGCCCCTTCCCAGCACGTAGGCCTTCTTTCATAGAAGACTGTCAGCTTTTTGGAGACCAGGATGACCTTGTGAATAACATGGTCGTCATTGGCATGATCCTGACGTTGCTTGGGAAAAACTGTTTTGTCTTGGGTTCCTTGTTCTGCAAAAACTGGATGTGGTTAATGTGCTTAAAAGCGGTCCTACACAAAGGGTCGCTGCTGCTCTCTGGTCTCCCTGCATGGAGAATGGCAGAGCCGTCGCCGGGTCTCCCGGCCACCCGGCTAATAAAGGCTCCCTAAATTTTAATTTGGACTGGGCTCCAGTGGTCATTCACTCGTATCCGCTCCACAACAGCTGGTTGGCAATGGGCAGAATGGCTGCTCTTAGTTAAACAGCTAGAAGGTTCCTTCAGTATGAAATAGGTAAGGGACGTTTTTCCTTTAAATTCTTCTATGGGCAAATAGTTATATCCATGATTCACCTTGATTGCCTGTCTTATTTTCATACTGTTTTTATATATAGGTAGGTTCCAAACTTCCATAATACAATGATTCCAATGGTAGGCTACTTTACTCTTACCTTTCTGCCCATAACAAAGATCAGTAGCCATCACACTTATAGCCATCACACCTCTTTCCTGTATCCTATCACTGCTTATTCTTGTCAATGTTTAGTCAACCAGCATTGGTCCTTGTGACTTTTATAACTTGTCCCTAAGGATAATGACACACTAAATGCGTTTCCAAATTGTCTTGCCTCCATCACTATATTATTTTGGCTATGCTAGACTGCAGCAATAAATAAACTTACACATCTAATGACTGAATACAGAAGTTTATTTCTTGCTTGTGTAACAATCCAGTATGGTCCCAATTTGTCAGGGAGCTTTGTTTTATACAATCGTTCAGGGGCCCAGACCTAAGGAGGCTCTTCTTTAGTATATGGGCTTTCAGTGTCATGGTGGTTATCTCCAACTTAATCAGGCAGAAGAGGGAAAACATAGAAGAGTGCATGATGGGATGTTTTAATGGGTAAGGCTTAGAATTAGCATACCTTGCTTCTGCTTAAAGTCCATTGGCTAAATCTCAATCACATGGCCACATATAAATGCAATAGAGGTTGGGAAATGTAGTCTTTTTGTGTATTCAAAAAAAGAAGGAAATAGATTCTGATGTACAGCACACCAGACACAAGTGAGCTGTCTATATTCTTCTGAGACATTAATTTTAAGATATTGCAGTAAATATCTTTATTTCTTTCTGAAGCCAAATTGTAAAAACAGAAAGCAAATGAGAAAAATAAAAATTCTATTTTTGTTGGAACTACAAAACACCTATAATCATGAACCACAAAAGTAAGATGAGATGTCACTTTCAAACATTGGACTGGAATGATAAGGATTCCAGTAGAAGACAAGTGCCTTTTCAGGTTTTAGGGAGAGCTGGCAGAAAACAATTTTGTGCACCATGCCTCTAGTAGAGATATGTTTATGAAATCTTCAGGAAAAGACAATGTGACCCAATAAGTTTTACCTAGCTAAACTGTCCTTCAAGCATACCAGCAACAGACAAATATTTCCAAATGTACAAGAATATGTGTCATGAAAACTTTTTGAAGAAGCTACTAGAAGATGAAGTTGAAGCAAAAAAATTGAATAAGACAATATGTGGCAAAATTAAATGTAAAACTGTGGTTAAAGTTTAAAACAATTATGGGAATTACGATTAAAATGTTATAGGAATTATGATATAAATGTAGTCAACTCTACATGGAAACATACTAAAATAAACAACAAAAGTTAGGGGATAAAAGGGGAGAGAAAGATTGTGCATGTAATTTGAATCTATTATTTTTCCTAAGTGGGGAGTGTTAAACATATTTTAATGGTGCCAGCTAAAATTTAAAAGGTATAAATATATTTAAGTATATAAAGTTAACCACTGAAAGAACTAGAAGAACTAAGACTAACAGCATATGTCACAAAATTAAAAGGAGGAGGGAAGAGGAAGTTAGAAATAGGGTTATATTTATTTAGTTACTCATATTGAAGAGTCAATCAATACTAGCTAAATAGAGGATTGTATACAATATATAAAATTATTCTTACAAAGACATCCACTAGAATTAAAAAAATAGACTATTCCCCTTTTAAAATAATAGAAGGGAACACCATAGAAAGTAATACCATATCAAAGTTTTAAACATGTAGCACTCATACTAAACAGATCTACTATATTAGAACACAGAAAAAGAGACTCTCATATTAAATCAATAAAGCAAAACTCAAATACTAACTATAAATTTACTTATTTAGAACTGAATGACTCAGAAAAATTGACAGAAAAAAGAGTGAACAAAGACAGATAAGGCAAATGGAAATAAAAAGAAAGCAGATATCTGAATGTTATTATTAAACAAGGTGGGATTCAAGAAAAAAATGAGGCCTAGCTAGTTTGACTCAGTGGATAGAGTGTCAGCCTGTGGACTGAAAGGATTCGATTCTGGTCAAGGGCACATGCTTGCGTTGCAGGCTCCATTCCCAGTAGGGGGCATGCAGGAAACAGCTGGTCAATGGTTCTCTCTCATCATTGTTGTTTCTATCTTTCTCTCCCTCTCCCTTCCTCTCTAAAATCAATTAAAATATATTTTTTAAAAAAGAAAGAGAAAATGGGATGAAGAAGGGCAGGGTGCAATACATAATAAAAGTCTAACAGCAATGAATATCTTTGCTTTAAGTAACATTTCATCAACATTTATAAAACAATACATTAAAAACTTAAATGTACAAAACAATATTTATAAAAGAATATATTAAAGACACAAAATCATAACAATTTAGAAGAAATCATAGGCAGTAAAATCTCAAACATTTTTCATAATAATATTTTTTCTGAAATATCTCCTTGGGCAAGGGAAACTAGAGTAAAAATAGACAAATGGGATTGCATCAATAAAAAAGTTTTTGCACAGCAAAAGAAGCCATCAACAAGATAAAAATACAACCCACTGAACTTATTTGCCAATGATACATCTGATAAGGGGTTAATATCCAAAATGTATAAAGAAGTTAGAAAACTCAACACCAAAAAGAAGAAAAACGCACACAAAAAGAACTCAAACAACAAAATTAAAAAACAGGCAAAGTATCTGAATAGACACTTCTTCAAAGATTTCATATAGATGGCCAACCATTGTGCACTGTTGGTTGGAATTAAGATTGGTGCAGCCACTGTGGAAAAAAGTATGGAGTTTCCTTAAAAAACTGAAAATGGACCTGCCTTATGATCCAGTGATTCCACTTATGGAAATATATCCACAGAAACCAGAAATGCTAATTCAAAAGAATATATACACCCCTATATTCATAGAAGCATTATTTAGGATAGCAATATTTGGAAGCAGCCCAAGTTTTTATCAGTAGATGAATAGATAAAAAAGCAGTGGTACATTTATACAATGGAATATTACTCAGCTATGAAAAAGAAGGAAGTCTTACCCTTTGTGACAGCATGGATGATCCTGCAGAATATTATGTTAAATTAAATAAGCCAGTCAGAGAAAGACAAGTACCATATAATTTCATTTACATGTGGAATCTAATGAACAAAATAAACAAACAGACAAAGTAGAAACAGACTCATCCTATGTAATAAAAGAATAATATGCAAATTAACCACTCCACTACACCCACAAACCACGCCCACCAGCCAATCAGGAGCGAGTATGCAAATCAACCCCAACCAAGATGGCTGTGGCCACGGAGCAAGCAGGAGTGAGGCTTGGGTTTCCCTGGCGATGGAGGAAGCCAAGCTTTCCACACACCCTGGCAGGCCCAGGCCTCCATTCAAGGCTACAAAATTTCAATTATAGAAGACAAATAAATCCCAACATAAATGGCGGCAGCCACGGAGCTGGAGAGAGCAGGAGGCTAGTGTTGCCCCCAGCAATGGAGGAAGCCAAGCTTTCTGCCTGCACTGGCCTGCCTTGGCCTCTGCTTAAGGCTACAAAGTTTCAATTATAGAAGACAAATAAATCCCAACATAAATTGCTGCCACCACGGAGCGAGCAGGAGGCTTGGCTCTGCTCTAGGCTACAAAGTTTCAATTGTAGAAGATAAATAAATCTCAGATACCAAGGCCTCCGCTTGGGTCACCGGAGGGTGTGACCAGCCTGCAAACCACCATAGGCCCCTCGCCCAGGCCTCCCCATGCCCCAAGGGAACCCTCACCCTTTTCCGGGACACCCTTCAGGGCAAACCAGCTGGCCCCCACCCATGCACCAGGCCTCTAGCCTAGCTAATAAAAGAGTAATATGGAGATTGACCATCACTCCAACACACAATATGGCTGCCCCCATGTGGTCAAAGATCCTGCCCCCATGTGGACACAAGATGGTCACCACAAGATGGCCAGTAGGGGAGGGAAGTTGGGAGGAACCAGACCTGCAAGGGAGGGCAGTTGTGAGCGATCAGGCCAGCAGAGAAGGGAAGCTGGGGGTGACCAGGCCTGCAGGGAAGGGCAGTTGGAGGGGACCCAGGCCTGCAGGGGAGAGCAGTTGGGGGGACAGGCCTGCAGGGGAGGGCAGTTAGGGGTGACCAGGCCTGCAGGGGAGGGCACTTAGGGGTGACCAGGCCTGCAGGGGAGGGCAGTTAGGGGCAAACAGGCTGGCAGGGGAGCAATTAGGCATTAATCAGGCTGGCAGGGGAATGGTTAGGGGATGATCAGGCTGGCAGGCAGAAGCAGTTAGGGGCAATCAGGAAGGCAGGCAGGCAAGCAGTTGGGAGCCAGCAGTCCTGGATTGTGAGAGGGATGTCTGACTGTGTGTTTAGGCCCGATCGCACCAGTGACGGGCAGTCGGACATCCCTCGAGGGGTCCCAGATTGGAGAGGGTGCAGGCTGTGCTTAGGGACACCCCCCATGCATGAATTTTTTGCACTGGGCCTCTAGTAGATACAGAAAACAGAATGACACCTATCAGAGGGGAGGGGTGTTGTAGGGCTGGGTGAAAAAAGTGAAGGGATTAAGGAAAATCAATCCCCATAGACGCAGACCACAATACAGTGATTACAAGAGGGAAAGGGGGGTGGAGAAGGTAGAAGAGGGGTAAGAGGGGATAAATGGTGAAGGAAGGAAACTTGATCTTGGATGGTGAACACACCATACAATATATGGATGATGTATTATAGAATTGAACACTTGAAAACTATATAATTTATTAACCAATGTCAACCCAATAAATTCAATAAAAATTATAAAATAAAATGTAGAAGAATAGAAAGAGAATTGGAAATACAGAGTAGGAATTCTTAATTTAGCTCCATTATTCCATGATAGAAAGGTAAATAAATAATTGTAAAGGACATAAATAAACAAATTTATTTAATATTTAATAAGGTATGTTATTAAACGATTTTTTTAAAATATATTTTATTGATTTTTTACAGAGAGGAAAGGAGAGGGACAGAGAGCTAGAAACATCGATGAGAGAGAAACATCGACCAGCTGCCTCCTGCACACCCCCTACCGGGGATGTGCCCGCAACCAAGGTACATGCCCTTGACCGGAATCGAACCCGGGACCTTTCAGTCCGCAGATCGACGCTCTATCCACTGAGCCAAACCGGTTTTGGCTTAAACAATTTTTAAATCTACCTTATTAATACCTAGTCAATAAGTCAGATTGGTTCTATATTCTGAAATTAGAGAATACATCTTCTTTTCAAGGACCTATGGAATAATTAGAAAAACTGATTATATATTCAGAGCACAAAAGAAGCATCAGTGCCAAAGCTTTTAAAAGATGCTAGATTGTCAACTTGGTATCATTCCCCATCACTTAGAGAAAAAAATGGACTACATTTTTCAGAGTCCTTACCCTATAAGTGTTTTGGTTTAGAGTTGGCCAAGTGAGAGGATCTCTCATGAGTTTTATGAGGCAGAAGGGAAACAGAGATCATTTGTCTCTAGATGTATTGAAATCAAAAACAGGAACAGATGAGAGATTCATGATGGCTTCTTCTTGATAGCCTGAGAACCACTGCTTTGTTGTAACAGAATGGGAGCATTCTCAGAAGTTCTTCAGAATTTCAGATATTTCCAAATAGGAATTTGAGGATCCCCTAATTCCATGCTTCAGACTTGAATCTTCAGTGACTGCTTCTTGGCCCTTCCAATTGGCATCTCTCCTGGTATTATGCAGTGATTCTGCTGAGCTGCTCCACCAACTTTCCCACCCTGAATTTCTATATTAATTCAAATAGTAATTAATTTTTAGTCAAATATATTAGTCTTTTGCTTAATGGATAGTTGTTGTTGGCCTATCCAGAATTAATTTTTACTTCATACAGTAACAGGCTCTAATTTTTGTTAGGAATCCACCCCTACTCACTTGCAGTATTATTTCAGTAATAATTCAAATAATTCAAAATTAAAACAAGCCCAGATTTCTATAGTAACACTCCAGGGATACTTAAGTGGCTCTGTTTTTCTGAGTGAACAGAGATTGATGAGCACAAAAGAAAATTAAAGTCAGTTTCTCATGGAAATATATATATATATATATATATATATATATATATATATATATATTCTAAATAAAACATTAGTAATATAATTATTAATATTTCCAGATGTTGTACCTGGAAAACTAAAGAAAAACACTGCAAAACTATTAAAATAAAAACAGTAAGGTAGCTGATAAAATTGATATACAAATATGAATAGTTTTCCATTGTTCAAATAACCAGACTTAAAATATAGAGCAGAATTCAGCAAACTTTCTTCTATACATGGCCAGATAGTTAATATTATTGGCTTTGCAAGCCATTTGGTCTCTGATAAGACTACTCAATTCTGCCACTGTAGCACAAAAGCCATAGACAACATGCCAATGAATAGCTATGGCCATTTACATTTTATTACAAAACTTTATTTGAAAAAACAGCCAGTTGGCTGGATTTTCCCCATAGGCCATAATTTGCCTATCCCTGATGTAGAACAAGGGGAGAAAAGGCCACACTTAAAATCGTCAAGAAAAAGTATATTTAAAAAACAAGAATAAACTTAAGAAATATGTAATATTTATATGAGGAAAACTGATGAGGGACATAGCAGAAGATTAGAATATATGGAAAAACATATCCTGGTTTTGGATAGGATGACTTAACATGACAACAATCACCTTACATTAACATATAGATTCAATGCAACTTTTGATATGTAAAATAAATTTAAAAATAACTTTAATATTATATAGTGTTTTAGAAGAAAGTAGAGACAACAAAATGTAACATGAAAAAACTGGTCTCTGACAAAAAGCAAATAGAAAAGTACAAAGGCATTGGGGAAAAAAATCAGGTTGGCTAAACAACTGATCCCAGCAAGATAGTATATAAAGGCAACATCTAGCTTTTCATATAACCATGTAAATGTAGTGCATTTTCACACACTAGTAGGAAAAACAGTTATATTAGGTTTATCATCAAAGAAAGACTACTCTGTTGCTTAAAAGGTCATCCACTCCCCAAATTAAAATGGCGTGATAGAAGGAAACAGAAACATCAACCATATAAAGTCTTGAAAGAGGAAACACTGTAAGTTCATCCTAAGGGAGGTAATAATAAAGATAGCTCAATAACATTTATTAAGAACTTGTTCATTTGGGTATAGAAAATGTAGATGATATGTCACAAAGTTTCCCATCTCTATTGTTCATATATGAAGTAAGGATTGAATGGAGAAAGGCAGAATCTCAGTCCCCCAGACACCCCGTAGGCAGCTGGGCACAGGGTGATTTAAGAAGCTTGTTATGGAATTTGATCTGTTCAGAGGAGGACATGAAAATGGAAGCTAAGAGGTAGGCCCTGGGAGCAGATGCGGTCTCATGCCTGTCACAAATTACTCACTGCTGTGGAAAAAGCAGGTGCTAGGGAATGCAATGTTAAGTGTCTCCAGGCCCAATTTTCCTGGAAGGTTTCAGGCTCCTAAGCCATGAATACTGTGAGGGATGGGGAAGGGGTAAATTCAAAATTAATATTGTAGTCTATTACTGGATGAAGCAAAATTAATTCTGGGTAGGCCAACAACAATTATTCATTATGCAAAATAATGATAAAATTGAGTAAGTAAATATTAAGAAGTTTTATATAGAAAAACATAAAGTTGAAACATAAATGACAAAATGGGGAATTATAAATTTCAAAATATATGGCTGATGAAGAAGTAATCTCCTGAATATATAAAGAGCTCCTTCAAATCAATAAGATGAACTTGTCCCTCTTCTGCTGAAGCTCCCTAATCAGTCCCCATCTCAGAGTCAAAATCAAAGTCCTTACAATAAGTAATCTACAAGAAAGCCCTACATGATCTGTCATCTGTCCCCATTCATCTCCTACTGTTCATCACCACTTACTCATTCTGCTCCAGCCACACTGGCCTCTTCATCCTCCTCCAACAGCTCCTACCTCAGGTTCTTGCTGTTCCTGTACTAATGCTTGTCTCCCAGATTTGTGTGGTGGCTTACTCCTTCACTTCTTTGAGTCTTTACTCAAATGTCACCTTTTTGGTAAATCCTTCCCTATCCACCCTATTTAAAATTATGTCCCCCCAATTCTACATTCCCAACTTTTCTTACCTGCTTTATGTCTTTCTATGGCTCTTATAAGTAAGTCATCAGACTTAATGTGTTGCTAATTCTTTGTTTATTGTTTCCTCCCATTGATATTACTGCTGTGTCCTCGGTGTCTAGAACAGTGCTTGACATGCAATAGAAATTCAATAAATGCTTATCAAATGAAAAGATATGAACAGACAGTCCACAGATAAGGAAATGCAAGTGAATTTTAAATTTAAATATGTATGTAAAGCTATTTTGTTGTTTCTAATAGTGCCATGGATTTCCACTGGGTAGATGTGCTAGAGTTTATTTAGCTGGTTCTCTATTGATGAACATTTATGTTGTTTCCTATAGTGTTCTATTACAAATACTGCTGTGTTCATGGAGAAAGAATAATCGTTTCAACAATGGTATTTGAAAAATTGAATATTCAAATGCCAAAAACTGAACCTTTACTACTAACTCACAACAATGAGAAATTTACTGGAAATGGATCACAGACCTAGATATCTAAGCTACAACTGTGAAACTTCTATAAGAAAACATAGGGGATATCTTTGTTACCTTGGCTTAGGCAAAGATTGTTTTAAATATGACACCAAAAGTATAAGCCATAAAAGAACCAAATGATAAACTGGACTACATTAAAATTAAAAAAAATTCAGCTCTTCAAAGGACATCATTAAAAGAATGAAAAGACAGGCCACATTAAATATTTGTAAAGCACATATCTGACAAAATACTTCTATCCAGAATATATAAAGAACTCTCAAAAGTGTATAGTAAGAAAACAAACAGCTCTCTCTAGGCAGCCTAGTATCTTAAGGGGCTGTGGCTTGTGTTTTCCCAGAGATCTGCTGCAAAGAGTTATGCCATTCATTTATACAACAGATATTTATTGAATATATATATTCTGGGCTAGACTATATTCAGGCACTAGGGATGTAGCAGTAAGCAAAAACAATTATGGAGCACTTATTCTTATAAGAGGAGATGGGCAAAAACAAATGAACAGATTAATATATCATTGTAATCTACATAGACTTAAGTCTCCCAGAATCATGTCTTTAACATTTTCCATGGCAACTGTGAAGAGATAGGAGTCTTTGCAGTTTGTAGACACCCATGGGCATATGAAGTCAATCTTTTTTCCATCCTCATTTATCAGAGATATTTGATAATACACAACCCTCCCCCTCGAGTCTTGTCCTCAGAACCACTGACTGTCAAGCAAATAAAAGATCAAGCACCTTGAATTTAGGGTACAACATGTGAATCTACTTTAGCGTGTTCAAATATTGTATGGGTAAAATGGTCTACAGACATCCATATTTTGCCAGATTTCTTCCACATAGCACAATCAAGGATGAATAGCAGGTCACAGCATTTGGGGTTTACTAGTAAATTCTTTTTTTTTTATTGAGGTATTATATGTGTACATATCTTACCATTATCCCCCCACCCCACACCCATACATGCCCTCACCCCCCAGAATTTTGCGTCCATTGTTTATGCTTATATGCATGCATACAAGTCCTTCGTTTGATTTCATAACTCCCCCACCTCTCCCTAACTTTCCCCCTGTAATTTGAAAGTCTGTTTGATGCTTTACTGTCTCTGTATCTATCTTTTTGTTCATCACTTTATAATGTTCTTTACTATCCCTAAATGAGTGAGATCATGTGGTATTTTTCTTTCATTGCCTGGCTTATTTCACTTAGCATAATGTTCTCCAATTCTATCCAGGTTGCTGCAAATGATGAGAATTCCTTCTTTTTTATGGCAGCATAGTATTCCATTGTGTAGATGTACCACAGTTTTCCTATCCAGTAATCTGCTGATGGGCACCTAGGTTGTTTCCAAATCTTAGCTATTGTAAATTGTGCTGCTATGAACATAGTGGTGCATATATCCTTTCTGATTGGTGTTTCTAGTTTCTTTGGATATATTCCCAGGAGTGGGATTACTGGATCAAATGGGAGTTCCATTTTCAGTTTTTTGAGGAAACTCCATACTGTTCTCCACAGTGGCTGCACCAGTCTGCATTCCCACCAGCAGTGCATGAGGGTTCCTTTTTCTCCGCATCCTCGCCAACACTTGTCGTTTGTTGATTTGTTGATGATAGCCATTCTGACAGGTGTGAGATGGTACCTCATTGTTGTTTTGATTTGCATCTCTCGGATAATAAGTGACTTGGAACATGTTTTCATGTGTCTCTTGGCCTTCCTTCTGTCTTCTTTTGAAAAATATTCTGTTTAGGTCTGTTGCCCATTTTTTTATTGGATCATTTATCTTCCTCTTATTAAGTTGCATAAGCTGTCTGTAGATGTTGGAGATTAAACCTTTATCAGTGATAGCATTTGCAAATATGTTCTCCCATGCAGTGGGTTTTCTTGTTGTTTTGTTGATTGTTTCTTTTGCTGTAAAAAAGCTTTTTATTTTGATGTAGTCCCATTTGATAATTTTCTCTTTAGCTTCCATTGCCCTAGGGGAGGTGTCAGTGAAGAAGTTCTTTTGGCATATGTCTGAGATTTTGTTGCCTGTGGATTCCTCTAGTATTTTTATGGTTTCCCGTCTTATGTTTAAGTCCTGTATCCATTTTGAGTTTATTTTTGTGTATGGTGTAAGTTGGTGATCTAGTTTCATTTTTTTGCATGTATCTGTCCAATTTTCCCAACACCATTTATTGAAGAGACTGTCTTGACTCCATTGTATGTTCATGCCTCGTTTGTCAAATATTAATTGAGCATACTGGTTTGGGTCGATATCTGGGTTCTCTATTCTGTTCCATTGATCAATATGTCTGTTCATGTGCCAGTACCAGGCTGTTTTGAGAACAGTGGCTTTGTAATACAGCTTGAAGTCTGGTATTGAGATCCCACCTACTTTATTCTTCTTTCTCAGGATTGCTGTGGCTATTCGGGGTCTTTTTTTATTCCAGATGAATTTTTGGAGAGTTCTTTCTAGGTCTGTGAAATATGCTGTTGGTATTTTGATGGGGAGTGCATTGAATCTGTAGATTGCTTTGGGTAGTATGAACATTTCAATGATGTTGATTCTACCAATCCATGAACATGGTATGTTCTTCCATCTGTTTACGTCTTCCTCTATCTCTTTTTTCAGTGTCCTGTAGTTTTCTGCGTATAGGTCTTTTACCTCCTTAGTTAAGTTTATTCTTAGGTATCTTAATTTTTTTGGTGCTATGGTAAATGGGATTGCTTTTTTAGTCTCTCTTTCTGTAAGTTCACTACTGGTGTATAGGAATGCCATAGATTTCTTGGCGTTAATTTTGTATCCTACTACATTGCCGAATTCATTTATTAAGTCTATTAGTTTTTTTATGGAATCTTTTTGGGTTTTTATATACAATATCATGTCATCTGCAAATAAGGACAGCTTCACTTCTTCTTTTCCAATTTGGATGCCTCTTATTTCTTCTTCTTGCCTAATTGCGATAGCTAATACTTCCAGTACTATGTCAAACAGGAGTGGTGAGAGTGGGCATCCCTGTCTTGTTCCTGTTCTTAGGGGAAATGGTTTTAGTTTTTGCCCATTGAGTATGATGTTTGCTGTGGGTTTATCATATATAGCTTTTATTATGTTGAGGTATGAGCCTTCTATTCCCACCTTGTTGAGAGTTTTTATCAAGAAAGGCTGTTGGAGTTTGTCAAATGCTTTTTCTGCATCTATTGATATGACTATGTGATTTTTGTCTCTCAGTTTGTTTATGTGATGCATCATGTTTATTGATTTGCGGATATTGTACCATCCTTGCATTCCTGGGATAAATCCTACTTGGTCATGGTGTATGATCTTTCTGATGTACTGCTGGAGCCGATTTGCTAGAATTTTGTTGAGGATTTTGGCATCTATGTTCATGAGGGATATTGGCCTGTAATTCTCTCTCATTGAGTTGTCTTTATATGGTTTGGTATTAGGGTGATGCTGGCTTCATAGAAGGAGCCTGGAAGTGTTCCTTCCTCTTGAATTTTTTGGAATAGTCTGAGGAGGATAGGTTTTAGTTCTTCCTTGAAAGTTTGGTAAAACTCTCCTGTGAAGCCGTCTGGCCCCGGGCTTTTGTTTACTGGAAGCTTTTTGATGACTGCTTCAATTTCTTCCATAGTTACTGGCATGTTGAACTGTTTAGATTCTTCCTGATTGAGTTTTGGAAGGTTGTATTTTTCTAGGAATATGTCGATTTCCTCTAGGTTGTCCAGTTTGTTGGAATAGAGTTGTTCATAGTATTTTGTAACAATCCTTTGTATTTCGTCGGGGTCTGTTGTTATTTCACCTCTTTCATTTCTGATTTTGTTTATTTGGGTCCTCTCTCTTTGCTTCTTGGTGAGCCTGGCTAGAGGTTCATCAATCTTGTTTATCCTTTCAAAGAACCAGCTCTTGGTTTTGTTGATCTTTTGTATTGTTTCTTTGGTCTCTATGTCGTTTATCTCCGCTCTGATCTTTATTATTTCTTTCCTTCTGCTTACTCTGGGCTTATCTTGTTGCTCTCTCTCTAACTCTTTGAGTTGTTGGGTTAGGTAATTTATTACCATTGTTTCTTGTTTTTTGCAGTAGGCTTGTAGAGCTATAAACTTCCCTCTCAGAACTGCTATCGCTGTGTCCCATAGATTTTGGATTGTTGTGTTTTCATTGTCATTTGTTGCCATGATGTTTTTTATTTCTTCCTTGATGTCTTTGGTAACCCAGTCATGGTTTAATAGCATGCTGTTTAGTCTCCAAGTGTTTGATTTCTTTGGGTTGTTTTTATTGTAGTTGATTTCCAGTTTTATGCCACTGTGATCTGAGAAGATACTTGATATGATTTCTATCTTCTTGAATTTGGAGAGACTTTGCCTATGTCCTAACATATGGTCTATCTTTGAAAATGACCCATGTGTACTTGAGAAGAATGTATATTCTGTGGCTTTGGGATGAAATGTTCTGAAGATGTCGATGAATTCCATCTGTTCTAGTGAGTCATTTAGGATTGATGTTTCTTTGCTGATTTTTTGTTTAGAGGATTTGTCCAATGGTGATAGTGGGGTATTGAAGTCTCCTACTATGATTGTTTTGCTGTCAATCTCTCCTTTGATATCTTCCAGGAGTTTTTTAATGTATCTTGGTGCTCCTGTATTGGGTGCATATATGTTTACCAGAGTTATTTCTTCTTGTTGGATTTCCCCCTTTAGTATTATGAAGTGGCCTTCATTATCTCTTGTTATGTCCTTCACTTTGAGATCTAATTTGTCAGATATAAGTATTGCTACCCCAGCTTTTTTTTCATTTCCATTCGCCTGGAAAACCTTTTTCCAGCCCTTTACTCTCAGTCTGTATGCGTACTTTTTTTTGAGGTGGGTTTCCTGTAGATGTATGGGTTTTGTTTTCTTATCCAATCTGTTACCCTGTGTCTTTTGATTGGGGAATTCAATCCATTTACATTTAAAGTTATTATTGATAGGTACTTATTTGATGCCATTTTTATTCTATACCCCTGTGTACCTTCTTTGCTTCCTATTTCTTTCTTTTCTTTTTTTTTTTTTTTACAGCAGACCCTTTAGCATTTCTTTCATTGCTGGTTTGGTGGTGATAAACTCCCTTAGTCCTTTTTTGTCTCTGAAGCTCCTGATTTCACCTTCAATTTTGATTGATAGCCTTGCTGGGTACAGTATTCTTGGATTTAGACCCTTCCTTTGTATGACTTTGTATATTTCATTCCATTCCCTTCTGGCCTGATGAGTTTCTGTTGAGAAATCAGTTGTTAGTCTGATGGGGGTTCCTTTGTATGTAACTGTCTGTCTCTCTCTGGCCGCTTGTAAGATTCTTACTTTGTCGTTGGTGTTTGCCAACTTAATTATAATGTGCCTTGGCGTCGGTCTTTTGGGGTTCATTTTGCTTGGAACTCTGTGAGCTTCTTGGATTTGTGTGGGTTTTTTCTTCCCTATATCAGGGAAGTTTTCTGTTATTATTTCTTCAAACAGGTTTTCTATTCTTGCTCAGTTTCCTTTCCTTCTGGCACCCCTATTATCCTGATGTTGTTTTGTTTTGTGTTGTCCCGAAGTTCCCTTAGGCTCTCCTCAATCTTTCTAATTTTTGATTCTAGAAGCTGTTGTAATTGGGTATTTTTTTCCATCTTGTCTTCTAGCTCACTTATGCGGTCCTCTGCTTTGTCTAGTCTACTCTTGATGCTTTCTATTGAGTTCTTTATAGCAGCGATGTCATTTTTCAGTTCTTCTTGGTTCTTCTTCATTTCTTTTTGGTTCTTACTCATATTGTCGAATTTGTCTTCCATCCTTTTCAGCCACTTTATGACCATTTCTCTGAATTCTTTCTCTGATAGGTTGTTTGCCTCTAAATCGTTTACTTCCTTTTCTGGTGATGCCTGCTTCTCTTTCCTGTGGGGGCTATTTCTTTGTCTCCTCATGGCCTCTCTTCTCCGGATGTCTGGTTATATACATTTCTCTCTCCGGCGTTGATTTAAAGGTACAAAATACAACACAACCAGGCACAACAGACAAGGCACTGAACAGAATTGTATTCACAATATTAATAACCTCCAATAAAGGTAACCACTAGAGAAAGACAAATTAGGGAATAAGAGTGGAAGAGGGAGAGTAAAAAGAAAGAACAACAACAAAAAAAACAAAGAGTGTGAATCTGAACTTGGAAAAAGAGCAGAAAGAAAGAAAAGAAAAAAAAGTAAGAGAGACAAGAATGATACTAAGCAAGAAAGGGGGAACAAACTATATATATGGGGAGTAAACTCCACTAGAACAACCACTATTCCCAGCAAATTCCAGCAACACGAGCCTGAAGATTAATACAAACTGCAACACCAGCTAATATCAAGTGAGGCAAGGGAAAACAAAAGTAAAAAACAAACAAAAACAAAGCAAACAAAAGAACCAACCAAACCAACAAAAAGAATAATCAAAACAATCTCATAAAAAAGCATAAAAATTCAATCTAATCAACATTCAAGCAAACAACAACAAAAGGCCCGAGAGAAAAATATTGTTTTTTTTTGGTAGCATAGAGAGAGGTTTGTATGGATTTGGAGCAGGGGGTTGGGAATTAGATATATAAGTAGGGTGAAGTTTTAGCAGAGAGTAAACTGAAAAAGTAGGGGAAATCTAAGGCCAGAAAGGGTTAAGATAAACTGGAGACCAAAAGGGGAAAGGTTAGGAGGAGAGTGATGGCATAATGTTAGCTTTGAGATAGGGTAAAACGATTGAAAGGGAAAGATGCAAATCGAATGTAGGACACTAATCCAAAAATAAAAGAAAGAGAAAATCCAATGACATTAAAAAAAGAAAGTAAAATAATAGTAATAATAATGCTGATTGAAAATAAAAATGTAATAATTAAAAAGGTGAAAATCGAGTGGGGAAAAAGAAAAAAAAATTAGTTTCTTAAGTAAAAGATGCAAAAAATGAAAATAAAAAAATGAGAATAAAAAATTGAAAAAAGAATTGAAAATTGAAAAATAGGAAGACTAAAATGTGCAGTAGCGGCTGTCATTCACTTCCTCTATTATTCTGTTTGGTACGCCTGTTTCCCAGTCTGGGCGGTATTTTAGTTCAGCTTCATTCTAGGGCTCCTCAGTGTTGGAAGCCAGTCCTGCTTTTTAAGCCAGCCGTGTCTTAATTTCTCATATTTATTTTTGATTATACCAGAGACAATTAGCATTTCAGCCTCTGGGTGGCGGTGTTTCTGAATTGACTTCCGGGTCTCTCTAGCTTTTTTTTTTTTTTCCCCTCTATGGCACTCACTACTGGTTTGTGGAGGTGTGCGCCTCAGAGCTTGTGGAGGTGTGCGCCTCAGAGCTGCCTCTCTGATGGTCACAACCAGCTCTGGTCCCCAGGTTCCGAAAAAACACCTTCCCCCTGCAGTCTTTCAGGGCCCCTCCACTTGGGTTTTTCTATGTATTGGGCTCAGCAATCAGAGTCGGAGAGAGCCCAAGTGTGCAGACAGTGGGTCTGTGCGCCAGACTAAGGATCCTGCACTCCTTTGAAAATTCTTAGTCTGACCCTCCTCGTCAGATTAAAATGAATTGCTTTCAAGAGGTCACTTCTGTTAGCAGCTCTGAAGACCCCCCTCCACATTCACGGATCACGGCAGTTCCAACTGCTGCTGATTTTTCTAGGCACAGACCTCCCAGTTCCTGCCGGTCCCGCGCCTGCCGCGCTTCCCTCACCCAGCGCTTCCCTCACCCACTGAGGGGATTAGAAACCACTCCTTATTTCAGGCGAAATCTGACCTTTCCGTGGTGCAGTGAAGAGTTCCTTTGAATCCGAATGTTTGCGCTGATAGGGGACCGGTGGTCTGGTGCTCGCAGCAGTTCAGTGTTTGCAGTTGTCGCGGAAAGTCAGGTTTCCAATAAAATCCTCCTTTCCTTGCAAGATGGAGAGGCGCCCGGTGAGCCCGCAGCTCTGGGAGGGGACCCAGCCCCTGTGGGTGCTGCACGGTCAGGAGAACATTCTCTTTCTACACTTTAAAGTGAGTTGGAAACAGAATCTCTTTGGGCGTGTGGAGCTATGAGAGGCAAGTCTACTAGTAAATTCTTAATTTGGAACTCTTTAATGTGGCCTCACATGTTTTTGATGTTGGTTAATGCAATCTTCTAGACCACTGTTAAAGAGATCAAGGTCCATTCAGTTCAGTCCTCTTTTACTCACCTTGAGCCCATCCTATGTGTCACTCATGGAAGCAGAAACATGTCTCTATTATTTGTCCCACCATTTATCAGAAGCCAGGAGAGCCTCAAGGAAAATCTGATACCCCAGGGGAAAATAAATAATAATGGCCTCTGTTTTTCTGTAGGCATTAGCACATGTTACGTGGATATTTAAAGTCTATAGTTCGAACAGCACCCAGCTAGCACTTTTAAAAAGTTAGCATAAGCTCTCCTTGGAGGCTTGTGCGTGCCTCCTGAGTCTGGGTATCCAATAGCGGGGGTATCCTCTTTCCTGTTGACTTCCACTGCCTCCTTGGGAAATTCCAGTCTAATGGACATACAGAAGTTATATGAGAAGATTCCACACTTAAAATAAGCCACATGGGTCCAATCCATATAATCTGTGCAGGGACGTTTTGTTCATCCCAACGAAGACTGGGAGTGGAGATGCAATCAGATGTTGGTGGAGATCCTTGGTAGTCAACGAATACTTACCCCTCCATAGGGCCTTGGAATCTGTATGGTATATAGGGCCACTTCATTGGGCTTGTGCTTCTGTCTGTGTATGGCACTCTATCATTGGACTAGTATGTCTCTGTGTTGCAAGGGAGCTACCTAGTTTTAAATAACATCTGCTCTCAGCACTTTCATCCCCTTATTCTTTCTTTTTATTTATAGTATGTCTTACCACCTGATATATTGTTTGTTCATTTATGTATAAACCAGTGGCCTGGTGCACAAAATTTGTGCACATTAAAAGGGAATTAATTAGAGGAAATATTTTAATATTGCTATTTGCCCTTTCTCTATAATAGAAGTGTCCGAGATGAAAGAAAATTAGTAAAATGTATATGAAAATTTCCCTCCTGTCAGAGTCTCAAGTGTGCCAAGGGACCCAGAGTCAAGTCCCTGCCCACCCACGCATGCCTCAAAATCGCATGAGACCCAGACTGGGCTGGCCCCATCCCCATTGGGCAAGACCCAGACCCAGCCGGCCCCACCCCCCTCAAGCCCTGCCAGGCAGGGGACAGAGGACACAGCCTCACATCCCCTGTCATGCCCCGCTGGGTGGGGGATGAAGCCTCCTGCTGATCGCACATAACAACTATTTACATATTAGCCTTTTATTATTAAGATATGCATTACCTATGGACACAGACAATAGGGTGGTGAAGGCCTGGGGGAGGGCAGGAACAGAGTGGAGGGGGCAATGGAGGGGAAAAAAGGAGACATTGTAATATTCTCAACAATAAAGATTAAAAAAAAAACCAAATGGGTGTAGCTCTGTTCCAATAAAACTTTATTTACAAAGCAGGTGGAGCTGGATTTGGCCTGCAGGCTGTAGTTTGCTGACCTCTTTTATTTTATTTTATTTTTTAAAGAATAGTTTATTGATTTTTAGAAAGAGAGAGAGAAAAGGAGTGGGAGGGAGGGAGGGGGAGAGAGAGAGAGAGAGAGAGAGAGAGAGAGAGAGAGAGAGAGAGAGAGAGAAACATCAATAGGCCCACAATTGGGGCATGTACTCTGACAGGGAATGCGGCAACCTCCTGGTGCAGGATACTATGCCTAACTAACTGAGCCACGCCAGTCAGGGCTGCTGACCCCTTTTAAGTAACATTGCATTTCTGCTAGGATATTATCTAAGTTTAAGAACTTTTTCGTTTTGTTCATTCTCAGAGTGTTTTTTCCTCCAAAACAGCATCTAATTTTTATTTCACATGTGCCATGTATTTTCCTAAGGCTGAATATAGTAATAATAGTTTTGTTTTTAAGTTTTCCCCCCCTGCATATTGTTTCCTCAAAATTCTGTTTGTTATATTAGAGGTTTTTCTCAAATATTGATGACCTCTGGTTATCTGCTCATGTCTAAGCGATTGAATAGCATAGCGGTTGCCTCTGTGGTGGGGGAGGTGTTGATTGGGGCATGACGAAACTTTCTGGGGAGATGGAAATGTGCTTTATCTTGAGTGAGGTGTGGGTTGCACAGGTGTATACAATTGTCAAGAGCATTATACTGACCACTTAAGACCTTTACATTTTCCTATAATTGCTTTAAGAATATAAAAAACGGTTTATAAAAGCAAGCTGCTGAGTAGCCCTATGCGGGGAGTTGGGGGGGCGTTATGAAGGCTGGTTGACTCAGGGGCTCAATAGGGAGTTGGGGTTGGGCTGTTTCATTGGGAAATCTCTGATGTCAACCTATTTAGGCATTCTTTTCTTGGTGAATTGGACTCTGAAAGAGAACTAATACAAACAGGAAAAAAAAAAACAACTTGGAGAAAACAGTATGCAGGGAGAAGAAAACGAAAACAAACAGGAAATGAAACAACTGTAACAAAATACTTGTTGTTAATATAGTCAGAGATTGAAGGGAATAAATTCTGGAGTGTCCTGTCTGGAGAGTTTAGCCCTAACTTCACTGTCTGGGATCCAGAGGGGAGGGTCCCCAGGTGATGGGACAG
Source organism: Eptesicus fuscus (assembly GCF_027574615.1). Taxonomy (NCBI): domain Eukaryota; kingdom Metazoa; phylum Chordata; class Mammalia; order Chiroptera; family Vespertilionidae; genus Eptesicus; species Eptesicus fuscus. Next base: position 94,120,802 of record NC_072473.1, read on the forward strand.
GAGGCTCGGTTTCCCGCATTCAGGATGGAGCAGTCCAATAAGCCACTGGTGGGTCACAGGTCTGCCCCTCCCAGTTGTCCTGCTGTGTCCTGCGTTCAGAGACCCTGTTTTATCTTCTCAGGACAATGAATCTTTGTTTGCGGGGGGGGGGGGGGGGGGGGGGGCGACGGGGGAGGGGCGGCGCGGGGAATGGAGCAGCTGTCCAGCTGTGCGAAGTGGAGAAGGAAATCTGAGCATTAGAGCCCTTTGTAGACCAATCCTCTTATTTTTGGCCCCAGCTTTGCTCCCACCTCCAGGGGTACTTAATTCATTAACACAGGCACATTTGGGGGTTTTGTGGGGTAACCCCTGGTGCCCCTTAGCTTTTCTTACTCCTGGCTTAGGGTTCACTTCAAGGGCAATTTCCTAGGGCTGCTAAGGCACAGACCACATTCATCTGCCTTCCAGATTTAAATGTTTGTGGCCGTTGTCCCTTTTCACTTTATTCTTTCTGATTCATACTGTGGTAGGCAGAATAATGGCCACCAAATATTGTCTGTGGTGCCACCCGCCTCCTCAGGAGCCAGGTGAGCTCCGAGGGCGGGATCTTCCCGGAAACAGCTTGGGGAGGGCGCCTCAGGGTCGGTGGGACTGATGGAAGTGGGGGTGTGGCATGGAGGTGGTGCCTGCGTTTCTGTGAATGGGGACAAACAGATCCTGCAGGCCGAGCTGAAGCAGCACCTCTGGGCCATCAGGAGCACTCACAGCTGCCCCGGCCATGTGGGGAGTACAGGCCACCCTCCACTGGCCCGGCCTCCCCCACCCCAGTCCCTGCTGCCACAAGTCCCCTCCCACCCGAGCCTGCTGCGCATCTAGGGAGGGGAAGCGGCCTCAGTGCCCAAGGCCAAGTTCCAGGAGGCCAGCACCGCTGTTGGCATCCTGCCGGCCGTGCTGGTCCATTGGTGCCTGGCCTGTAGTCTTCAGATTCAACCTGCTGGACTACTAAGGGAGCCAGTCCCCAGTTTCGCCCGGCCTCTATCACTGATTGATTGGAGTCTGTGGGCCTGGAGGAGAGACCAAGAGGTCTGACTTCCAGCTCCTCACCAGTCACCTCTGCCACTGGATTGATCACCTCCTGCTCCCTCAGCTCCCTAGCCTGGAGGTGGAGCCTCTGGTTGGTGCGGATGTGATGAAACCAGGGTTTATATATATTAGGATATCTCTCCTCACTAGGAGCTCAACTCCTTAGAAGCAGGGACTTTTATTTGTTCACTGATGTCCTTCCACTACTTAGCACAATGCCTGGCACATAGTAAGTGCGTAAATATCCTAGAAAAAAGAAAGTAAATATCCTAGAAGAAAGAAAATATGGAAGGATAGAGAGAGAGAGAGAGAATGAGGAAGGGAAAGAGAGAAGAAGGAAGGATGGATTCTTTTAATTAAGAGGTATTGCTGTTGTACTATGCAGATGAGGAAAACCATGTGTCATATCCTAAAGAGGACATCACTATTTCTTGAGGTTGTTATAAATGACTCCCCAGTGGCCATGAAGGCAAGAATGCCCATCTTTCTAGAAAACTGTGTCTTTTCCATGCTGCATTTCTTCCCTACTAAATCTATAATTTTGTGAGTTGGGACTACCACCACTGAGAGCTCTCAGAAGATGTTGACTGATTAGCTAAATTATGCTATTAATGTGGCTTAATTAATACTAATGACTTATGAGAATTACAGATATGTACCCATGTCTAGGAAATGTCAGTGACAAGAGAATGAAGGTATCAGTTCTCACATAACATGAGAAAATAAAATCCTAAGGGTAATTGGAAATAGTTACCTTCTCCCCAGAAAAAAATGTCCTTGAAATATATTGGCACATGCTTGCACTTCTTGAATTTATAGTATTCTCAGGTTTGAACTGAGCATGGTAATATTAAAATCCCACATTCCACACTACCACACAGTTCTCAGAAAGAGGATAACAAGAAGGATGTGGATACAGATGGCAAAAGTGCCTGTGTTCAGGAGTGTTTTGAGCAGTGCTGTGAAACAGTTGGTGGTGTAACAAGGCATTTATGGGTAATATATATACTGAGTGGCCAGATTATTATGCTCTCTGAACGCGAGATGACCAGACACCCCCTGGAGCCCTTCCGTGGTCCCTCCCCAGCTGGCCAACTTCCTGCATCCCTCCCTGGCCCCGAACATGCACCGGTGGGGTCCCTCAGCCTGACCTGTGTCCTCTCACAATCCAGGACCCCTCGGGGGATGTTGGAGAGCCGGTTTTGGCCCTATCCCACAGGTCAGTCCAAGGGACCCTACTGGTGCCAGTCCTCTAGTATATCCATAAACAAGCATTCACCTATAAACTCACATAAATGTATATATACAGTTCTCCACTCACATATTTACAAGCAATGTGCTTATACTACTTCCACCATATAATCACCTCAAGCACAAATACATAATTCCTCCCCCAAACTCTCAAACATACAATGCATATACACTATATTAGTCATGAACTCAAACACACACATGCATTTATAATACCTTAGCCATATACTCAAATACTCATAAATATAAATCTTACAACCATACACTCAAACACAAAAGATTCATATATAGGAAGAATCTGTAGAGGTAGGGCTTATATACAGATAGTACAGTTAAGGAATTGAATAAATGGGGGGGAGTACCTTGATTCAGTATAGAGGAGGTAGGAAGAGAATGAGTGCATAAAAAGAAAAGAAGGAATAATAAAAATAATAAAATAAAAAAGATAAAATAAAATAATAAAAAATAAAGAATAAAGGAAATATATGAAATAAATATGAAATATATATATGCCACAGTCATACATTAACACACACATACATAAATGCTTCCCTTCCTTATACTCTCCAGCACACGCACAAGCACACACACATCCTTCTCTATCTTATACTCTTGTATCCACACAAACTTCTCACAATGTGCATACATATGCCACCATCCGTGCACTCAAATGTGTGCACCACACATGCATATACAGATGAGTATATTTTCTTCATCTTACACTCATACACACATTCATAAACACTTCATTTATTCATGCATTCATATATACATTATTTATATACACACTAATAGAGACACATTACCTCATGCCTACACTGACGGAGAGGTACATATATATTAATTTCATATATATATATATTAATTTAAATTATTTATTGTTTAAAGTATTACATAAGTCTCCCTTTTTCCCCACCCCCAACACATGTCCTCACTCCCTTACTGTCTGTGTCCATTGGTTATGCTCATATGCATGCATATAAGTCCTTTGGTTGATCTCTTGCCCCAGCCCTCCCCTGCCTTCCCTTTAAGGTTGGACAGTCTGTTTGATGCTTCTATGACTCTGGCTCTATTTTTGTTAATCAGTTTATGTTGTCCATTATATTCCACAATGAGTGAGATCATGTGATATTTATCTTTTTCCGACAGGCCTATTTCGCTTAGCACAATACTCTCCATGTCCACACATGCTGTTGCAAATGGTAAGAGTTCCTTCTTTTTTATAGCAGTGTAGTATTCCATGGTGTAAATGTACCACAGATTTTTAATTCACTCATCTACTGATGGGCACTTAGGCTGTTTCCAAATCTTAGCTATTGTAAATTGTGCTTCTATGAACATAGGGGTGCATATATCCTTTCTGATTGATGTTTCTGGTTTCTTGGAATATATTCCTAGAAGTACGATTACTGGGTCAAATGGGAGTTCTATTTTTAATTTTTTGAGGAAACTCCGTACTGTTCTCCACAGTGGCTGCATCAGTCTGCATTCCCACCAGCAGTGCAAGAGGGTTTCTTATTCTCCACATCCTCTCCAGAACTTGTCATTTGTTGATTTATTGATGATAGCCATTCTGACAGGTGTAAGATGGTACCTCATTGTTGTTTTGATTTGGATCTCTCAGATGATTAGTGACTTTGAGCGTGTTTTCATATGTCTCTCAGCCTTCTGTATGTCCTCTTTGGTAAAGTGTCTATTTAGGTCCTTTGCCCATTTTTTTTATTGGATTGTTTCTTTTCTTTTCTTAAGTTGTATGAGTTCCCTGTAACTTTGGAGATTAAACCCTTATTGGAAGTAACATTGGTAAATATGTTCTCCATGCAGTGGGATTTCTTGTTGTCTGTTGATTTTTTTTTTCTGTGCAGAAGCTTTTTATTTTGATATAGTCCCATTTGTTTATTTTGTCCTTAGTCTCCATTGTCCTAAGAGCAGTATTGGTAAAGATATTGCTACGATGTCTGATATTTTGCTGCCTAAGGATTCTTCTAAGATTTTTATGGTTTTCTGTCTTACGTTTAAACCCTTTATCAATTTTGAGTTTATTTTTGTGTATGGTGTAAGTTGGTGGTCCAGTGTCATTTTTTTTTCATGTATCTGTCCAATTTTCCCAACATAATTTATTGAAAAGACTGTCTTGACTACATTGTATGCTCTTGCCTCCTCTGTCAAATATTAATTGAGCATAATGCATTGGGTCGATTTCTGGGTTCTCTCTTCTGTTCCACTGGTCTATATGTCTGTTCTTGTGACAGTACCAGGCAATTTTGAGAACAGTGGCTTTATAATGTAGTTTGATATCTGGTATTGTGATCCCTCCAACTTTGTTCTTTTTTTCTCAAGATTGCTGCAGCTATCTGGGGACTATTTTTCTTCCATATAATTTTTTGGAGAATATGTTCTAGGTCTGTGAAATATGCAGTTGGTATTTTAATGGGGATTGCCTTGAATCTATATATTGCTTTGGGTAGTATAGACATTTTGATGATGTTCATTCTACCAATCCATGAACATGGTATGTTCTTCCATCTGTTTACGTCTTCCTCAATCTCTTTTTTCAATGTCCTATAGTTTTCCAAGTACAGGTCTTTTACCTCCTTAGTTAAGTTTATTTCTAGGTATCTTAATTTTTTTGGTGCGATGGTAAATGGGATTGTTTTTGTTGTTTTTCTTTCTGTGAGTTCATTATTGGTGTCGAAAAAAGCCATAGATTTCTGGGTGTTAATTTTTTATCCTGCTACATTGCCAAAATCATTTATTAAGTCTAGTAATTTTTGATGGAGTCTTTATGGTGTTCTATGTACAATATCATGTCATCTGCGAATAATGGCAGTTTTACTCATTCTTTTACAATTTGGATGCCTTTTATTTCTTCTTCTTGTCTGATTGCCATCGCTAGCACTTCCAGTACTATGTCAAAAAGGAGTAGTGAGAGTGGGCATCCCTGTCTTGCTCCTGTTCTTAAGGGAAATGGTTTTAGTTTTTGTCCATTGAGTATGATGTTGGCTGTAGGCTTGTCATATAAGGGTTTTATTATGTTGAGGTATGATCCTTCCGGTCCCACCTTGCTGAGAGTTATTATCAAGAAAGGGTGTTGGATTTTGTCCAATTCTTTTTCTGCATCGATTGATATGATTATGTGATTTTTGTCTCTCTGTTTATGTGATGTATAACATTTATTGATTTGTGGATATTGTACCAGACTTGCATTCCTGGAATAAATGCCATAGGTCATGGTTTATGATCTTTCTAATGTAATGCTGGATCTGATTTGCTATAATTTTGTTGAGGATTTTAGCATCTATGTTCATCGAGGATATTGGCCTGTAGTTCTCTTTTTTTGTGGTGTCTTTATCTGGTTTTGGGATTAGGGTAATGTCATTATTTCTTCAAACAGTCTTTCTATTCCTTGCTCTGCTTCCTCTCATTCTGGTATCCCTAATATGTGGATGTTGCTTTGTTTTGTGTTGTCCCATGACACCTTAGGTTCTCCTCCTGCTTTTAAAGTTTGCTTTCCAGTTGCTGCTGTGCTTGGGTAGTTTTTTATACCTTGTCTTCTAACTTGAGATGTGGACCTCAGCTTCTCATCTACTGTTGAAACTTTCCATTGATTTCTTTGTTGCAGCTATGTAATTCTTCATTTCATCTTGATTCTTCTTCATTTCTTCTTGATTCTTACACATGTTGAATTTGTCTTCCATCCTTTTCAGTGTCCTTATAACCATTGCTCTGAATTCTGTCTCTGACAAATTTCTTGCCTCCATTTCATTTATTCCCTTTTCTGGTGATTCCTCCTTTTTTTTTTTTTTTTTTGAATGGGGGTTGTTTCTTTGTCTCCCCACTTTTGCTGTTCCTTTGTGATTGTTTCTATGTATTAGATTAAACTGCTATGTCACCCAGATTTTTTTTTTTGTATTATATAGTAGATGTTTTGTGGGATCCAGTGGTGCAGTCTCTCAGGTCTTCTGGGATAGGTAATCTAGGGATGACCCCTACTTGGGATATTTGTGTTGTTTTGGTGTAGTTGGGTTTTGAGTGTTATCGTACTATTTATGAATGGAGTCTCCTTTCAGGGTGTCTGATTAAGGGGCTTACTCTCTACCACATTTATAGAACAGCGCATAATACAACTCAACAAGCCATGCCACAAAGGGAACAGAATATGAATGTACTCATGAAAGCGATAACTCCAATATAAGTGACCACCAGAGAAAGGAGAATTATGAGAGAGAAAAGAGAGTAAAAATTATATCTAGAAAAGAAAAAAAGGTAATAGGAGAAGAAAAGGAAGAAAAAATGTATGGGGAGAAAACACCACAGAACAAATAGACAAATCAAAAAATGAAAACAACAAACACCCAGAAAAAAAGTGAGGGAAGAATCTGTAGAGGTAGGGCTTATATACAGATAGTACAGTTAAGGAATTGAATAAATGAGGGGGGGGGAGTACCTTGATTCAGTATAGAGGAGGTAGGAAGAGAATGAGTGCATAAAAAGAAAAGAAGGAATAATAAAAATAATACAATAAAAAAGATAAAATAAAATAATAAAAAATAAAGAATAAAGGAAAAATATTGCGAAAATTTAAAATAACCAAGAGCATAAAGAAAAAATAAATAAAAGATAAAACAATAAAATAAAGTAAAATCAAATAAAAAAGTGAAATGTTGTTTGTTTCAGCCAACTTTTAATGCCCCATGGGTGCTTGTTTAAGATCCCACTCTTCTGTTCTGTCTGCCACTTTTCAGTTTCATGTTAGGTAGTCATCACTGTGTTGAAGTTCCAAGTGATCCACCACTCCTCCGTTTGTGTCTATCTCAGTGATGGGCAACCTTTTGAGCTTGGTGTGTCAAACTTCACCAAAAAACTGAGCATAACTTGGATAGTGTGTCACTTTGAGGAAAAAAAACATTATTTCATGATATTTATAGTTTAAATAACATAAATGTATAATTGTTATATATAATTGTATCTAATAAACCAAAAACTAAATATTTAACTTACCTGCTTAGTGACTTCTTTGTTCATCCATCAGTCGGTTTCTTTTGTGGGTCTTGATATTATTTAGCTTGTGTGGGGTGCCGTGAACTAAGATAAGTGAGGGGGAGGGGGAATTCTTTAACTAACCTGCCTATTAGTGACTTGTTTGTTGCTGAATTTCATTGGCTAAATCTTCAATTGAAGGTTGGTGTTTTGTACACTTCAGGCCCAAGCAAGCGCTACTAAGTTCATCTGTTAATCTGTTTCTTTTGTTGGTTTTGATATTATTTAATGCTGAGAATAAGGCCTCACAAAAGTATGTAGAGGGAAAATTGTGAGTAAAGCCATTGCTATATTTTTCAGGGTGCTAAAAGTGTCTGGTAGTTGGTTCCAGGCACTCCAAATTTCCTGTTCGTAGTGGCACTCCTCTTGATTCTCCAAGCGGCACCTTTCCAGATTCTCAAGCTTTGATCTCAAGTTGACAAACACCTGAGCCCAGATACTGTCTTGAAATTCTGCAAGTTGCATCTCCAAATTATCAATTTGCATCCATTGGAAACCATTTAATTCCAAACTACTGTAGACTACTACATCAGGATACTTAATTATTTTCATGGTCTGTTCTAGACTTCTAAATTGACTAAATCTATCACTAAACTGGTCAAGCAATGAGTCTAAAACATGCTGGTACTTCATATGCAAGAGTTCCACTTCACTTTGTATAGCTGCACTGGCCTTCTCAAAATACTCTGTTACTCGAGGAAAATAGTTATTAAGTTTTAGTTTCTACATCTCGCTTGAAAATTTTAATTTTACTTTCAAAAGCTTTTATGTATCCAAACATAATGTCGGGAGAAAGATAGCGGTGGAGGTGAAAGGCTGATCTGTTGCCTCGCATGGCAGTTTCGGAAATACAACTAAAAGATGGACTGGTGAGGGAGGCGACGGCTGCTCGCGTCTCCCCAGACCAGGCAGCTGCTCCTTTCAGTCAGCACCGCAGCCGGTGCCATGGGCTCGTGGGCGCCGCGGCAGCTGCTGTGGCAGCGGCCGCGGACTCGGCGCAGCGGCTCTCGGTGAAGGAAGAGACCATCTTTCTGCAGGAGGGGCTCATCAGCGCCACCGACCTGGCCGAGCTGCCCAGGGAGATCCTCGGCACCCCGGAGGCCGCCAACACCGATTTGGAGGATTCTTAGGATTTCCCATCTTACATTCAAGTCCTTTAGCCATTTTGGCGGAGGAGAACCAGGAAGGCGGCAAAGTTAAACAAATGAACTGCGAACTGCGCCACACACAGCAATTTCAGGGGCACGACTGGAGGACAGAGCGTCTGCCACCCAGAACTACAGGAGAGATGGCTGAATGGTAGATTTACAGCTAAGAGGGAAGAGGAAACCAGCGAAATCGGAGGGGATGAGGTGCGGAGGCGCGTGGGTCGGGCTGGTGGTGGGGGAAGGTACGCGCGGCTTTTGTTCCAACCCTAGGGGAGATTAGCTCCCCATCACCCTGAAACCCAGCTTCTGGGGACGCGCAGGAGACCCAGACGCCTGCGGGGAGAGGTGGGACTCTTGCGGAGGTGCGCCCAGCAATTAGTGTTTGCTGCACTGGAGTGCGGAACAAGCGGGCTTAGAAACGTGGAAGGCAGAAGGAGCAGACTTGCAGCCATTGCGTTCGCCACGCCATGGCCTGTTGGCGCCCTGAGATCCCGCCCCGCCCTGGGACCCGCCCCGCACATTTTGAAGACCCGCCCCGCAAGTCTTGCAGGCGCACCTGCGCTCTAAGCAACGGCTTGTGCATGTGGGTGGCCTGCCCTCTGGCAGCTTGACCAGATGAACTGCGGTTCTAGTCGGACTGCTCCAGGGCCGCTCAGACAGGAGGAGGAAACTATAGTTTTTGCTGTAATCCCTGCTGAGTGCTTCAGGCAGTAGCTGACCTACACTCCATTGGAGACCCAGAAAAGAGGGCATCTAGTGGTCTGTGTGAGATGACACCAGATTTCAACCACGTGTATAAGGGACACATTCAAAAGGCAGATTCAGTGAGCGCCAAAGCCTTGCGGCACCAAGACCCGGCCCATAAACGTGTCTCATGCACAGCAACTTTTCCTTTATAGACAAAGAGGGCCCTCACGGCCAATTGGCCTGGAGGACAATTCCTCCCAGTGACACCAACAACAATCAAGACTTAACTATACAAAGGAGAACCAAGATGGAGGCATAGGGCGGAAGCCTGATCGTTGCCTACCACAACAACTTTGAGACTACGATGGGAGAGCAGAGCAGACACCATCCAGAACCACCAGAGGGCTGAGTGAGCGGATGCTCTACAACTAGAATAAAAGAAGGGTATGCGGGATGATGCTGATGCCGGTGACACAAAGACCACACTTTAAGAGCTATGGCTCAGGCGACACAATGGCGGCCTGGACCGTGCTCGGCGCAATTCCCCCGGTGGTCTTTGGCTGAGGGGATGGCTCCACTGGCTGCCGAGCACGGTCAGACGAGCCCCTGGGAGACATGGGGTGGGAGACTCTGCGCCTGCTGACCTCCGAGTCCTTCAAGAATCTCAATGCCCCGGAAGCGGCAAGGTGCGCACGCTCGGCGACCGGCCACCGCTGCAGACCCAAGGGCCGACGCAGCGACACCGGACCAGCCCGCCACCGTGCACCGGGCACACCAGAGCTTCGCCGAGCCCGCCGCCCAACGAGTTCTGCGGCAGCCGTACTGGAGCTCTGGGAAAATGGCTGAAGGAATTGCTGAGAAGGAATTGACCAACAGGAATTGGGATCAAGAAGACGAAACCCCGCTGGGACCCGGGTGCGGGCGAGGTTGCGCGCCTCTGGGCTTGGGTGTGGTCACACGCCTCTGGGTCTAGGTGAGGCCTCTCGTCCCTGGGTCTGGGTGAGGCCACGTGCCCCTGGGTTCAAGTGAAGTCTGATTCCGGGTCCGGGTGAGGCCATGTGCCCCTGGGTCCGGGTGAAGCTGGATGCCAGGTCCGGGTGAGGCCATGTGCCCCTGGACACGGATGACGCTGGGTCCCGTACCTGGGTGAGGCCACGCGCCCCTGGGTCTGAGAGAGTCCACGCGCCCCTGGGTCTGGGTGAGGCCATGTGTCCCTGGATCTGGGTGAGGCCTCGCGCACCTAGATCCAGGTGAGGCCACGTGCCCCTGGGTCTGGGAGAGGCCACGTGCCCCTGGGTCCGGGTGAGGCCATGTGTCCCTGGATCCGGGTGAGGCCTCTTGCACCTAGGTCCGGGTGAGGCCACGCGCCCCTGGTCTGGGAGAGGCCACGCGCCCCTGGGTCCGGGTGAGGCCATGTGTCCCTGGATCTGGGTGAGGCCTTGCGCACCTAGACCTGGGTGAGGCCTCGTGCCCCTGGGTCTGGGAGAGGCCACGCGCCCCCGGGTCCGGGTGAGGCCATGTGTCCCTGGACCCGGGTGAGGCCTAGTGCACCTAGGCCCGGGTGAGGCCACGCGCCCCTGGGTCTGGGAGAGGCCACGCACCCCCGGGTCCGGGTGAGGCCATGTGTCCCTGGATCCGGGTGAGGCTGGGTCCCGGGTCCGGGTGAGGACACGTGCCCCTGGGTCTGGGTGACGCCACGCGCCCCTGGGTCTGGGAGAGGCCACGCGCCCCTGGGTCCGGGTGAGGCCATGTGTCCCTGGATTCGGGTGAGGCCATGCGCACCTAAGTCTGGGTGAGGCCACGCACCCCTGGGTCTGGGAGAGGCCAAGCGCCCCCGGGTCTGGGTGAGGCCATGTGTCCCTGGATCCGGGTGAGGCCTCGTGGACCTAGGTCTGGGTGAGGTCACACGCCCCTGGGTCCAGTTGAGGCCATGTGTCCCTGGATCCAGGTGAGGCCTCGCGCCCCTAGGTCCTGGTGAGGCCACACGCCCCTGGGTCTGGGAGAGGCCACGCACCCCTGGATCCAGGTGAGGCTGGGTCCCTGGGCCCGGGTGAGGCCATGCGCCCCTGGGTCCAGGTGAGACCACATGCCACTGGACCCAGATGAGGCTGGGTCTCTGGGCCCGGGTGAGGCCATGTGCCCCTGGGTCCGGGTGAGGCCTTGCGCCCCTGGGTATGGGTGAAGCCGGATCCTGGGTCCGGGTGAGGCCGTGTGCCCCTGGATCCATCCGAGTGAGGCTGGGTCCTGGGCCCGGGTGAGGCCACGTGTCCCTTGGGTCTGGGTGAGGCCACGTGCCCCTTAGTCCGGGTGAAGCCGTGCCCCTGGGTCCGGCCAAGACCAAACTAGAGGGAGTCGGACCTCCGTTACCACCATTTGTCCATCATCCAGAGCAGAAGGGTCAGTGCTGACATGTACACATAAGGAACTGGTGGACATTGAAATTGGGTCTCAAAAGAACTGTTGGTCCAGAAAGAAACTCACTACAGGCTGATTCATTTGCCTGTCAGCATAACTATTATTGCTTGTCTCACATTCAGTTCTTATAAGTAAATCTCTAGTGACATATGATCTCGCTCATCTAGGGGAAATGATGAACAACATAGACTGAGGAACAAGAACAGAACCAGAAACAAGGAGGCATCGATCGGACTATCGGGCCTCAGAGGGAGGATAGGGGAGGTTGGGAGGAGGGGGGAGAGATCAACCAAAGGACTTGTGTGCATGCATATGAGCCTATCCAACGGTTAAGTTCAACAGGGGGTTGGGGCATCCGTGGGGAGGAGTGTGGGATGGGAATGGGGGGATGAGGACAAATATGTGACACCTTAATCAATAAAGAAAATAAAAAAAAAAAACATAACGTCAATACTTTTGCCAAAACCTTGTAACTTTAAGTTCAGTTCATTAATATGAACAGAGAGATCTGTAAAAATCATCAGGGTGTTGACCCACTTATCATCATTAAGCTGAAGAAAGTTTCCCAGATCCTTATCATCAAGAAATACCTTAATTTATTCAAAGCACTCCACAAAGCGCTCAAGAACTTTGCCTCAGCTCAGCCATCTTACATTATTGTACATCAGCAGTCCACTGTAGGTGGAATCAACCTCCAGTAAAAGTGCTGAAAATTCTCGCTTGTGAAGGGGGTGAGCAGCTATTAAATTAACTATTTTTGTAACAACTGACATTAAGTCATTTAAGTCGGTGAATCCTGCCTTGGCACAGAAAGCCTCCTGATGGATAATACAATGAAAAGGCACAATCGGATGTCCAATAGCTTCTGTAAACAATTTGACAAATCCGACTTTTTTCCCCACCATATTTGTTGCCCCATCTGTCGTCACTAACACAACTTTAGAGATGTCAATGCTTAGGTCATGAAATGTTTGTATAACAACCTTACATATTTCGCTTCCTGATTTACTTGTTGACACTGATACTAACTTTATCAACTCTTCTCTCATTGTGAGACCGTCAGAATATCGACCAATAATGGCCAACTGAGCATGTGATGTGACATCAGTAGTTTCATCAAGAGAGATCGAAAAATATTTACACTTCCTTATGTCTCTCTTTAATTGATGTTGTACGTTTGTGTTCAGTCTCATTATTCGGTCTTTTATGATATTTCTACTGAGTGGTAACTCAGATATTCTCTTAATAATTGCATCTTTATTCTGCATATCGTGAAATAGAATTGGTGCACATCTTAGGAGAGTTTCTTTAATAAATTCTCCCTCATTGAGCGCTTTTCCATGCTGAGCTATAGAGTGAACAATGCTCAAACTTGCAGATGTTAAATTTGTAGAGCCTTTCATAAATTTAAGGATGGAATTATATTGGCTCTTATAAAGGTGTAGCTGCCTGGAAATGTATTCCTTCCTTTCATCCTCACTTTTTTCCAAGAGCTGGGAATGATTAGTTTCAAAATGTCTATTTATATTCCACGTTCTGCTTACTACCGTTTCAGTACATAGAACGCAAAATGATATGCCATTTTTTCTATAAAGCCATACATCTCGGTCCATGTCTCTTGAAAGGGTCGGCCACTGCTACTACCACTTCCTTTACTTAACCTTAGTTTTTTATTTTTTGGGTTCTCCATCAGGGGGGCAGTGACAGAAGATAGAATTACAGGTAGCTTGTTAGGCCTGCAGGGAATTAGGGGTTAACTAGCCTAACTAACCACAAAATGGTGCATATAACTGTCTTTTAGGAAAGGGTAGGGTTAATAAGCAGAAATAGGGGTTAATAAGGAGCACAACAGTAATAGTGGTGAAATGGAGTCTGCACTATGGAGCAAGATGGTGTTCCTTATGTGAATTAAAATGGATGCTGCTCTTTCTAATGGTGGGAAATGGCACCCATAGCACGCCACAAACCCTCGCCTCTCCCAGCCCCCCCCTCACTTATCTCAGTAATGATGGATTAGAAATCCATGATACCACAGAACAGTAGATAATGGTTGCTGTGGTTAACTGTTATTTGGTTACTGGTAATGGCAGGGCCCCCAGAGATGCGTCCCCCGCTGCGTTCTACTGCTCCTTGCTCTGTAGGCAGAAGTGAGGGCAAAGATCCCAGCTTAACCAGAAGTCCCAGAACTAGATGCTCTATGCTGGACTTCTGTTGTTTTGGCCTACAGACCTCTGGCACAGAGTGTCTAATGGGGGAGGATGAAACATTTGCGACTAGAGTCTTGTTTAGACTCTAACTCCAAGACTCTTGTCACTGTGTTAGTATATGTAAAGGATATACATCACATTTGCGACTAGAGTCTTGGAGTTAGAGTCTAAACAAGACTCTAGTCGCAAATGTTTCATCCTTGGCATGCGGCCACCTCAGCGGCTGGCTGTGTGTCATCAGAAATGGCTACGCGTGTCAGTGCTGACACGCGTGTCATAGGTTGGCCATCACTAGTCTATCTCCACAGCCTTGACTGCAAGCAGGTGGGATCAATCTCCCAACTTAGCCTGTCTGCCTGCTGTAAATATTATTTTCTCAAGAGGCTGTTTCTGACAGGGCTATAGGTAGGGAGGATGCTGTATTGCTTTCTGGGACGGATTACCTCTCTTCAACACAGTCCCTGGGGGCTCTAAGGAGCTATTCAGATTTTTTGTGTCCGTTGTACCACTCAGGGTATAGTATGGGTGTGGCTGTATTAGCTGCCTTGAGGCTTCTGGGAGGGGCTGGCTCTTCAGGAGAAAAATGGCTGCTTAGGTCTGGAGAGTCAGGAATATCACAGTGCTGGACTCCTGGTCACCTTTCCTTGACCCACTCTCCTCCACAGCCTCTCCCCCAACTCGACAAGTTACCTGCACCTCAGCCACGCCTAAGTGTTTGTATTTGAAAGGTCCTATGTCCTGGGTTCATTGAATAAAAGCAATGATCAAACAGAGGCAAAACAACTGCACAACTGCTAGTTTCTCTCCCCGTGTCACCACGTGGCTTGGGTAGTTCTTCAGGCCGTCCCTCTGGGCTCAGCCTCTTTTGGCTGTGGACTTAGATCTAGAATTCCCTGCCATGAGCAGCCCTGTTTACTTCCTTTCCACAGTTGTATGTTATGCCTGTCACAAAGGGACACAGACTTGATGCCATGCAGCTTCCTTCTGACCTTCTTGGCTCAGTGGTTTCGTGTCTCTCTCCAGCCTAGATCCCCGATCCTGCCATTCTCCGCACATCCTCTGCCCTTCCTGACTGTGAATTGTCTCACCAGCTGTGTCTACTTCACCAATTATGGGTAGATGTTATTTGATTTATATGCTCCTTCTATCTGCTTCAAGATAAGGTTCGGGACATGTCTGCCTATTTGGCTGCCATTTTTTTCTCAGGTTCACCCATATATTCTCTCTTCCTTCCTTCCTTCCTTCCTTCCTTCCTTCCTTCCTTCCTTCCTTTTTCTTTCTTTCTTTCTTTCTTTCTTTCTTTCTTTCTTTCTTTCTTTCTTTCTTTCTTCTTTCTCCATACATTCTTAAACACACATACAGACATACTCTCACCCTTATCAACACATGTACTACTACCCCAAACATACTATACATTTCCCTAAACTTCATGCTCACATAAACATGTATGTATAAATTCCTCATCCATATATTCACATATAGATACACAAAAATCAGTCACTCATACACTTACACTTATACATGCACCCTTCATCCATGTACTCTCACATATGAATATACAACCCATCACACATATATGCACAATATATGTACTGTACTTGCCTCATATACCCTTAAACACACATATGCATATATAATCTCTCATTCATATATTGAAAAACATTCACACATATAGATACACCCCTTATACATCCAGACAGACACATGTAAGAATATGTATAACCTCCCTCTCCCTATCACCAAAGCATACAGAGACATATACACCACTTCACATATATACTCAAACATACACACATAGACACTTTCTCAACTATAAGCTCATTATCCACAAATTACTTCTACTCCACCCATAAATATGTGTATAGTTATATGTATACATATACATGCATGCATGCATACATAAATCCCAACCATATACTCACATACATTAATAAGTACTATAAAATTCCCTCATCCATACATTTAAACATGGTATGTAATCATTTATCACCTAATCCATAACTCACACACACACTGAAATGTACATTCCCTCACCCAGATCTTCATAAAAACATACATATCCTTTCACATATACTCACACAGTGACAAGTACACATTTTCCACAGCCATATATATATATATGTATGTGTGTATATACATATATATTTTTTCTTCACCTGAAAAACACACACACATATACACACACATCTCTTACCCACACAGGTATCTATATAATATCATCACCCATGCACTCACACACATGCACTTTTTTGTACATTAGAGTTCTGGCTGTGTGTCAGGAATTTATAGGTCCTTTGAAATTCACCAATATCCCATTAATTATTTGTAGGCCTCAAGTTAAGAAACCCCGTGTCAAGTGGCTTTGAGAAATGGGAACGCCTTATCTGCCTTCCTCCTCCCCAGAAAGTGTGGGCAGCATTTCTCTTGGCATTCTGAGCTGCTGAGGGCTACAAGTGTGGGAGTGCACCCTTTGACAGTTTTGGTGGGTTTGGAGGACTGCCCTCTGTATGTTCACTCTGCACTTCCCTCTCACCTTCTCACTTCTACTTAGAGATTGCAGAGGATCACAAGTTTCCCCTTCCATGACTCAAGATGCCATAAGAGAGCAAGTGACTTTTCCTGTTCTTTTTTTCTATTTTTTAATTACAACCAACTTGGGATCAGAGTGAAACATTTTAGCAATTTAATCTTAGTGTAAAATGGTGTATTTTCACTTCATTAACTAAAAAGGCAAATCAAATGACTTATCAAAGGTTGAGCTTCACATTTGCATATGGGTCTGGGATTCATGAAGCAGGATTTTTAACAGCTATAAAAACCCCTTGAATGTCTCTGGGGACCACTGGCTTTATCATTTTGACTGCAGCATCATAAAATGACATTTGGACATGAAATAGGATGGGTGTGCTTACTGAAATCATCTTTGCTTGCTGCCTGGGATCCTGAAGCTGGCTACACCCCTACTCTTTTGAGTGAGAGAGAAACAAGTGGAGGCTTCAGTTGTGTATTAGTTGTCTATTGTTGCATAACAAACACACCCCACAGCTTAGTGGTTTAAAACAACAACAAAATTTTTTTACAGTTTAAATGGGTCAGGTATCTGGGTAAAACTTAGCTAGTGGCCTCTAGTTCAAGGTCTCTTATGAAGTTGCAATCATGATGACATTTAGGTCTGTAATCATCCTAAGACTTGACTAAAGTAGTGGGAGAATCCTCTTCCCAGCTCACTCTTTTGGACCTCTCTCAATGGCTGTATCATTTGTTTGGCAGTTGGTTTCTTCCATGATGAGCGACTCATGAGAGAGTAAGAGAGTTATGAATAAACTAGAGGCCTGGTGCATGGATTTGTGCACTTGTGGGGTCCCTCAGCCTGGCCTGCACCCTCTCTCAATTCGGGGCCCCTTGGGGGATGTTGGACTGCCAGTTTTGGCCCATTCCCTGCAGGCCAGGCCGAAGGACCCCATTAGTGCATGAATCTGTACACTGGGCCTCTAGTATGCATATAAGATCTTTGGTTAATCTCTTCCCACCCTCCCCCCTCCCCCTTTCCCTCTGAGATTCATCAGTATGTTCCATGTTTCCATGCCTATGCATTGAGCGTCTGCCCCCTGGTGGTCAGTGGGCATCATAGCTACTGGTCAAATGGTCAAATGGTTGAATGGTTGCTTAGGCTTTTATATATATAGGTGAGACCAAAACAGAAACTGGTGTCTTTCTTTTTTTTTAATTTTTTTTTATTGATTTCAGAAAGGAAGGGAGTGGGAGAGAGAGATAGAAACATCAATGATGAGAGAGTATCATTGATCAGCTGCCTCCTGCATACTCCCTACTGGGGATTGAGCCTGCAACCTGAGCATGTGCCCTTGACCAGAATTGAACCTGGGACCTTCCAGCCCTCAATCCAATGCTCTTTTCACTAAGCCAAACCAGCTAGGGCAAAACTGGTGTCTTTCAATAGCCTAATCTCAGAAGTGACATCCCATCACTTCTGCCATAGTCTATTTTGTTGGAAGTGAGTTACTAAGTCCAGACCAAATTTGGAAGAAGGGGATTATAGAAGGGCATACCAGCATGTGGGACCATCTAAGAGGCCACCTTATAAGCCCACTTATTGCAAGATGCAATGAGGGCTTGGGAGAGAATTTATCAAAGATAGAGGAGCAATATGGGTTTCTGAACCCCTCTTCAGACCTTTATTCAAACTCTCTCCTTTTTTAGGACTTTTCTCTTCACCTCCAGAAGACCTGTACAGGGTTTCTCATCAATTTCTAGTGGGAACAAATTATTCATTTTTTTTATGGTCTCTCTAGAAACTCTGTTGAATAGGTAGTACCTGGGGATGCAGCCATGGAAACCAAAAAAGGGATAAATGGCTCAATATGACAACTTGTGCAGCAATCCTTAAAAAAGGAAGTCCCACGAAAAGGGAGTATTGAGAATGGTAGTACTATCAAGGCCAACTGACAGCTGCTATTTGAGTTTAGGGAGAAGGAAGAGAAAGAAGTAGGATGAGTAGTTACTAAAAAGGTTTAGGTTGGAGAAATGGAAAGAGGACTTTGGGGCTATTTTGTTGCATGTTGCAGTATTATTTTCCTCATCACTCCTCTCTACCCTCTCCAATATTCTCAAGGGTCTTTTAGTACAGTCCTGATTTATTCCTCAAAGCTTTCTGGAGTTTGGTAGGTGAACTTTTTGCCAAAACACTGGGCTGAGATTAGCCTCAGAGTAAATCAGTTCTATTTATTATAGGTTGCTTTGCTTACATGAGGAAAAGACCAGATCTTGAGGAAAATACCAAGTCTTGTCATCATTCTAGCCCCACAGTTTGGTCTAGTCTTGGCACAGAGTAGGAGTCATAGAGTGGAGAATGTTTGTGGGGGTCAAGCCATTTACTTATATCCAAACATTTCGATGGAATAGTTATCATGGGTCAGGAACTGTACTAGGGCATTAGGGTGAAGCAAATCACAAAAATAGCTCTTGTAACCTAAGGATATAAGATGGTGGAGAGAGGAGCTAAAACGTACCAAAATAACAAGAACAGAAACATAACTATACATGGACTGAAAGGGTTAGGAAATGCT
The DNA here is from genome assembly GCF_027574615.1 of Eptesicus fuscus. NCBI lineage: Eukaryota > Metazoa > Chordata > Mammalia > Chiroptera > Vespertilionidae > Eptesicus > Eptesicus fuscus. The sequence continues at coordinate 94,139,696 of NC_072473.1, forward strand.
ATGAGGGTTGAACCAGAGGCAAGATAACTTGTGGCTCTCAGAAGGGAGAGTATGAGAGATTTCCTGGAGGTAGGGTTAGTATGCTAGACTTGGGGATGGCAAGGGAGGTGGGATTCAACACCAATGGAGAGACATAAGCAAGCATAAGTGTATTTTGGAAAGCTGGAATCATCAGTGTGACTTAGGCTTAGTGTCTACACACAATTGTGGTGGGAGACTAGAGAGGTAGTGGCATCATCAGGTTGAACATCAGTCCAGAAAGCTTTGAAGGCCACACTAAGGGGCTTAGGGAGTCTTCAAACAGTTTTCAATAGGAGAATGCCCCGTGCTTTGGTCAGGAAAATGTCTGGCAATCATATGTCAAGTGAAGAACTTTGGTTATGATCTGGATGATGAATGGGTGTCTGGATCAGGCTAGTGGTCATGTAGAGAGTAGAGGGAAATGGCTGGATGAGAAAATCAAAACAAATGCTTACTCTATAGAGTTTAATGACAGATTGGACAGGTGAATTTAAAAGGAGGGAGAAGACATGACTGGTAGGCTTTAAACCTGGATTAGTGGAAGAAAGTGACATTAGATAAGCAAGGTAATGACTGGAGCAGAGCTAATGAAAAGGCCAGGAGAGTGCTGAGAGGAGAGTGCTTTGTGAGGAGAGTGCTGAGAATGGTAGTGGCTGATCTAGCAAATATAAAACAAGAGATCCAGTTAATTTGAGATAAACATTGGGCAAGTTTTTAGTACATCTAAGTATATACCATGTGATATTTGAGATAAGCATAACTATGGGATATACTTATACTAAAAGTTATTATTTGTTCCTCTGAAATTCAAATTTAACTGGGACTCATTAATTTTCCCCTGAAACTATAGCTGAGTAATTCTGTCACTGGGAGTCTTAGGTTTGGCTCCCTGACATTAAAGCATGCATACTTCTTTCTGGGTAGGCAGTAGAAAAGCAGTGGTTAACTGTGTGGGCCCTGGTGTTGACTAGCTGAGTTCAAATCTAGTTTCTACTGCTTATTAGTTATATGACTGTGGGAAAGTGACTCAATATACCTGAAAACTCATTTAGGAAGTGGAGAGGATGACTCCTGGCTTGACCACCTACCAGGGTGATTGTTGGGGCCAGATGAGACAGCAGCATGTAGTAGTGCTTTGAAAACTGTGGGGCACTTTGAGGCACTGTAATGATCCCTGTGTGGGTGGGATATAGATTGTAGAAATAGGCTGAAAAATATGAATACATTGGACTCATTAAGAAATCTGCTGGCTGGTATGGGATTTGGGGCTCTAATTAATTCTAAGTATCAAATAGTAAGCTTCAGCTTTTACTCTCTTCTTTCTGGAAGCCAGGAGAAGGGAGAGGAGAGAAGCAGGCAGGCACTGTCCACGTATTCTTATCTCTGGGATTTCATAATGTCCTACAGAGAAATATTCTCTAAACAGATTGTAGTTAATTTCCCTGAAGCCATCATGCAGCCGAGACCAGAACTTCAGGTCCTCCCAGATACCTGTGTAATTGTTACACAGGAATTTCCCAAACCCATTTCTTCTCAGCAGCTACTGAATACTGGATGGGGGAGGAGTGGGGAGCATGAATTCTAAGCACATCTATTGAAAGGGGCAGGGTGTCTTATGCAGGCAGGGCTGTCATATAATACAGGGACAAGACAGGCACTAGAATTGATCATAGCTTGGCATTTGAACAGTATTCTAGGGAAAGGATATATTTATCAGAAAAAATAGAGGGATGGCAGGTATAAGCCTAGAAAGTGTGTGTGTAATTGTGATTTTCATTAAAAGCTTGACAACCAAGTCAGGACAATGTGAAAGACATAGAGAAGGCAAATTACTGCAATCAAATCCCCTTTATTGCTTGAGATGTGCAGCAGCCATGGCAAAACCAACTACGAAATAATGACACAAAGCACAGAACTCCACAGTCTGTAGTCAAATGCAAAGTTTCCCTAAATCAAAATGCTCTAAATCTAAACCTGCCAAAACATGGTTGGATGGCTGTGAGTGTAGAGAAAGGGGCCAGTTTTTTTCCTACAATAAATTCAGTGGGAAATTCTTCTTCTTTTGACAGTACTATAGTTGTTCCTGTTCTTCAGATGACTCTGGGTTTCTTAGGGGCTGAATAGTGTCCCCACAAAATGCATATGCTTATTCCTAATTCCCAGGACCTCAGATTATCTCTCTATTTGGAGGTAGGGCCTTCAAAGAGGTAATTAAGATAAAATGTAGTCATACAATGGACCCTCACCCAGTATGACTGGTGTCCCTACAAGAAGAGGAAATCAGGACACAGACATATATATACACAGAAGAATGACCATGAGAACATGAAGAAAGGCAGCCACCTGCAAGTTAAGGAGAGAGGTGTCAAAAGAAATCAAACCAGCTGATACCCTGAACTTGGACGTTCAGCCTCAAAAACTGTGAGAAAATAAATGTATGTTGTTTAAGCCATTCGGTCTGTGGTGCTTTGCTATGGCAGCTGAACAAACACAAACAGGGTCCTAGGGAATAAGGAGAATCTCTGCTGGGCTCTTTCTGTTAGAGTCAGTTTAACATGCAGTTACTCAGAGATTACATGGCTGTGCTGCCCAAACATTTGCACTTATGACACGCTGCATCTGAAACCATTGGATAAAAGTGGGGCATTTTCTTGGAACAATAATTGTATTTAGCAATTTCAAGGGAGATGAAAGATTAAATTTACATATCCATGGGTATAATTTGGAGCCAAATGCCAAAATTTCACATGAATATTTAAGATGAAGCAAGTTACCTTAAACAAAGTTGCTGCTTGCTTTTGGAAAGGCATTAAGGACTAAAACATGGAAAATCTAAGCCAGGGATAGATCATGCGGAGCTAATAAAGGTTTCTGATCAGAGAATATGACTTGGGTTATGTTATTCAGTTCTCTAACTTTCTATTTGCTTCTTAGACAAGATTTAACAGCAACAACAACAATAACAAACTCGTGATTTAACCCCCCCGCCCCCCATCTCCTACTTGAGGGTAGGAAGACAAAGAAGGCAGAATGTTTTATGTTTTGTTTGATTCTATTTCTTGTTGATACTTCTGATGGTTAATTTTATGTGTCATTTTGATTGGGCTAAGGGATTCTCAGATAGCTAGTAAAACATTATTTTTGTATGTGTCTGTGAGGGTGTCTTTAGAAGATATTAGCATTTAAATCAGTAGACTGAGAAAAAAAGATCATCATCACCAATGCAGGTGAGCAGCACCAAATCCTTGAGGGCCTGAATAGAACAAAAATGTGAAGAAAGAGTGAATTCCCTCTGTCTCCTTGAGCTGAGATATCCATTTTCTCCTGCCCTTGGACAATCTTTTGGACTCAGACCAGGACTTACCCTATTAGTCATTGGATTCTCAGGCCTTTGGACTCAGACTGAGCTTGCAGATGCCAGATCGTAGAAATTCATGGCCTTCATGAATGTGTGAGCCAAATCCTATTGGTTCAGTTTCTCTCACTAATATAGTACTCATGGTTATAGAAGATGGAAAGGTGTAGCAGAGTGTGGCAAAGATAGACTGGATAGTCAACAATCCAGTCTTCTTTCTCTGAACACATAGGAAGACTACATTTCCCAGCCACTTTTGTGGTCATGGTGGGACATATGACTAGGTTCTAGCTAATAGAATGTGGCAGAAGTGTCAGCATACCTTTTTTTATGCCTGGCCCTAAAAATTGTCCACGCTCTCTCTTCCTCTTTTTAAATTCCATGGAAGCTATATGTTGAGGACTGCAGCATCACTACATGGAAGAAACCTTAATTTATGGATCATCACATGGGAAAGAGCCACTACTAAGAACTTCTCAATCCACATTAGATCCTAATATGAATGAGAAATAAATCTTTTGTGTTAGCAACTGAAATTTGGGGTTGTATGTCACAGCAGCTAATGCTCCCTTTCCTGACCAATACAGGAATAGAGAGTTTGATGATTCTATTTAGTGAAAAAAATTATTTAGTGAAAAAAATTATTTAGTGAAAAAAATTATTTAGTGTCCATTATATTCCAAGTACCATACTAGGTGCTAGAAATATAGTGATAAGCAAATTAGACATGGTCCCTACACTCAGAACTTTCAGTTCCATGACTACACAAATATAATTAAAATTGCAACTGTGGTAAGTGCTAAATAGGAAAGGTACATGATGTGATGACAATGTATAGTAAGGGGATTTAACCTATCTTGCAGGAGAAGGGATTAAGGATAGCAATGGCAGCTGAGCTGAGATCTGAAGGATGTGTAGATGTTAGTTAGGTGAGGAGTGGGGTGGGGAAAGATCTTTACAGGAAGAAGGAGCAAACAGCATGTACTCCAAACTAAAAGGAGGCCAGAGGGGTTGATTCCTTGGTAATTTTTAGCTACAGTAACCTAGTCATTATTCAAAAAAGTTTCTCATTTGATTCTTTTAATAGCATCACTTTTCATCATTAGCACCAAGCTGCAGGAATGACTTCAAACACATTTCTTATTTACCAGAGATTATAAGACAGGCACAAACACAAATCTGGTGATAGGGAATTTTCTGAAGATATCTCTTAGCATAGTCAGGGTTCTGTTTTAAAGATAAACAGAAATTTCTCATTTGTACCTATTGTAGTTTATTATATCAGTGCTTAACCAACCATTATTGACAGAAAAAGCCTCAACAATGTGTCTCAGTCTGTTTGGGGGCCCCTTCACTCATGGGATATTGACACCATTGGCCATAATGACTTCTTCAGAGGAGAAATAAAGTAACTTCATATTATGCAGCACAATAAAAATTGAATTTTTAAATTTGAAAATGTGATATAGTTTATTTTTTATACAACAGATGTTTTACCTAGAAGAAGGAATAATATTATAGAAATAGTGATCAGTCTGAAGGAAAAAAAAAAGTCTAAAAATAAAATACAAATAGCAGCTGCTTGAATTGTCTTCCTAATATATCAGAGTTGACAGCTTTTACTTTTTCATTTGAGTTGGGATTTGTAAGAAGGCATTTGATTGGGAAGATTGTTTTAAGAGGGCATCCACCATGTGTGACACTTGGCCCTTTCTGACAACAAGAGGCCTTACAATCTCAGGACATCTCTGTAGGTCTGGCATTCAAACCTGAGGCAAATCTCAGTTCTGTGTGTCAGGAGCTCTCAGCAGCCGACATCTTTTGCCATGACATGCCCTGGCTTTCATTTGCTTCTCTCCCCTCCTGATCACTGATTTTGAGGACACAGTGACGTGCAGATTTTCATTTTTTCACATGGCCCCTATTTTCTACCACAACCTTATTTCTACTTCAGTGGAGGATCTCAGTAAAAACTGTAAAAAGGGAAAAATGTAATTATAAAACTATTCAAAGGATTAAAATCAGATTATGTGACTGGAAGGGATGGTATTAACTAGTGAAAAGCCACAATAATTTGAGAACGATGAAAAAACTTTCCAATTCATTGCTTTCTTCAATTGAACCTGGCAGCTATTTATGTACTCACACAATGATAAAATATTGCTTTGCCTTTGTCTCCTCCAACTGAATCTACTTAGGCACATCCACTTTAGGCTCTGGCTTTCTTCTGTCCCTGAGATTATCTTGATTGCAACAAAGAAAATGGAAGCAGAATGGAGTAATTTTGGGTCCTGATACTTAGTTTATAGGATCTAGCTATTCATTGAGGACACAGTTCTTGACACCTGCCAACTAGATCCTGTTCAATATTGGTTACTCAGACCACTTCTTTCCTTGCTCCTCCTATTGTGTGGGGGAAAGGAAACTTATTTCTGTGACTCCTGCTGCTAGCCTTTGCCTCCTTGGAACTATTGGTATCAGCAATCACCTTGATCCATATTTGAACTTGCTTTCCCTTCTATTTCTAGATTACCTGATCTCTCACTTCAAATCTGGGTAATGCAAATACCCAGCCCTGTTTCTTTTCCTCCACAATACATGTCTTGATGAATATAGCTCCTAAAATACCTCTTGAATCTGTTTACTTTTTCTCCATTCTCCACTGTCTTCACCATCACCTCTTACTTGGAGTATTTCAACAATTTTCCCATGTAGCACAGTCTCTCTTCCTTCAACCCATCTTCCACTCTGCAGTTATAATAATCTTTCCAAAATGCAAATACAACCAGCTACTTTCTTGATTGAAACCTTTCAGTAGCTTCCCATTACTGCAATGATTATTCAAACTTTTTAACATGGCTTGGTAATCAGGCTCCTGCCTGTTTCTCCAGCCTCATGTTTTGATTCGTCATCAGTTGGACTAAAAACTTGGCTCTCCAACTAGACTAAGCTTCTTTAGATTTTCATAAAATGCCCTGTTTCTACACACCCCCAGGCCTTTGACCATGATTTCTCTTTACCTGCAAAACCCTTTCACCTTCATCTAGCATATTGCTTCTCCTTTCTCTGATTTTATCGTAGATATCACTTCACATAGGAAGCCTCTCACCATGCCCTGAGACTAAGCACTTTCTCTTAGTGTTAGCACAGCATCTGTTTTACCACCTATATCACTACACCGTTTATAATGAATTTTAATTGGGTTCTCTCTCTCTCTCTCTCTCTCTCTCTCTCTCTCTCTCTCTCTCTCTCTTCTCTTTTTCCTGGAAGTGAAAGCCTTCTCTCCTACCTTGTGATTTCCTGGAAGTGCAAGCCCACAGCTTCTTCCATGCTATATTCACAGGACATAATAGGAAAAAAATAAGACACAATTTCTGCCCACAAGGAGATCACAGAGTTGCCTGCCACTGTGGGTACAGAAATTGTTTATAACATAAATGGAGAAATGACAAGTGAGGAGCAAGTTCTAGGTCTGACAATCAGATGCTTCATTCCTGCTTCTCTCTAGTGCCCTGGTGCTTTTCCCCACATCTTTCTGTAGATATTAAGGATAGTCTGTAGGAAAGGCCTGCATTGTAGAAATTGGAAGATCTTTTTGCCTCACTGTTAGTTAAAGGTGTGGGGATCCTTTTATTTATTTTTTCATTTAGGCTTATATTTCCACATAAATGTTTTGTCAAGCAGCCTGTGCTCTGAGGTAGTTGACATTGAGCATTTTGAAACACCAAAACAGCTGACATTCAGATTGCTGCAAATCAGATATGATCCATTTTTACTTTTATACAAATGTGCTAAACTCCATCCCTTTATTCAGGCTGCCTTGTCACAGGGGGATTCATGATGTTCATTGGCTATTTATTTGTCTTTAGCCTGGCTCTTCACAGAGGGCATCACATCCTTTGGATTGATAGCCCAATTCCTGCAAAGGGTACTATTTTCAAGCAATATCAGGAGGCTTATGTAGTCTGTGGCCCAGTTAAACAAAAGAGATACAGTTTTAGTGTGAGAGGGAAGAAAGCTCTGGTGATTGCTAAGCAGACTCCACATAATTCTACAGCCATCTTCTATGATAGAGGCCTGAGATTAGAGCAGAGCTGGAGGGCAGTTCCCTTTGCCAGGCTCTGACCACCTTAATACCACAGGTATTTCTTAAATACCTATTATGTGTCAGCATGGTGAGAGATAATATCTCCGATGCACTCTTTGTTGTAAGGGAGTTACCTACTCTATAATATGCCTCTTCAATCTCTATCATCTATTTATCATCTATCTATCTATCTATCTATCTATCTATCTATCTATCTATCTATGTATCATCTATTCTCTCTCTCTCTCTCTCTCTCTCTCTCTCTCTCTCTCTCTCTCTCTCTCTCTCTCTCTCTCTCTCTCTCTCTCTCTCTCTCTCCTCTCTCCTCTTTTTCCTGCTTCCTCTTCTCTGTACCTCTAGGGAGCTAAAAAACAGAAAACTCTTCTGAGTTCTCAACAATTTTGGCCAATCACAGTAGACCACATCAGTTACCTGGACCCAGAGAAGTTGATGGGAAAGGGACATTACCAGCTGCTTGGGAGCTGGTTAAGGGAATAGCAGCCCACTGAACCTTTTCATGGCTGCTGGAGATCACATGCTCCCTCTCTGTAGCCACATCCTGGGTTCATGACTCCACCTGAGTATATGAATGAGCTTCTTGGCAGAAGCTTTCAACTGCTTTTTCCCAGATAAAAGTGCTTGCTGGCTTCTTCCTGTGTCTGAATGAGAGAGAGCCCTAGCAGATCTGCATTCAGGCAGAATTATTTTCAAACAGCTCTACTCCTGGCAGAATGGTTTGATTCTTTTTCCTGTGACCCTTTTTACTATATCATATCTTATTTTTTCCAATGCTATAAAATTTTAATATTTTAGTCTCTTAAAAAGCGATCAATTTCAAGACCAGCCACTATCAAAGAAGGAGGCTGAATTGACTGTTCATTCATTCACAAATATTTGTTGAAACCTTTTTATATTGTCAGGAAAAGGCAGAAGGTGAAAAAAATCATGGTCCCTGACCTTGAATATTATAAGGGAAATAGATAATCAGAAGTCATACTAATGCCTGGTCAGTGTGGCTCAATGGTTGAGTGTTGACCCATAAAGCAGGAGGTCACAGTTCTATTCCTGGTTAGGGCATATGTTTGGGTTGCAGGCTGATCCCCAGTAGGGAGCATACAAGAGACAGCACATAGATGATTCTCTCTTATCATTGAGGTTACTATCTCTCTCTCCCTCTCCATTCTTCTCCCTGAAATCAATAAAACATACTTTTAAAAAAGAAGTCATACGAGTAAATACAACATTGCATCAAGTGTTCTATGTGAAAGGTCTATTGACCACAGCCTATACATTTGGGATTTGTCCTTGCCTGAGGATCAGGAATAGGTTTCTTAGAAAATTCTCTATTCATCAAATCTTCTAAGCCCTCCAGGATCTTCTAAGCAGCAGAGATTCAAGACCTGTCCTCAAAGACAATTACATGGAGACAGAGGCCAGTTTTAAAAGAAAATCACACTCCTTAGCAAACCAGGAGAATGGCCACATGGCAAGAAAAAGGAGAAGTTTACAGCAGGCATCAACAGCACCTTACATATGCATTTTCTTTTTCACATTCCATCAGAAAACAACTTGAACCAAACCAGTGGGGGTACTAGTATTTATTACCTGGGGTAATGTGAGCCTACGGGTGGTGCTCACTTCCAGCCTCAACTAGTAACAACATTCCTAAATATTCTTTTTAAAAAAATCTTTATTGTTTAAAGTATTACATATAGTATTACATGTCTCCTTTTTCCCCCGTTGACCTCTCCCCAGCCACCGCCACCTCCAAGCACATGCCCTCACCCCCCTCCCCAGTGTTTGTGTCCATTGGTAATGCTTATATGCATGCATACAAATCCTTCGGTTGAGCTCTCACTCCCTTTTCCCTGCCTTGCCTCTGAAGGTTGACTATCTGTTTGATGCTTCTATGTCTCTGGCTCTATTTTTGTTCATCAGTTTATGTTGTTCATTAATTTCCACAAATGAGTGAGATCATGTGATATTTATCTTTCTCCGATTGGCCTATTTCACTTAGTATAATGATCGCCATGTCCATCCATGCTGGTGCAAATGGTAAGAGTTCTTTATTTTTTACAGTAGCATAGTATTTCATTGTGTAGATCAAGCATGTCAAACTCGTGACCTTCGAGTGTAGATGTACCACAGTTTTCTAATCCACTCATCAGCTGATGGGCACTTAGGCTGTTTCCAAATCTTAGCTATTGTAAATTGTGCTGCTATGAACATAGGGTGCATATATCCTTTCTGGTTGATGTTTCAGGTTTCTTGGGATGTATTCCTAGAAGTAGGATTACTGGGTCAAATGGGAATTCCATTTTTATTTTTTTGAGGAAACTCCATACTGTTCTCCACAGTGGCTGTACAAGTCTGCATTCCCACCAGCAGTGCACGAGGGTTCCTTTTTTTTCTCATCCTTGCCAGCACTTGTCGTTTGTTGATTTGGTGATGATAGCCATTCTGACAGGTGTGAGATGGTACCTCATTGTCATTTTGATTTGCATCTCTTGGATGATTAGTGACTTTGAGCATGTTTTCATATGTCTCTTGGCCTTCGTTCTGTCTTCTTTTGAAAAGTATCTATTTAGGTCCGTTGCCCATTTTTTGATTGGGTTGTTTATCTTCCTTTTGTTAAGTTGTATGAGTTCCCGGTAAATGTTGGAGATTAAACCCTTATTGGTTATAATATTGGCAAAAATGTTCTCCCATTTAGTGGGCTTTCTTGTTGTTTTGCTGATGGTTTCTTTTGCTGTGCAGAAGCTTTTTATTTTGATGTAGTCCCATTTGGTTATTCTCTCTTTAGTTTCCATTGTGCTAGGAGCTGTATCAGTGAAGAAATTGCTTTGGCGTATGTCTGAGATTTTACTGCCTATGGATTCCTCTAGTATTTTTATGGTTTCCCGTCTTATGTTTTAAGTCCTTTATCCATTTTGAGTTTTTTTTTTTTATATGGTGTAAGTTGGTGGTCTAGTTTCATTTTTTTGCATGTATCTGTCCAATTTTCCCAATACCATTTATTGAAGAGACTGTCTTGACTCCATTGTATGTTCCTGCCTCCTTTGTCAAACATTAATTGAGCATAGTGGCTTGGGTCGATTTCTGGGTTCTCTATTCTATTCCATTGATGTATATGTCTGTTCTTGTGCCACTACTAGGCTGTTTTGAGAACAGTAGCTTTGTAATACATCTTGATATCTGGTATTGAGATCCCACCTACTTTGTTCTTCTTTCTCACGATTGCCATGGCTATTTGGGGTCTTTTTTTATTCCAGATGAATTTTTGGAAAGTTCGTTCTAGGTCTGCAAAATATGTTGTTGGCATTTTAATGGGGAGTGCATTGAATCTATAGATTGCTTTGGGTAGTATGAACATTTTAATGATGTTGATTCTACCAATCCATGAACACGGTATGTTCTTCCATCTGTTTATGTCTTCCTCTATTTATTTTTCCAGTGTCCTGTAGTTTTCCGCGTATAGGTCTTTTACCTCCTTAGGGAAGTTTATTCTTAGGTATCTTAATTTTTTTGGTACGATGGTAAATGGGATTGCTTTTTTAATCTCTGTAAGTTCATTATTGGTGTATAGAAATGCCATAGATTTCTTGGCATTAATTTTGTATCCTGCTACATTGCCAAATTCATTTATTAAGTCTAATAATTTTTTTGTTGCAGTCTTTAGGGTTTTCTATGTACAGTATCATGTCATCTGGGGAAATGGACAGTTTTACTTCTTCTTTTCCAATTTGGATGCCTTTATTTCTTCGTCTTGTCTGATTGCAATGGCTAGTACTTCCAGTACTATGTCAAACAGGAGCCATTAGAGTGGGCATCCCTGTCTTGTTCCTGTGCTTAGGGGAAATTGTTTTAGTTTTTGCCCATTGAGTATGATGTTGGCTGTGGGTTTGTCATATATGGCTTTTATTATGTTGAGGTCTGATCTTTCTATTTCCACCTTGTTGAGAATTTTTATCAAGAAAGGGTGTTGGATTTTGTCAAATCTTTTTTTATGGAACTCCCATATGACCCAGTGATCCCACTTCTAGGAATATATCCCAAGAAACTAGAAACATCAATTAGAAAGGACATATTCACCCCTATGTTCATAGCGACACAATTTACAATAGCTAAGATTTGGAAACAGCTTAAGTGCCCCTCTGCAGATGAGTGGATTAAAAAACTGGTACATCTACACAATGGAATACTACACTGTGGTAAAAAAAAAAGGAGTTATTCCCATTTGCAACAGCATGAATGGAACTGGAGAGCATTATGCTAAGTGAAACAAGCCAATCAGAGAAAGATAAATATCACATGATCTCACTCATTTATGAAATATAATGAACAACATAAACTGATGAGCAAAAATAGATCCAGAGACAGAAATATTGATCAGACCATTAAACCGCAGAGGGAAGTTAGGACAGGGTAGGGGTAAGGGGGACAGATCAACCAAAGGACTTGTATGCATGCATATAAGGCTAACCAATGGACACAGACAACAGGGGCATGAGGGCATGAGGAGGGGTTTGGGGGGGGTGTAATGGGGAAATAAGGACACATATGTAACACCGTAATCAATAAATAAATTTAAAAAATATTCACAGGCAAATGTTTTAGTCTCTGCTGCTTGAGGCAATATATAAAAATTGGTGCAAATTATAGACTAACCAAAATGTTTGTAGGAAAGTCTGGGAAGTGAGATATTCATAAGGCTCCAAAATTGTATATTATACAATTAATGTATAAAGCTCCAAAATTGATATTATCACTTTCAGGAACAAGAAAGAAAACTGAATAAAGAGAAATAAACAGAACCTCAGACTTCTGTGGCATACCATCAAATTTAACAACATATGCATAGTGGGAATCCCAGAAGGAGAGGAGCGAGGCAAAGAAGCAAAAAAGAATATTGAAAGAAATAAAGGCTAAAAATACTGCCTGATTTTAGGAAAAAAAATTAATCTATGCATAGAAAAAACTCAGTATACTCCAAATAGGATAAAGTTAAATATATTCATACATGAAAATTATATAACAATTTTTTTTTGTTTATAACCCAATTTTTGAAAGACAAAGATATAATCTTGAAAGTAGCAAGAGATAAGTGACTCATCACATCCAAGTGATCTTCAATAAAATCACAGCTGATTTCTCATCAGAAACTATGTAGGACAGAAGATAGTAGGATGACATATTCCAAGTGCATAAAGAAAAGGAAACTTTCAATTAAAAAGTTTATATCCAGGAAAACTGTCCTTCAAAAGTGAAAGATATTACACCATTCTAAGACAAACAAATATAAGAAGACTTCATTTCTAGAACATCTGCCCTACAAGAAATTCTTAAGTCCTTTAGGCTTGAATGAAAGGACACTGGACAGTAGTAACTTGTATTCACACACACACACACACAAAAGAGCACCATTAAAGGTAACTACATAGGTAAATATAAAAGACAGTATATAATGGATATTTTATTTGTAACACTCTTTTTCCTATTTTACTTATTTATTTAAAATATCTATATATATTATTGTTGACAGTATTACAGATGTCTCCCATTTCCCCCCCTTAACCCCCTTCCACCCAGCCCCTAACCACCCCCAGGTCTTCACCACCCTGTTGCCTGCATCCATGGGCTATGCATATAAGTGTACTAGAGGCCTGATGCACAAAGATTCGTGCAAGAATGGACCTTCCTTCTCCTAGCTGCCAGCACTGCCTTCGCTCTGGCTGGAGCCGCCTTTCTGCCTTCCCATGCTGCCCAGAGTTAATTTGCATACTCACTTCTGATTGGCTGGTAGGCATTGTGAAGTTATGGTCAATTTGCATCCTACTCTTTTATTAGTGTAGGTAAGTTTTTTGATTTATCTCTCCTTGTCCCTCCACTCCCACATCAAGGTATGTCGGTCTGTTCCATGCCTCCCTGCTTCATGTCTTATTTTTTTGGTGAATTCATTTTGTTTATTAGAGTCCATAAAAAAAAGTGAGATCATGTGATATTTGTCTTTCTGAGATTGGCTTATTTCACTTAGCATAATAGTCTCCAGGTCCATCCATGCTGTTCCAAAGGGTAAGATATCCTGTTTTTTACAGCTGCATAGTATTCCATTGTGTAAATGTCCCACAGCTTTTATATCCATTCATCTACTGATGGGCACTTGAGATGTTTCCAAATCTTAGCTATTGTAAAGAACACTGCTATGAACATAGGGGTACATATATTCTTTCTGATTGGTGTCTTAGGGTTTTTAGGATATATTCCCAGAAGTGGGATCACTGGGTCAAATGGCAGTTCCATTTTTAATTTTTTGAGAAAACCCCATACTGTTTTCCATAGTGGCTGAATCATTTCCTATTTAATTTAAAAGATAGCTATATAAATCAATAATTATAAATTTATGTTGATGGACACACAATGTATAAAGGAGTAATTTGTGACAATAACAGCATAACATGGGAGTTCATAACTATATAGTTACACAGCTTTGCATATTACTGAAGGTACATTGGTATTACTCTGAACAAGATAATTATAAATTAAGAAGTTATTTTTAACTCCCAGGACAAGCACTAAAAATATCAGTAAACAATATATAGTAAAAGAAGTGACAAAGAAATTAGAATATACCTATTTACCCCTAAATAAGACATTAATGGATGAAATTAGATGTAAAAAAGATATGACATGTAGAAACTGAATAACAAATTGGCAGAAGTATGTTCTTTATTTGCAGTTATAGTAAATGTAAATATATTAAACTCTCTAATTAAAAGGTAAAGATTGGCATAATTGATTAAAAAAATAATCCAACTACATGCTGTCTACAAGAGACTAACTTTAGATTCAAAACCACAAATAGATTGAAAGTAAAATGATGGAAATAGATATACTATGAAAATGGTAAGCAAAACAAGCCAGGGTGGCTGTCCTAATATTGAACAAAATAGACTTTAAGAAAAAGTGGCTGTTAGAGAGAAAAAAGAACATTTTATAATGATAAATGATCAATCTATCAATAAAGTGTTTATAACATATGTAAACAAATTAAATAGCCTAGCGAAGTGCAAAAATTCCTGGAAATATACAAACTACCAAAACTGACTCAAGGAAAAAATAGGAAATCTGAATAGAGCCAGAGAAAGTAGACAGAATAAAGAAATAAAAGGATACCAGATTGAAAAGGAAAAGGTAAAATATCTCTGTTGCGGATGACATGGTGTTACATAAAAAATCTAAAAAGTTCACACAAGATATTTGAAAATAGTAAATGAGTTCAGCAAAGTTGTAGTATACAAGATCAGTTTACAAAAATCAGTTGTATTTCTATAGACTAGCAATGAACAGTCTGAATGTGAAATTAAGAAAAACAATTCCACTTAAAATAGCAACAAAAATAATAAAATACTTCAGAATAAATTACATGAAAGAAATACAAGACCAGGGCTCAAATCCAGGGGAGACAAGGGGGAAAGATTTGTGAGAATGCTAGGAAAATTTGCTAGGCCTGTATGATCTGGAGACAAATTGCTTGCATTTAAATTA
Source organism: Eptesicus fuscus (assembly GCF_027574615.1). Lineage (NCBI taxonomy): Eukaryota > Metazoa > Chordata > Mammalia > Chiroptera > Vespertilionidae > Eptesicus > Eptesicus fuscus. The sequence goes on from NC_072473.1 coordinate 94,154,704, forward strand.
TGGCCCTGCCACATGCTAGCTTAATTATCTTAGGCAAATTACTTAATTTCTCTATACCTCAATATTCCCAACTATAAAATGGAGATAGCAATATCACCTACTGAAGAGTAATAAATTAATATACATACAATTAATACCTGGCAATATGTGTTAGCTATCATTAAAGCTAATATTTTGCATGCTTCTAAAGTATGTTTGTATTAGTAAACTGAAGTTATTTAGACAATTTTTTTTTACAGAGAGTGGAAGGGAGGGGGAGAGACAGAGAGAGAGAGAAACATCAATGTGATGAGAGACACATCGATCGATTGGTTGCCTCCTGCACACACCCTGATCAGGGCTGGGGATTGAGCTTGCAACCAAGGTACATGCACTTGACTGGAATCATACCCAGGACCCTTCAGTCTGTGGTTTGACATCTATCCACTGAGCCAAACTGGCTAGAGCTAAGCTGAAGTCATTTAAAGAGACTAAGACAAAATGTCAACTCACTTTTCAGCCTAGAGGGGTACTAGACTTGTTCTTTGAGGCTTCCCAAGGATACCATTTTGAGTATAGAATTTGGAGGAAAGTTTCTATCTCCTTGCCACTCTTATATTCAGGCAGAGTGAGCCTATGCCACCGTTGAAAATCTGCCCAAGAACATGGAGTGAAAGATTGTGCCTATGAGAAACACACAGCTTGGAGGACTTACTTCAAGGAGAGCCTGGGGGCTGAAATTTGACCACAAATTTATTTCCTTCTATCCCCAACAATTGTACATATAGATTCCTTTGGAAGGCTATGCTTTTCCCAAAATGTAAATCTATTTTCACCAGTCTTTCAGGAATCTGAAGATTATGAATTAAATTGGAGTTGCAGCAAGTGTCATAATGACTTAGTGGGAGAGTCTATAACTGTGGTTGATCCAGAGGAATATAGGGTGTCCCAAAAATATATACACACACTTTGAATAATTATGAAGTTAGTATTTATTAGAAATGCCCATTTTAAAAATGGAGCTATGAGCTGGTAAAGTGTATATAGATTTTTTGGGGACCCCCTTATTTCTCAACCATGAATGCATACTGGAAACACATGGGGAGTTTGTATTATATAAATGCCTGCTCTCACCTGCAGAGATTTGAAATGAACTGTTCTGATGTTTATTCTGGCCATGTTTAAAAATTTTCCCTGGTGATTCTAATGTGCAGCTAGGGCTGAGAAACATTGACCTAAAGATAATTGCAAAGCAAGAGCAGGTGACCTAGACCAAGTTGACAATAACTTGGGAGCTTCTATAGTCTCTACTTCTTTCAGTTCACTACTCTTACCATATGGCACACATGACCCTGTCCTAGAGTGGTGACCCAGCCAGACTGGATGTGTGGGCAGGCAAGCAGACACCACCAAGTTTCAAACACTCAAGAGCCTCTGACCATAGATTGGATGAAAATTGCTGCAGCACAAAACAGGAAACTTGGTAGGTGCTTTCATGGAGACAGTGGTTTGCAAGATTAGCTATTTAAATGGGTAAATAATGAATTTGTAATGCTAATTTGCAAAGGATTTATTTTTGCTGAATTCATTTATTTTGCATGACTTATCTTAAGAATGTTTGAATGTGTTTACAACAGACAAGACTAGAACCAGAGCCTATTTTGATTTATATTAGGCATAAAATTGTTTTGACGATCAAATGAAGTTAGATTACATGATATGGCATAATATGGATATAATCTGATTGCCACAATCTACATAAATTCTGATATATGTGTTTGTAACCAAGAGCTACCAATTTTATAATTATGAGCAAATGGACAACTGCAGAAATTTTGCTTTCAATCTACAAAAATGTAAAACATACCAATTTTTGAAGCCAAGATAAAACAACACATGACTTGCCAAGATTCACTAAATTGACACTCTGACTTCTGTAAAATTTTCCCAAGGATTTGGCCTGAAATCATAAGAATTAGAGATGACAGGAGACCCATTGCCACTGGCAGCTCTTTTAAAAATGTTTGCAATATGGTTGAGGGTGCCTTGCCAGTTTACTACACATTTCCCCATCAAAGAGGAAGATGAACAAATGAAAATCCCCTCATCCATTTTAGCAAGACCTCAGCTTGTCAAGATCTGGAATTTCTTAGAGCCAGGCCAATTCTGTAATGGAATTATCCTTGAGATTGGTTGTTGTGCACAGAAATTCTAATGTGGGGAGCTGAAAGAGTGCTTAATCTTCTTAGAGAAGATATGCTAGAAGTTGCTATTTCTGGCTATTGGTAGCTTGGGGTGTATGGGGGTGTAGGACCAGGACCTGGATTCTGTTTCTGAATCTGCCCATCTGTGTCTCCATATATAAATTTGGTAGTCAGACTTAATCCCATGCAACAACCTTTAATGAGTTCCTAATATGTGCAACATGTTGGAGGTTCAAGGGTTAATGTGATATAGCTGTTGCCCTTGAGAGGCTCATAGTCCAGCAGTAAGTGTAGGCATATAGATCAATGTAATAGTCTAGAACTTGACACCCCCATATATTGTTCTCCACGATAAATGTTTTGACTTTTAGAGAATTTCATATAAATGGATGCTATTATTAAAATTTATCTATAATGCTTTTATGATTTATCTAAGTTGGCACCTGTAACAATAGTTCATTTTTTTATTTCTGAGTAATATTCTACTGTATGGAATGATACTATATATTTTTTATTTATTCACATATTGAGGGACACATAGATTGTTTCCAGTTTGCGATTATTATAAATAAAGTTGCTTTAAGCATAGATCTACATGTTTTTGTATAGACATAAGTTTAATGTCTGTGGGGAAAATGCCAATGCTATAAATAGGTCATATGGTTACTACATGTTTAATGTTATTAATAAACCTACCAAACTGTTTTCCAGAGTGGCTGTACAATTTTGAATTCCTTCCAACAATGTGGAAGAGTTCCCGTTGCTCAGCATGATCACCAATACTTTGTATTTTTTATTTTAGACATGCTGATATGTGTGCAATGATATCTCAATGTGGTTTTAATTTGCAATTCACTGATGGCTAGCAATGCTGAACATCTTTCTACGTGCATATATGTCACCCACATTTCCTCTCCTCTTTGGTGAGGTGTGTCAATTCAGTCTTTCACTAATTTTCTTTTTTTTCCTTTTCACTTCTTTGTTAATTCTCACCTGAGGATATTTTTTTTTTCCATTGATTTTTTTTTTTTTTTTTTTTTTTTTTAGAGTGAGTGGAAGGGAGCAGGAGAGACTGAGAGAAAGAAACATTGATGTGAGAGAGACACATTGATTGGTTGCCTCCCACACTTGGCAGGGAATTTAAACAGAGACCCTTCAGTCTTCAGGCCAGCACTCTAAACACAGAGCCAAACCAGCCAGGGCCCGTTTTCTATTGGAATGTTTGTTTTCTCTTTTGTTCAGTTTCTTCATATATTATCAATATAAATCTTTTATCAGATATGTGAGTTGGAAAATATTTTCCCCAGTATTTAGATTGTCTTTTCATTTTTAACAGTGTCTTTTGCACAGCAACAGTTTTTATTTATTTTATTTTATTATTATTTTTTTAAATTTCTCTATTGATTAAGGTATCACATATTTGTCCTCATCCCCCCATTCCCATCCCACCAACCTCCCCACACATGCGCCCACCCCCCTGTTGTCCTTAACTGCCAGTTAGGCTGATATGCCTGCACACAGTCTTTTGGTTGATCTCCCCCTTTACCCCCACCCTTCCCTACCCTCCCCCCGAGACCCGACAGTCTGATCCATGCCTCCTTGTTTCTGGGTCTGTTCTTGTTCATCAGTCTATGTTGTTCATTATTTCCCCTAGATGAGTGAGATCATGTGCTATTAGAAATACACTTATAAGAACCGAAAATGAGACAAGCAATAATGGTTATGGTGACAGGCAAATGAATCAGTCTGTAGTGAGTTTCATTCTGGGCCAACAGTTCTTTTGAGACTCAATTTCAATGTCCAACAGTTCCTTATGTGTACATGTCAGCACTGACATTTCAGTTCTGGATGGTGGACAAATGGTGGTAATGCAGGTCCGACTCTGTCTGGTTTGGTCCTGGGCAATCTGCAGTGATGCACAGCTGCTAACTGCTAGTGTGGGAAGGCCACATCAGCGTCTTCTGTCTCTGGACTGCTTCTCTTCTGCCTTCATGGCTGGAGTAGTCCTGTCGATTCCTCTCTTGCTGGAATCCACATGGTCTCGGAGTAGTTTTCTGAAAATATACAAACATATTCTCGACCAAAAGTTAATAAAGGAATATTTTCTATAAATTTGACTGGGGATCCTTTTTCAATTTTTGCCCAAATGATTTTCCTCTGGCTTGTTTTGTCACCTTGTGTGTTTTTCATGGGTGTCTTGCTTTTAGCCTTACAGTTAATTTTCTAAAGTATTAATTTTCTAGATGTAATTTACTTACAGGATATTTTTCCTTACATGATATTCCTCTACTATCCCCTCCTTTTTTGATTTAAATGTTAGGAGGCTTTTGAAAATTTTATAATGTAGTCTTGATGGCTTTTAAATTTTAATTTTTTGCACTATAATATTACTGTTTTAGGTTCATTATATGGTGCACAATTTTATCGTGAGATGAAGTACGAATAAAAATTTTAGTTGACACTTTAGGAACACCTTTTTGTCCAGTACAATTAATTTTTCTATAATATTCGCTTGTTTCAACTAGCCATTTTAAATTTGCCTGAAAACTTGACTACAATTTTACTGTCAAATTTATTACTCTAACAATAAACTTATTTTACCCTGTAAATATTGGTGGAAGGGATTATTTGCCTTCTTGAGTAGGTCCTGAGCATTCCTGGTGGTAGGCTGGATTTAGATATCATAAACCCACTTCCCCACACCATGGGTACAAGACAACTCAAACAATTCTTGTTGGAGTGAGAGGGCAGCTACTGTCGGCCAAGTCTCTGTTGGTCACCTGGGTCCTGATCTGAGCTGGGCATGGGAAGCACGAAGCAGCCCTGGGGGCAGGAGAACTCCCTCAGAAAGGGCTAGGTTCTGATTAATGTTTCTCTGTTTCTGGATCTATTTTTCTCCCCATCAGTTTATGTTGTTCATTATATTACACAAATGAGTGAGATCATGTGATATTTATCTTTCTCTGCCTGGCTTATTTCACTAAGCATAATGTTCTCCATCTCCATCCATATTGTTGCAAATGGTAAGAGCTTCTTCTTTTTTACCGCAGTGTAGTATTCCATTGTGTAGATGTACCACAGTTTTTTAATCCACTCATCTGCTGATGGGCACTTAGGCTGTTTCCAAATCTTAGCTATGGTGAATTGTGCTGCTATGAACATAGGGGTGCATATATCCTTTCTGATTGATATTTCCAGTTTCTTGGGATATATTCCTAGAAGTGGGATCACTGGGTCAAATGGGAGTTCTATTTTTAGTTTTTTTAAGGAAACTCCATACTGTTCTCCACAGTGGCTGCATCAGTCTGCATTCCCACCAGCAGTGCACGAGGCTTCCTTTTTCTCCACATCCTCTCCAGCACTTGTCATTTGTTGACTTGTTGATAATGGCCATTCTGACAGGTGTGAGATGGTATTGCATTGTTGTTTTGATTTGCATCTCTCTAATGATTAGTGATTTAGAGCAGGTTTTCATATGTCTCTTGGCCTTCCTTCTGTCTTCTTTCGAAAAGTGTCTATTTAGATCAGTTGCCCATTTTTTGATTGGGTTGTTTATCTTCTTTTGTTAAGCTGCATGAGTTCCCTGTAAATGTTGGAGATTAAACCCTTATCGTTGATATCATTGACAAATATGTTCTCCCATGTAGTGGGCTTTCTTGTTGTTTTATGTATGGTTTCCTTTGCTGTGCAAAAGCTTTTTATTTTGATGTAGTCCCATTTGTTTATTTTCTCTTTAGCTTCCATTGCCCTAGGAGCAGTATCAGCGAAGAAGTTCTTTTGGCATATGTCAGAGATTTTTCTGCCTGTAGATTCCTCTAGTATTTTTATGGTTTCCTGTCTTATGTTTAAGCCCTTGATCCATTTTGAGTTTATTTTTGTGTATGGTGTAAGTTGGTGGTCTAGTTTCATTTTTTTGCATGTATCTGTCCAATTTTCCCAACACCATTTGTTGAAGAGACTGTCTTGACTCCATTGTGTGTTCATGCCTCCTTTGTCAAATATTAATTGAGCATAGTAATTTGGATCTATTTCTGGGTTCTCTATTCTATTCCATTGATCTATATGTCTGTTCTTGTACCAATACCAGGCAGTTTTGAGAACAGTGGCTTTGTAATATAGCTTGAAATCTGGTATGGAGATCCTACCTACTTTGTTCTTCTTTCTCAGGATGGCTGTGGGAATTCGGGGTCTTTTTTTATTCCAGATGAATTTTTGGAAAGTTCGTTCTAGGTCTGTGAAGTATGCCGTTGGTATTTTCATGGGAAGTGCATTGAAATTATAGATTGCTTTGGGTAGTATGGACATTTTGATGATGTTGATTCTACCAATCCATGAACATGGTATGTTCTTCAATCTGTTTATGTCTTCCTCTATCTCTTTTTTCAGTGTTGTGTAGTTTTCTGCGTATAGGTCTTTTACCTCCTTAGTTAAGTTTATTCCTATGTATCTTAATTTTTTTGGTGTGATGGTAAATGGGATTGCTTTTTTAGTCTCTCTTTCTGTAAGTTCATTATTGGTGTATAGAAATGCCATAGATTTCTTAGCATTTATTTTGTATCCTGCTACTCTGCTGAATTCATTTATTAAGTCTAGTAATTTTTTGATGGAGTCTTTAGGGTTTTCTATGTACAGTATCATGTCATCTGCAAATAAGGACAGTTTTACATCTTCTTTTCCAATTTGGATGCCTTTTATTTCTTCTTCTTTTTTAATTTTTTTATTTTTAAAATTTTTAAAATTTCTTTATTGATTAAGGTATCACATATTTGTCATCATCCCCCCATTTCCATCCCACCCTCCTCCCCACACATGCCCCCACCCCTCTGTTGTCCTTGACCGCTGGTTGGGCTCATATGTCTGCACACAAGTCCTTTGATTGATCTCCCTCTTTACCCCCACCCTTCCCTACCCTCCCCCCGAGACCCGACAGTCTGATCCATGCCTCCTTGTTTCTGGGTCTGTTCTTGTTCATCAGTCTATGTTGTTCATTATTTCCCCTAGATGAGTGAGATCATGTGCTATTAGAAATACACTTATAAGTACCGAAAATGAGACAAGCAATAATTGTTATGGTGACAGGAAAATGAATCAGTCTGTAGTGAGTTTCTTTCTGGGCCAACAGTTCCTTTGAGACCCAATTTCAATGTCCAACAGTTCCTTATGTGTACATGTCAGCACTGACATTACAGTTCTGGATGGTGGACAAATGGTGGTAACGCAGGTCCGACTCTGTCTGGTTTGGTCCTGGGCAATCTGCAGTGATGCACAGCTGCTAACTGCTAGTGTGGGAAGGCCACATCAGCGTCTTCTGTCTCTGGACTGCTTCTCCTCTGTCTTCATGGCTGGAGTAGTCTTGTCGATTCTTCTCTTGCTAGAATCCACATGGTCTCGGAGTTGTTTTCTAAAAATATACAAACATATTCTCGACCAAAAGTTAATAAAGGAATATTTTCTATAAATTTGACTGGGGATCCTTTTTCAATTTTTGCCCAATTGATTTTCCTCTGGCTTGTTTTATCACCTTGTGTGTGTTTCATGGGTGTCTTGCTTTTAGCCTTACAATTAATTTTCTAAAGTATTAATTTTCTAGATGTAATTTACTTACAGGATATTTTTCCTTACATGATATTCCTCTACTATCCCCTCCTTTTTTGATTTAAATGTTAGGAGGCTTTTGAAAATTTTATAATGTAGTCTTGATGGCTTTTAAATTTTAATTTTTTGCACTATAATATTACTGTTTTAGGTTCATTATATGGTACACAATTTTATCGTGAGATGAAGTACCAATAAAAATTTTAGTTGACACTTTAGGAACACCTTTTTGTCCAGTACAATTATTTTTTCTAGAATATTCACTTGTTTCAACTGGCCAATTTAAATTTGCCTGAAAACTTGACTACTATTTTACTGTCAAATTTATTACTCTAACAATAATCTTGTTTTACCCTGTAAATATTGGTGGAAGGGATTATTTGCCTTCTTGAGTAGGTCCTGAGCATTCCTGTTGGTAGGCTGGATTTAGATATCATAAACCCACTTCCACACAACATGGGTACAAGACAACTCAAACAATTCTTGTTGGAGTGAGAGGGCAGCTGCTGTCGGCCAAGTCTCTGTTGGTCACCTGGGTCCTGATCTGAGCTGGGCATGGGAAGCACGAAGCAGCCATGGGGGCAGGAGACCTCCCTCAGAAGGGGCTAGGATTCAGGCCCCTGCAATATTGGGGGGGTGAAGGTCTGTGCCCCACCTCAGTTGATCCCCAAATTCTCTCCTGATGGCCCCTCTGCGACTGTGCCTGTCTTAGGTTGTTCCTTCCTTGAGGAATCTTACCCATCTCTGGCTAACCAGCCATCCTCCGCGGCCAAGCAGGGTGATGTGAGGTTCAGTTTTGTCTCCTTGGTAGCCTATGCCCCTGTGGCCTCCATGCCCAGCTCCTGTCTTGGGATCCCCTCGCCTGCTGGCAGGGTTGGAACCCGGTTTTCTTCTCCAGGGGGGACTCAGTTCGCCCTACTGGGTGAGAGACAGATCCATGGCACCAGCCATAACGAGACTTCAACCTCGACATGAACAGAGAGCTCATGCAACAGCTGAGAGCAATTGAATTGTGTCAAGAGGGTCTCTCTTGGCCTAAAGGGTAAGAGGGACCAATATAGAATGCTCAGGTGCCCTCCCAGGAGGCCCTCCACACAACGAAAAGGGTTAAATCCTTACATGTCCTTTTTAAATTGCTGCCAGACATTCCAAGAATTAGTTTGTACGTTTGCTTGGGATAATTGTATATTATGCTGTAGTAATTCTAAAATATCAAGAGATGTGTTCAAATATGTGACACCTTAATCAATAAAGAAATTAATAAAAAAAAAAAAGAGATGTGTTAAGTTTGTCTCCAAGCACCAGATGGCTTTTTTTTTTTTATTCCCAAGGGTGCGAGGAACTATTATAAGTATTGGGGGTGATCCAAATCTGGGAATAAATTTTAAGGATAGTGTAGAATAATATCATGTAAGGATATTCTTTGTTCTCATCTATGGGAATTCCCTTTCAAACTGGCTGTCCATTTCTTTTTATGTAGACAAGGTCTTAGTTACATTTTTTGCACCTCTACCGGGGGCACGTAGTGATAGTAGTGACATCCTTTCTTTGGTGTCCACACAAGCCAGAAACCTCTCTTTAATTGTACACACAAAGGGGCATTGTTTTGATTTCGTGTCATACAAAAGGGAAGCTGGGTGGAGACCCCTGTGTATTTATACTTTCTTGCCCCACCCATGGACCTCCTATATGTCCAGGGTGTTTGGTATTATTGGTAACTACATTAGTCAGGGGATCAGCCCACGTAAGGGGTCTTACCCATGAAGGGTCAGGAACATAAGGTCAAAATACTAACCCTCTTATCCCAGGTAAAATTACCGTACATCTGATGATTGCTAGCGTGGCTAGAATGGCGTTCTCAGGCATTCTTGGTTTCTGGTTATCTCACAATTTCTTCCCTGAGGTTTGGTGTTCTGATTGATGTTTCTCTGTTTCTGGATCTATTTTCTCCCCATCAGTTTATGTTGTTCATTATATTCCACAAATGACTGAGATCATGTGATATTTATCTTTCTCTGCCTGGCTTATTTCACTAAGCATAATGTTCTCCATCTCCATCCATATTGTTGCAAATGGTAAGAGCTTCTTCTTTTTTACCGCAGCGTAGTATTCCATTGTGTAGATGTACCACAGTTTTTTAATCCACTCATCTGCTGATGGGCACTTAGGCTGTTTCCAAATCTTAGCTATGGTGAATTGTGCTGCTATGAACATAGGGGTGCATATATCCTTTCTGATTGATGTTTCCAGTTTCTTGGGATATATTCCTAGAAGTGGGATCACTGGGTCAAATGGGAGTTCTATTTTTAGTTTTTTAAGGAAACTCCATACTGTTCTCCACAGTGGCTGCATCAGTCTGCATTCCCACCAGCAGTGCACGAGGCTTCCTTTTTCTCCACATCCTCTCCAGCACTTGTCATTTGTTGACTTGTTGATAATGGCCATTCTGACAGGTGTGGGATGGTACCGCATTGTTGTTTTGATTTGCATCTCTCTAATGATTAGTGATTTAGAGCAGGTTTTCATATGTCTCTTGGCCTTCCTTCTGTCTTCTTTCGAAAAGTGTCAATTTAGATCAGTTGCCCATTTTTTGATTGGGTTGTTTATCTTCTTTTTGTTAAGCTGCATGAGTTCCCTGTAAATGTTGGAGATTAAACACTTATAGTTGATATCATTGGCAAATATGTTCTCTCATGTAGTGGGCTTTCTTGTTGTTTTATTCATGGTTTCCTTTGCTGTGCAAAAGCTTTTTATTTTGATGTAGTCCCATTTGTTTATTTTCTCTTTAGCTTCCATTGCCCTAGGAGCAGTATCAGCGAAGAAGTTCTTTTGGCATATGTCAGAGATTTTTCTGCCTGTAGATTCCTCTAGTATTTTTATGGTTTCCTGTCTTATGTTTAAGTCCTTGATCCATTTTGAGTTTATTTTTGTGTATGGTGTAAGTTGGTGGTCTAGTTTCATTTTTTTGCATGTATCTGTCCAATTTTCCCAACACCATTTGTTGAAGAGACTGTCTTGACTCCATTGTGTGTTCATGCCTCCTTTGTCAAATATTAATTGAGCATAGTAATTTGGATCTATTTCTGGGTTCTCTATTCTATTCCATTGATCTATATGTCTGTTCTTGTGCCAATACCAGGCAGTTTTGAGAACAGTGGCTTTGTAATACAGCTTGAAATCTGGTATGGAGATCCCACCTACTTTGTTCTTCTTTCTCAGGATTGCTGTGGGAATTCGGGGTCTTTTTTTATTCCAGATGAATTTTTGGAAAGTTCGTTCTAGGTCTGTGAAGTATGCCGTTGGTATTTTAATGGGAAGTGCATTGAAATTATAGATTGCTTTGGGTAGTATGGACATTTTGATGATGTTGATTCTACCAATCCATGAACATGGTATGTTCTTCCATCTGTTTATGTCTTCTTCTATCTCTTTTTTCAGTGTTGTGTAGTTTTCCGCGTATAGGTCTTTTACCTCCTTAGTTAAGTTTATTCCTAGGTATCTTAATTTTTTTGGTGTGATGGTAAATGGGATTGCTTTTTTAGTCTCTCTTTCTGTAAGTTCATTATTGGTGTATAGAAATGCCATAGATTTCTTAGCATTTATTTTGTATCCTGCTACTCTGCCGAATTCATTTATTAAGTCTAGTAATTTTTTGATGGAGTCTTTAGGGTTTTCTATGTACAGTATCATGTCATCTGCAAATAAGGACAGTTTTACATCTTCTTTTCCAATTTGGATGCCTTTTATTTCTTCTTCTTGTCTGATTGCAATGGCTAGTATTTCCAACACTATGTTGAACAGGAGTGGTGAGAGTGGGCATCCCTGTCTTGTTCCTGTTCTTAGGGGAAATGGTTTTAGTTTTTGCCCATTGAGTATGATGTTGGCTGTGTGTTTGTCATATATATGGCTTTTATTATGTTGAGGTTTGATCCTTCTATTCCCAGCTTGCTGAGAGTTTTTATCAAGAACGGGTGTTGGATTTTGTCAAATGCTTTTTCTGCATCAATTGATATGACTATATGGTTTTTATCTCTCAATTTTTTTATGTGATGTGTCACGTTTATTGATTTGCGAATATTGTACCATCCTTGCATCCCAGGGATAAATCCTACTTGGTCGTGGTGTATGATCTTTCTGATGTACTGCTGGAGCCGATTTGCTAGAATTTTGTTGAGGATTTTGGCATCTATGTTCATGAGGGATATTGGCCTGTAATTCTCCTTCATTGTGTTATCTTTACCTGGTTTTGGTATTACGGTGATGCTGGCTTCATAGAAGGAGCTTGGAAGTGTTCCTTCTTCTTGAATTTTCTGGAATAGTCTGAGGAGGATAGGTTTTAGCTCTTCCTTGAATGTTTCATAAAACTCCCCTGTGAAGCCGTCTTGCCCTGGGCTTTTGTTTGCTGGAAGCTTTTTGATAACTGCTTCAATTTCTTCCATATTTATCAGCCTATTGAGATTTTTAGTCTCTTCCTGAGTAAGTTTTGGAAGGTTGTGTTTTCCTAGGAATGTGTCCATTTCCTCTAGGTTGTCTAGTTTGTTGGAGTAGAGTTGTTCATAGTATTTTTTGACAATCCTTTGTATTACTGTGGGGTCTGTTGTTATTTCACCTCTTTCATTTCTGATTTTGTTTATTTGGGTCCTCTCTCTTTGTTTCTTGGTGAGCCTGGCTAGAGCTTCATCAATCTTGTTTATCCTTTCAAAGAACCAGCTCTTGGTTTGGTTGATCTTGTGCATTGTTTTGTTGGTCTCTATGTCTTTCATTTCTGCTCTGATCTTTATTATTTCCTTTATTCTGCTCACTGTGGGCTTTTCTTGTTGCTCTCTTTCTAATTCTTTGAGTTGTTGAGATAGATGATCTATTACCATTTTTTCTTGTTTTTTGAGGTAGGCCTGTAGAGCTATACATTTGCCTCTCAGGACTGCTTTCATTGTGTCCCATAGGATTTGCAATGTTGTGTTTTTATTGTCATTAGTCTCCAGGATGTTTTTAATTTCTTCTTTGTTCTCATTGATAACCCAATCATTGTTTAGTAGCATGATATTCAGTTTCCAAGTGTTTGAATTTTTGGGAATGTTTTTATTGTAGTTTATTTCTAATATTATGCCATTGTGGTCTGAGAAAATGCTTGATATGATTTCAATCTTTTTGAATTTGGGGAGACTTTGCTTGTTACCCAATATGTGGTCTATTTTTGAGAATGTCCCTTGTGCACTTGAGTAGAACATATATTCCATGGCTTTGCAGTGAAATACTCTGAAGATGTCAATTAGGTCCATCTGATCTAGTGTTCATTTAGAATTGCTGTTTCTTTGCTGATTTTTTGTCCAGACGATTTATCCATTGATGTCAGTGGTGTATTAAAGTCCCCTAGTATGATTGTATTGATGTCGATCTCTCCCTTGATATCTTCCAGCAGATTTTTTATGTATTTGGGCGCTCCTGCGTTGGGTGCATATACGTTTACCAGAGTTATATCTTCTTGCCGGATTGCTCCCTTTAGTATTATGTAGTGGCTTTCCTTATCTCTTATTAAAACCTTTACTTTGAGGTCTATTTTATCTGATATAAGTATCGCAACCCCAGCTTTTTTCTCATTTCCATTTGCCTGAAAAATGTTTTTCCATCCCTTCACTCTCAGTCTGTGTGAGTCTTTTGCTCTAAGGTGGGTCTCCTGTAGACAGCAAATATATGGGTCATGTTTTCTTATCCATTCAGCTACCCTATATCTTTTGATCGGTGCATTTAATCCATTTACGTTTACTGTTATTATTGATAAGTACCTGTTTGTTGACATATTTTTCCTTAGTGTTTGTGTTTCTTCTTGCCTTTCTCTTTCTTCTTTTTACAGCAGCCCCTTTAGCATTTCTTGCATTGCTGGTTTGGTAGTGATGAACTCTCTTAGCCCCTGTTTGTCTGTGAAGCTTCTGATTCCACCTTCAATTTTGAATGATAGCCTTGCTGGGTACAGTATTCTTGGATTCAGTCCCTTTTTTTGCATTACTCTGTATATTTCATTCCATTCCCTTCTGGCCTGGTGTGTTTCTGTTGAGAAATCAGTTGATATTCTGATAGGAGATCCCTTGTACGTAACTTTCTGTTTCTCTCTGGCAGCCTTTAAGATTCTTGCTTTGTTGTTGGTGTTCGTCAATTTAATTATGATGTGTCTTGGTGTCGGTCTTTTGGGGTTCAACTTGTTTGGGACTCTGTGTACTTCTTGGACTTGGATAGTTTTTTTCTTGCCAATATCAGGTAAGTTTTATGTCATTATTTCTTCTAACAGGTTTTCTATTCCTTGCTTCTCTTCCTCTCCTTCTTTTATCCCTATTATTCGAAGGTTGTTTTGTTTTGTGTTGTCCCAAAGCTCCCTTAGGCTCTCCTCTTGCTTTTTAAGTCTTCTTTCCAGTTGCTGCTGTGTTTGTGAGTTTTTTCCTACCTTGTCTTCTAATTCGCTGATGCAGTCCTCAGCCTCTTCTACTCTACTCTTTAAGCCTTCCATTGTGTTCTTTATTGCAGCTATGTCGTTCTTCATCTCTTGGTTTCTTTTCATGTTGGTGACATTTTCATTCATCTCCTTATAGCTCTCATTGAGTTGTGTGTATTTGTCAACCATCCGTTTAAACATCCTTATAACGAATACTCTGAATTCTTTCTCTGTTAAGCTGCTAGCCTCAAGTTCATTTAACTCCCTTTCTAGTGATTCTTCCTGTTCCTTCCTTTGAGAATTTCCTTTCTGTCTCCCCATGTTTTCCTGTAATGTTTTAATTGTATTTCCAATTGCTTTGCTACCCAGGATCTTTTGGTGATGGTGCTACTGGTATAATCTCTCAGTTCTCCTGGGCTTGGTAATCTAGTGTAGCTCCCTACTTGAGCTACTTGGGTTCTCTTGATGTAGGCCTGGAAGCTTGATAGGCACAACTGTGGTGTCTAAAAGTCAGCAGCTATGGAGTGGAGTGTCCCAGCTTTTGCAGTCTTGCACCCTTAGTTGAAATTGCGCGTGTCCAGTGGGAACTCACAGTGGCACCCAGCAATCGTCTGTTGGGAGAGCTCCCAGTGGCTCCCACTAGCACCCTGTGTGTAGATGGGCTCAGGGTGCCTGCCTGTTGTAAATTCCCTTCTGTGGAGGTGTGTTTGCAGGCGCACAGCTCTGGCGCACTTTGAGGGACTCTGTATATTTGAAGTTAAACAGCTAGGGTGTATGTGGGAAGTTATTCAGGAGAAAGGAGTTCAGAGTTTTTTCTGTGGGGCAGCGCGCCCTTGCCTGTACAGAATCACACCCAGCAGGGGCTCAAAGCAGCTCCTCAGAAGACCCTGTGGATATATGGGCTCAGGGCGCCTTCCCTTGCTGTGGCCCTGAGTTTGCCAGCCCTTGAGTGTGCGTGACCTGGTGGCGCCCCAGCAGGCTCAAAGCTCTGAAGCCCCCTGGCACTGAAGTTGCACCGCAGGGGTGTCCCTGGGCAGTTATTTAGGAAGAGGCAGTTCAGAGATTCTACTGTAGGGCCGTGCACCCTTGACTGTGTAGAATCACCCCCTCAGGGGCTCTCAGTGGTTCCCAAGCACTGCCTGGGTAGTGGAGTGCCTGGGTGCCTATGGGCTGGGGACGGGGGGAGTCCTGAGTTCCAGCGCTGGGGAGGGAGAAGTTGTACTTACTGCTTTCAGTGGCGCACTTTTGGAGATGGAGGTCTCAGGGTTCGCACTTCTGCTGCTGGGGTGGCAGGTCTTCTACTAGAGTGGCTGTAGTGACCAGGTTTGCTTCCGAGACCAGTCTAGGTGGTGGTAAGGTTAGGATTCTAGTCTCTAGCAGTTCCGTTCTTAAAGATGGCGGGGTCTCTGTGCCACTGGTGTCCTCCCTGGAGTGTTTGCAGAGGCCGCGGGGTTTTGCCAACCAGGACTGCCTGGATTGGATGCCCCCTGGAAGAACTGCAGGGTCTAACTGTCCCTATTTCATTCACACACACACTCACACAGGTCCACACACACCTCTGTCACTCCTTCACTCGATCACACGCTCACCCTCCCTACCTACCTGCTGGTCGCCATCTCCCCAACAGTTTTTATTTTTGATGAAGTCTGGTTTATCAATTTTACTTTATGGATCAATTCATTGGTGTCATGTCTAAGAACTTATTGCCTAACTTCAGGTTACATATATTTGTTTTATGTTTTCTTCTAAATGTTTCATAATTTAGATTGATGATACATTTAATTATTTTTATAACATGTGAGGTTAGGCGAGTGATATTTTTAGATTTTTTTGTTTATAGATATCCAAATTTTATAATACCACTTGTTGAAAAGACCATCTTTCCTCTCTCAAAAATCAACTGAACATATTTTAGAGGGTCATTTTCTGGACTCTCCCCAGGTCCATTGATCTATGTGTCTATCCCTCTGCTAATGCTACACTGTCTTATTTACTGTAGCTATATAGTAAGTTGTAAAATTGGGTAGTGTGAATCTTCCAACTATTTTTCTTTCAAAATTGTTTTGGTTATTCTAGTTCCTTTTCCTATTCATATAAATTCTAGAATTGACTTGTCTATATTTACAAAAATATCTGGATGGGATTTTAATTGGAATTGCATTAAGTCTGCAAAACAAATTTGGGAGAACTAAAATTGTCAGTATGCTGAGTCTTTCAATCCATAAACACAGTTTGTGACTCCATTTATTTAGGTTGTCTTTTACTGTTTCTATCAGTGTTTTATAATTTTCTGTATACCCATCCTGTACATGTTCTGTTAGGTTTATACCTAAATATTTATTTTTTTGAGCTATTGTAAATGCTCTAGATTTAACATTTTAGTTTCTAAATGTTCATTGCTAGTATGTAGAAATATGGTAGGTTTTTGTGTGTTAACTTTGTATTCTGTGCCTTTTATAAAATCATAAGATCTAGGGGGTTGGGTTTTTATTTTTTGTTTTTTATAATTCTTTTAGATTATTTGGATTTTCTACATAGGCAATTATGCCATCTGCAAGTAGGGACAATTTTAATTCATCTCTTTCCTTCTGTATGCTTTTTAGTTATTTTTTTTCTTTACTTATTGTACTATGCTTTCAGTATGATGTTGGATAATAATTGTGAGTGAGGACATTCTTGCCTTATTCCAAATCTTAAAGAAAAAGCATTCAGTGTTTCACCATTGTGTGATGTTAACTGTAGGAGGCTTTTATCATAAATGCATATTGGAGTGTGTCAAATGGTTATTCTGAAACTATTGAAAGGATCATGTGTTTGTTTCTAGATAGTTAATATTGTCAATTTTATCCATTGATTATTGAATGTTGAGCCAACTTTGCAATTCCAGGATAAACTCTACTTGGTTATGACATTATTATTTTTACATACTCCTGAATTTGATTTGCTAACATTTTGTTGAGGAACTTTGCATTAATGAGTTTTCTTGCAATTACTTTTTCTGATTTGGTATCATGATATAATGGCCTCATAAAACGAGTGGGGAAGTAGTCCTTTTCTAATTTCAGGAAGAGATTATGTAAAATGGGTCTCTTATATAAATGTTTAGTATAATTCACTAATAAATTCATCTAGGAGCACTGGTTTCTTTTTTAGAAGTTTAAAAAATACTGATGAAATTTCTTTAATAGTTCTAGGGTTATTTAGATTATGTATTGAATATTCAATGAGTTTTGGTAAATTGTGATATTCAAGGAATCAGTCCATTTTTTAAATTTTAAATTCTTTATTGTTTAAAGTATTACATAAATCTTTTTCCCCCCATTGACCTCTCCCCAGCCGCCCCTACCCTCCAGCACATGCCCTCACCACCCCCCCCTCACCCTGTCTGTGTCCATTGGTTATGCCCATATGCATGCATACAAGTCTTTTGGTTGATCTCTTAGCCCCTCACCTCCTGCCTTCCCTCATAGGTTGGACAGTCTGTTCGATGCTTCTATGACTCTGGTTCTATTTTTGTTCATCAGTTTATGTTGTTCATTATATTCCACTAATGAGTGAGATCATGTGATACTTGTCTTTCTCTGGCTGGCTTATTTCCCTTAGCACAATGCTCTCCAGTTCCATCCATACTGTTGCAAATGGTAAGAATTCCTTCTTTATTACAGTAGCATAGTATTCAATTGTATAGATGTACCACAGTTTTCTAGGAGTCGGTCCATTTTATCTAGGTTGTTGAATACAGGTAAATAGAGTTGTTCCTACAACTCCCTTATTTTCCTTTTATTGTCTATATACCGTAAAGCTTTACTCCATTTAATTTTAGATATTGATAATGTGTTTTCTCTTTTTTTCTTTATAAGTCTTACTGGGGGTTATCAATTTTATTATTCTTGTCAATAAACTTTGTTTCATTGCTCTTCTCTATTGTTAGCTTTTAATTTCATTGATTTTTGCTCTTATATTCACCATTTCCTTTCTTTTGCTTGATTTATTTTGTATTTTGAAATGGAAATTTAGATTATTGATTTGAGATCTTTCTTCTTTTCTACAATAAGTGGCTAGTACTATTAATTTTTCTCTTTGCAATCTTTGAGCAACATCCAACATATTTTGATATGTTGTGTTTTCATTCAGTTAAATATATGTGTACACACACATATATATTACTTTGCTGACACTTCTTCTTTGATCCATGGATTATTTAAATGATGTTATTTCATTTTGAAAAGTTTGAGGATTTTCCAAATACTTTGTTATTGATTTCTCATTTAGTTTCCAATCCCTTGAACCAAAGCACTTCTTAGTGGAGAAAAAGCTTCACCTCTCTCAGGGTTTTAGGTGTGTATGGTCCTCTGCTTAAGTGTTTGTAATTTGCCATTTGGATTCAAATACAGATGATTAGCTGTAAACTGGATTTGAACCCAGATCTTTCTGATTTCAAAACTTGAAATCATTATTGACTTTGTTTCTATACCTCATAGCCAGTCTGCAAACCCTACTTTTTAAATATATCTAGAATCTGAACACTTACTATCTCCATTGATACCACTCTCATCCAAGTTGCCATGATCTCTGACTCAACTTATTGCAACAGCCTTCTTGCTTCCATTCTTACCCAAGCCCCCTTCAGTCTAGTTTCAGTATAACAGGGAGAGTGAACCTTTAAAAATATATTGTTAAAATGTCCTTACTATCCAAAGCCATTTATAATTCAATGAAATCCCTATCAAAATACCAATGACATTTTTCACAGAGCTAGAACAAATAATCCTAAAATTTATATGAGATCACAAATGACCTGGCATAGCCACAGCAATCTTGAGAAAGAAGAACAAAGTTGGAAGTATCATTCTATCTGATATCAAACAAGTATAGTACAATGTTATAGTAATCAAAGCAGCATGGTACTGTCCTAAAAACAGACACACAGATGAATGGAGAAGAATAGAGAGACCAGAAATAAAACTATGCATATATGCTCAATTACAATATGACAAAGGAGGCAAAATTATACAATGGGGTAAAGAATCTCTTCAATAAATAAAGTTGTGAAAATGGACAGATATAAGAATGAAACTAGACTACTTTCATATACTATATACAAATATAAAATAAAAATGGGTTCAAGACTCAAATTTAAGATCTGAAACTGTAAAACTTCTAGAAGAAAAGATAGGCAATAAACTCTGACATTGCTCTTAGTAATATTTTCTTTTGATATATCTCCTCAGGCAAGGGAAACAAATGAAAACAAATGGGACTACATAAAACCAAAAGAAATGGTTTTTAACAAAAAAGGACACCATCAACAAAATGAAAAGACAACCCAACTGAATGGGAGAACATATTTGCCAATGATACATCCAAAAAAGGGTTATTATACAAGATTTATAAAGAACTCATATAACTCAGCATAACAAAACCCCACACAAACTGCAGTTAAAAACTGAGCATAAGACCTGAATAAACATTTCCCCAAAGGGGACATACATCTTTCCAACAGACATATGTAAAGATCCTCAATGTCACTAAATATCAGATAAATGCAAATTAAAATCACAATGTGATAACACCCGACACATGTTAGAATGGCTATCTTCAATAAATTCACAAACAACAAGTGTTGGCAAGATGTGGAGAAAAGGGGACCCTTGTCAACTATTGGTGTCATTGCAAATTGATGCAGCTGTTATGAAAACAGTATGGATGTTGCTAAAAAATTAAAAATAGAATTACCTTATGACCTAGTAATTTTACTTCTGATAATATATTCAAAGAAACCCAAAACACGAATTCAAAAATATATATGCACCTCTATGTTCATTGCAGCATTATATTGCTCTTAGTAATATTATAATAGCCAAGATATGGAAGCAACTCAAGTGCCCATCAAACGACAATTGGATAAAGAAAATGTAGTACATATATACAATGGAATATTACTTGGCTATAATAAAGAATTAAATCTTACCATTTGATAACTTGGGTAGATCTATATGGTACTATGCTAAGTGAAAAAAACTCAGACAAAGACAAATTTCACATGATTTCATTTATATATGAAATCTAAAAAAAACAAAATAAAAGAACAAAAAAACAACAACCCAGAAACATACTCATAGATACAGTGAACAAACTGATGGGAGGAGTGGGAGGATGGGTGAAAAAGGTGAAGAGGGAAAGAAGTACAAATTAGTAGTTACAAAATAGTTATGGGATGTAAAGTACAGTACAGAGAATATAGTCAATAACATTGTAATAACTATGTATGGTGCCAGGTAGCAACTAGAATTATTAGGGGGATCACTTTGTAAATTATGTAATTGTTTAACCACTATACTGTACAGCTGAAACAAATATTTAAAAAGATACTCAGACAAAAATAAAACATGTGTGTTTTTTTTCTATCACTGAAACTTCCCACTGGCTCCTCATCTGACTCAGAGTAAAAATTAAAGTCCTTGCTTGAGTCTATAAGGCCCTTCGGGCTCTGGTCCCTTGTTGTCTATTTGACTTCATCTGCTACCACTCTCTTCCTTACTCCCTGCACTTGAGCCACACTTGCCTATTCTGTTTCTCAAAGATGTGCCTGCAACCAAGGTACATGCCCTTGACTGGAATCGAACCTGGGACCCTTGAGTCCCCAGGCTGAAACCAAGGTCATGTCCCTGCTTCAGGGCCTTAGCAAGACTTTTTACGGTGCTACAATCCTATTATTTCATATATTCACTTGATTTCCTTCTTCTTTCCATGTTTTTACTTTAATGTCACTTTCTGAGGGATGCTTTCCCTGGCCAGCTTGTTTAAAATTATAATCCCACCCTTTCCCAAACTTACTATTTTTCTTCTCTGGATTATTCTTCCAAGTAACGCTTTTCACTGACTAACATACTATGTAATGATTTATTTACTACATTTATTGTCTGCCCAAGCCCTCGCTGGAAAATAAATTTCCTTGAGGCAAAGATCTTCATTTTGATTATTACTCCACTCCCAGTATCTATCACAATGCCGAATATTTAGTAGATGTTTGAAAATATATATATTGAATCATCAATATATGAATTATTTTATTACTCCTTGATACCTCAGAAAAATAATAATTGTCACTAATAAAAGCAATTACTTATTGAGGATATTCCATTCAGGTACTATATGTTCTTTATCTCATTTAAACAACCATGTAAGATAGGCTGTGTTATCTATATTTTACAGAGGAAGAAGACTGCCAATAGACAGAATACAAGATTGGGAGGAGAATAAAAACATTGTCCATTTATTGAATATGTACTTTTAAGTGCCGATTTTATCCCATGAGCTTACTATGCTCTATCTCATTTAATCCTCCTAAAACTCTGTAAAATAAGGTGTTATTATTATTGTCATTTGCAAGTGAGAAAACAGTCATAGAGAATTTGAATGACTTGCCCAGGGTTACACAACTGGTTGAAAGTAGCGCTTGGATTCAACCCCAAGCAATGGACTTCAGGGCCCAGGCTCTTCTCCTCTATGCCCTAGTGTGATATCAAGAAGTGGGAATCAATGGTGATGACTCCCATGTTTCTGTCTTGAGCAGTTGGGGAGATATTGATGCCATTTGCTAAGGTAGACAAGACTGAGAGAGAAGTAAATTTGGAGAAAGAAAATATTGAATTTAGTTTGAACCATGTAAGATTCAAGATACTTATGAGAAATCCAAGGAGTGATGTAAAAACAACAGTTGTTTATTCAAGTATGCAGCTCAAGGAAGAGATCTAGACTGGAGTTATCAATTTGAAAGCCTAGATTGAGCATAGATGTGATTATGGCCCTTGTGTGTCTGTGGTATGCACAGATGTGCTATAGCTAAATGCTGATTAGAAAAGAGAAAATACATCCCAAGTGTATGAATGAAGCTGCCCTTTGAGACAAGCATAGATCCAGTCTGCAGGTGATACTCTTGGCTATTTCCACGCTGAATTGGATATGGATTCTATTTCTGTCAACTTTGAAGAGCACCTCCCCTTCTTTTCAACCACCTCTTGGGACTTCTGGTTTGAATTATCTGCATTATAGTTCCTGTCAAAAGCCCAGAGGAAGCCATTGATATTCAAAAGTGCCAGTTTTAGGGAATTCCTCCAAATTTTCAAGGCTTAATCCTTATAACATACCAGAGCTCCAAGAAGCTACAGACCTGGTATCTATCACTCTGTTCCCCAATGGAATTGGCTTCAGAGAACTATAGCTTAACATTATACATTTGGATTTTCCTGAGGGTCCACTTAATAGATACCATATGTGGAATATCAGTGCATTTCTAGGGTAAAACTTCTGTTAAGCATACCATACATAATGTTGTGATAGTTTCTTTAGGCAAAGACCTAGGCAACAGATTTTTCTGAGCATTCTGAAATAAGAAACAGGTTATCATTCTATTTTTGTGTGTTACTTTTAAAAATAAAATCTTTGTTGTTGAAAGTATTGCATATGGTCACTCAACACACCCCCCCGCCGCATTGACCTCCTCTCGCCCACCCCCACCTCCCACCCCAGGCCTTCACCACCCTATTGTTTGTGTCCATGGGTTATGCATAAATGCATACAAGTTCTTTGGTTGATCTCTTCCCACCCAACAACCTTCTCTCCTGCCTTTCCTCTGAGATTCCATAATCTATTCCATGCTTCTATGTCTATGGATCTATTTTGTTCATCAGTTTATTTTGTTCATTAGATTCCATATACGAGTGAGATCATGTGATACTTATGTTTCTCTGATTGGCTTATTTTGCTTAGCATAATATTCTTCAGGTCCATCCATGCTGTTGCAAATGATAGGAGTTCTTTCCTTTTCTACAGCTGCATAATATTCCATCATGTAAATGTACCACATATTTTTTATCCACTCATCTGTTGATGGGCACTTGGGCCGTTTCCAAATCTTAGCTATTATAAATTGTGCTGCTATGAGCATAGTGGTGCAAATATTCTTTCTGATTGGTGTTTCTAAATTCTTAGGATATATTCCTAGAAGTGAGATCCTTGGGTCAAGTGGGAGTTCCATATTTAATTTTTGAAGAAACTCCATACTGTTTTCCACAGTGGCTGCACCAGTCTGCATTCCCACCAGCAGTGCACTAGGGTTCCCTTTTCTCCACATCCTTGCCAGCACTTGTCATTTGTTGATTTGTTGATGGTAGCCATTCTGACAGTTGTGAGGTGATACCTCATTGCTGTTTTGATTTGCATCTCTCAGATGATTAGTGACTTTGAGTATGTTTTCATATGTCTCTCAGCCTTCTGTTTGTCCATTTTGGAGAAGTGTCTATTTTGGTCCTTTACCATTTTGTTAATTGGATTGTTTATCCTTGTTTTGTTAAGTTGTATGAGTTCCTTATATATTTTGGAGATTAAACCCTTATTGGATGTATCATTGGCAAATATGTTCTCCCATGCAGTGGGCTCTCTTGTCATTTTGTTGATGGTTTCTTTTGCTGTGAAGAAGCTTTTTATTTTGATGTAATACAATTTGTTTATTTTCTCCTTAGTTTCCTTTATCTTAGGAGATGTATTGGTAACCGTATTGCTATGACAGATGTCTGAGATTTTGCTGCCTATGGTTTCTTCTAAGATTTTTATGGTTTTAGGACTAACATTTAAGTCTTTTATCCATTTTGATTTTATTCTTGTGTATGGTGTAAGTTGGTGGTCTAGTTTCATTTTTTCCAAAGTACCTTTCCAATTTTCCCAACACCATTTATTGAAGAGACTGTCTTGACTCATTTTATACTCTCGTCTCGTTTGTCAAATATCAATTGAGCATAAAGGCTTGGGTCAATTTCTAGGTTCTCTGTTTGGTTCCATTTATCTATATGCCTGTTCTTGTGCCAATACCAGGCTGTTTTGAGTACAGTGGCTTTGTAGTATAACTTGACATCTGATATTGTGATTCCTCCAACTTTGTTGTTCTTTCTCAAGATTTTTGTAGCTATTCAGGTTCTTTTTTGGTTCTATATAAATTTTTGTCATGTTTTTTTTCTAGATCTGTGAAATATGCTGTTGGTATTTTAATAGGGATTGCTTTGAATCCATAGATTCCTTTGGTAGTATGGACATTTTAATGATGCTGATTCTACCAATCTATGGACTAAGTATATTCTCCCACTTGTTTATATCTTCCTCTATCTCTTTTTTAAACATCCTGTAGTTTTCCAAGTATAGGTCTTTTACCTTCTTGGTTATTACCTAATGAGTAGAAAAAAAGCTGTAGTACATTTACACAATTTTTTCTCCTCTCTACTCCTTCTTATTACTTGACCCTTTTAATTTTTCTCTTGTATATATAATTTGGTTTCATTGCATTGCCACTAAAATATTGTATTTTGACTGCCTAAAATCTTTCTGGAGTAGCTGGTGTATAAAGATATAAAAACATTGCTTATACCTCCATAAGCATTTATATTTCTAAGGCTAATTATTTAGGTGTATCTGCTTGTATCACATTACAAAATGGAATTATGATGGAACTCACATTAAGGCTCAGCCAGAAATCACATTCAAAGCTCATATGTTATAGGTTGTCCAGAGATCAGATGAAAATGTTGGAGCCCAATTCCTTGGGAGGATGGTAAGAAGATGTGCTAGAGTAATTTAGAGGAAAGGGCATTCTTCTTAAGGATCATATGTGAAGACAGAGGGTATAGGTTAACATTTATTAGCTAGAGTATGACCCTGTGCCTTCTGGAAAATGGTCAATTGGTAAAAATATTCCTATGTCAAGATGGGTCATCTCACTTTTTCCCCCTGGACCTTTTACAACTGTTCTCAATGCTAAGCTGCATATGCAGGCTGGACCATCTGTCTCTCTTTTCCTCTATGGATATTTTTCTACCATTAATGGCAAGAAAACAGAAGGCTGCTGTCAAATTAGTAAACTTTGTGAAGTGGGCAGTAAATAGTATCTGGATTAGGAGACTAGAAAAGGATTTATAATGATTTGTGAGTCGTTGATGTCTCCTCTTTCCAGTTACTGGGGATCTATCAAAGGTTTAGTTATAACATGTGCCCCTGTTATAAATAAATAACACTTATTTATAACAGTGTGTTTTCATGTACATTCTTCACATGTGCTTTTGAAGTGGCTGGATCCAAAAAGCTGATTGTTGGTAGGGGCATTAGAGGTTATGTGGTTCAACCCATACCTAATGCCTTGAATACCTGGCAATTTTTATTCAGCTTCTGTTTGAATGTCTCAAATAATAGAGAATCACTGACTCATTTAGCATAGATTTCATTGTTGCATGTCTCTAAATGTTGAGTGTTTCTTATAATGAATTAAGATCTGTGTGATATAATGGAAAGAGCATTGGCCTTGGGACAGGTCTGATCCTACTTCATGGGATGATCCTGAAGGTTAAATGAGACTATATATGCAAAGTGTGTGTCCATGGTGTGGCATGGGAAAGGAGGTCAAGAATATTTGGTTTAAAATACTTTCAATGTAGTTTTAATTCTTCCTTTGGGATTCTAGTTACTACCTATAATCCCTTATTATTTTGACATTCCTATTACTGAAAATATTAACTGTGTCACCTGGAGCCATTGCCTTACCAGCTAAAACCCTAACTATCCTCAAAGGCTTCCCCATGCTATGAATTCAGGCCATTTATTTCTCTGATTGACCCTTTCTGTACTTGCTTTAATTTTTCAAAGCAACCATAAAAGTATGTGGTCCAGCCAGGATCCCTATGTGTCTTGCATGAAAGCTTCTCCATTTTCTGTTGTCCCTCAACCCTAGTCCCAGACATAGCTTATGAGACAATCCTTCTACAGAGCCCCAATTGCCTTGTTGAAAACTTTTTAGTTGTATCATGTCCTGATAGCAAAGAATATGGCTTGGATTCTCAAGGGATAGACCACTTTACAGCATATGTTTAATTTGAATATTTCAATTATGCCCTAGTGTCTCTTTATAGTTGCCATCACTTTCTGCTAATTTCTTGATTATTCTGCCTAGGCAGTAATAGAAGCCAATTTTCTTCTGAGTTCCAAATTTTCATATTCCTTAACTGTAATTAGCCTTTATAAGCTCCAAATACTTCTCATCAGAATCCAGTCTTCAAATTGAAGACCTGTTGAAAAATGAGGGGCCATGGTCCCAAGAAGCCCAGGATCTGGAGACCTTGTGGAAATGAGCAATTAACCAGTAGAAACCTGGCTGATTTTGTGCCAGTCAACCCTTAAAAGATACATGAAGCTGCTGCAAAAAACCTAATACTAGGGACTAGACCACTTTCCTCTGTCCTTGGCTGATTGGATAACCATAGGTAAGAAACTTCTCTCTCTATGCAAGTGAAGATAGCACCTACCTTCCCTGCATAAGATTTTCTATAAAGGCAAAAATTAATTAAGTGATGAAGAAATGCTTTGAAAAGTACAAGTATTTATGGCAGGCTTGTATTACCATTAATAATCATTCTAACATTTTATGAGCTGGTTATGAGTGTGACTAGAATCTGCATGTAAAAATGGGCCACTATCCATGTGGTTGGGGCATCAGGTTCTCAGTTGTTCTGGATCTTCCAGTGTTGCAGTGGATCTAGGCTTCCATGTATAGATTCCTTGGCAAGGACCTTCCCATTCAGCCTTCACCTTACCAGTCCTCTCTCACTGGTGTGCTTGTGACAGAGACCTAAGCTCTAATCTTTCCTATTTACATTGTTGTTAACCTGCCACCTCAGCTCTGGATGTACTACTCCCAATGCCAAGATGCTATTTCTCTGGCTGCTCCATCAGTGGTCAACACCTTCTCTCTGATTTCCATATGTCCTCATTCTGCATCGAATGCACCTCTCCACCATGGTGATATGGTGATACACCCAGACACAGCCAGAAATAATATTTAAGAAGATATCTGAGTACCTCTTGGCCCAGTCTAATTGACAAATAATAGTAGCCATCATAACTCACCCCTTGTCAAGTTGGCACCCATACTCTTCTTTGTAAATCATACTTATTTTACTAATAAAGATAATAAAAAGGTCATAAAGCCATCTAACATGATATAATTATTCTGTGTACAAGCTAAAACACATTAACCACTTCTCCAGAAGGAAGGTCCTTGAAATATGTTTACTATTTTCCTTTATACCTTGTAACTTAAATGCTATAAAATAAAATTATAATTGAGGTAACCTGTGCAATTTTAGAGCTTCCACATTACATTTGTACACTTTACAGTAATTTTTGGTCCAACAGTGTGTTTTCATGTACAGCATTTTCAAGTGTGAACATCTAGCACTCCTCAGAACTAGCCAGAATGTCAACTTCTAGAGAAGCCTTTTATTAATGCAAATGTCAAATTCTCCTTGTCTTTTGATAAGTTGGACAGATCCCATTAAAAGGTTCCCATAGGACCAACAAGTGTGTGCTAAAGATTCCGCAAAGCAGAAACAAGATGCACCCCAGAGATGTTTGTTATACTAGTACCCATATCAAATCAGACTGATAACAAATGGGATGGATTGAATGACCATCTCAGGGTCTGGGTTTAAGGAGGGCTTATATAGTTGTTTATAGATGGGAGACAGGGTGCTATACTAACAAATGAACTAATAACATTCAGGCCTGTGATATACTTTCATTTTCTAACTCTTTGTTTCAATATTATCTGTGACTAGTTTTGTTGTCTTCACGTCTTTGTTTAGTTTGTCACAAAACTAGCTATTGTAAAATTCTCTGAGGTGAAAAAAAAGTGAAAGGTAAGAACTTTAGGGAAAAAATGGGTCATTGGCTCAGAGAATGGGTGTGTGAAGGGCATTCTATAAACTACTTTGAGTCACACACTTGGCCTTTAATGCAGTTTTCATGGGTGGGAAGGTATCATCATCCACATAGGTCCCCACTGGGAATGTGGCTTATTTCCTAGATCAGAGTCTGGTTTGGGGAAGATTATGGGTCTGGGTTGTCCATATCTCAATTGAGAAGATTGGGGCTTGTGTCAATTTATGGCAGTGCCTTGATTTGGCAGAGCTTGTAAACCAGGTCTGCAATGGCAATGCCTTTGCCTCAACCCAGAGGCTTATAAGCCCCAGAAGAGTTTTCAGATTGTTACAGAAAACCGGAGAAGAACCAAGCAATGCTTAGAGAGATGGAGTTACATTTATTATTATTTTTATTATTACGCATGGGCCCAGAGGAAAATGTCTCTCAAATTCTGGGCAAAGTCACTCAGGAAGTTTCCTGTATTTATACCTTTTTATCCTCTTTGTCTCCCAAATATGGCGTTTTCTGGTCCCCTTTGCAAGTTCTTAAAGAGCCCCTATGTGCTAGGGCTTTGATACCTCAACCAAAGGCTTGGCCTGGTGCCAGCACTGATAACTTCATCTGGGAAAGGTTTAATGGCCTCTCTGAAATGAGAGTAGTCTTATTTTCCTTATTATTTAAGCAAGCAAGCATTTACAGAAGCCAAAATAGCAGGGTTAAAATTTCAAACAGCAGTTTTTATATAAGATGGATGCTTCAAGATCTCCAGGTAATGTTGAGCATTCTCTGATACTGAAAAAGGATGAATGTTACATATTCTTTCCCAGAGCCTATTATTTATGCAAAGTGCAATTCTTGGTACAGCAGAGGGAACATGATTGTACAATATGATTTTTCTTTGGCCTTTGGATGGCTGGCAACATAAAAATATTCTGTTAGCTCTGATTCAAATTCTAAATTAATTTACACATTACTGAAAACATTACAAAGCATAAATCAGTTCATTTTTTAAAGTTCCTATATGATATTTTGAGAACAGCCAAATTCTCTTGCTTGTCTGGACTTTTTCCTACTGCCTGCCACATCTTGTGGCAGTGTAAATAACTATAGAGAAAAAGCAGGTTTTCAGTTGCAGCTCAGATTACTCTGTCACCCATACTGCTTGGCAGGCAGATCCTTGCTGACATGGAGAATGAAGACAAAAATATTACTTCATTATAGTGTGTCCTGATCAATTACGAACATCTAGGTCTTAGGTATGTCCATCTGCTGCTCAGGTATGGCCCTGGACATAGCTGTAGGTTATGAAAACAAGGATTGTGTTGCCTTAGCCCTCAGGAATTAGCAAGGGAGAGGTTTTCAAACCCTCAGGGTTGTTCTTCTGCAGTATGTTTCTGTTTAAGTCAATGTGTTCAAGCTGGACATTCTTAGGAAATAATCTAATTTACCCCTTCTTGTTCCAAAGGTCCAGAGAGAGCAAGTGGTTTGTACAAGGACACAACATAAATTGACTGTAGAGTCAAGTCTAGGTCACGGAGAACCTGTTAGGTCTCAAACATTGTAGCCCCAAGTGATAGCACTAATGTTTAGTTTTGCCAGTAAATGCTTTTCTCCACTCTCTTCCTGGATCAAGGGTTGCCCTATCCTATAGAGTTCACCTCTTTGTTAATGGTTGATCACTCTGAGGGTATAGTAACCTGGCCTCTGGAGGAGTCCAGGTTTATTCCAGTTGTCCCTAGGTCATTCTTTGTAACTTCAAGGACCTTCTAAGAAATTGGTGTTTATTTGGTCACTTAATTTTCACAATACCCCAATGAAATAGGTGCCATTATTTTAATTGGGGCTTAGAGAGGCAACATAACATACCAAAGGTCATACAGATATTAAGTGATATAGTTGGGATTAGAATTAGGCAGTCTGGCTACCAAGCCCACCTTTTTACTATGCTATACATATCTACCTGAGATCCGTGGAACAAGTTGTGCTTCAGAGATTTAAATTTTTCAAATTTTAAAAAGATAATATATTGCAATATCATATATCACATAAAACAGGGCAGCACACATAATCAAATCATTTTTCTACAGTGAAATATATGAATATTCACATTATGTAGGATAAATATTATAAATCTCCTCCTACCCCCAGTTGAAGTCAGTTTTGCCACAAAATGAATTAAGGAGAAATGCTCCATGATCAGCTCTACTTTAATTTTGACAATGCAGACAGGCAGCTGAGGATTTATATTGCTATTGTCAACATAGCTCTCATATTGTTCCTGTCTTGTTTGTCCCTATAGCTGACTGCCCAAGTTAGGGCCACCATCACTCTTCACCTGGGTATTAAAATAGCCTGTCTTTGGACAACAAAAGTGACAGTGAAGAGGATTCTTGAAGATAGGAGAGATTGGCTAGCATTACAAGTGTCTCTCAGGCCTTTGGCTATGTTGTCAGTCACTTACACGCAGATTTTACCAGGTCCTAAACTTTCTTTAAAGAACCTTTTTTTTTCTGTGTTCTGGAGTGTTAGTTACTATGCATGTGTTTCATCACTGGATAAAATGAGACTATCATCTTTTTTTAATATATCTTTATTAATTTCAGAGAGGAAGGGAGAGGGAAAGAGAGATAGAAACATCAATAATGAGAGAGAATCATTGACTGGCTGCCTCCTGCACATTCCCTACAGGGGATCAAGTGTGCAACCCAGGCATGTGCCCTTGACCGGAATCGAACCTGGGACCCTTCAGTCCACAGGCCGACGCTCTATACACTGAGCCAAACCAGCTAGGGCAAATCTATCATCTTATCCACTATCTAAATCAGTGTGCTTTAGAGCTATCGAATTGCCATCCCCCTGCTTAAGGTGAGAAGGGAGTGTACCACAAGTGGCTACAGAGCAAAGGAAGCTGGGTCATATTCATAAGTTATCAAAAACATCAAAAGTCCCTGGCTCTGTGTAAAAGAAAACTTTGTAGAATTCGGAATCTGTGATCTGAGAGGGGCATCCCTCATTCTGTATTTAACGGTATGGTGGTAACTTCTTTGAAGCTACTATCTTGGTCTTTTGAAGTTGAAAATCTGGTTCCTCTTGCTGATAGTATGAGTGGCATGGGTAAAAATGATTGTCCACATGTGGGCAGTACTGTCTATAGCACAAAGACTTACCCTTCATGGATGTGTGTAAATCTCATAGCAGCTTTCAGATGGACAGAGGCCCCAGCAACCTCTTGACAGCCTGACTGAATAGCTCTGGGGTGAACTCAGAAATATTTTATTATCCATAGAACAAAAAATTAGACTGTTAGAGCTAAATTGTTATATACTTCAGTGTGTACTTAAATTTTTCCCAAAGAAGACTTACTAAATTCAGAAAATTTAATTTGTGGTTGAACAATTTATATTTTTTAGTGATAGATGAAACAATGTGGATATTAAAAGATTATTATAGAGATGACAAAAACATAAACATCTGTAAACTGATGAAGAAAAAATGTAAGCAAAAATACTTCTTTTTTACCCAAACCAGAGTGAAAACTAATGAAAAGCTAAATACAAAAGTAGACAGCTACAAAGAGCAAAGTATCCCTGAACAGGCTACACATGAAGAAATATAAATCTATGAAGAAATGTACAATATAAAGGTAGCTCAACAAGTGAAGCAGACATAATATGAAGTATTGCAACATTTAAAGCATTTTTATATATTCAAAAATAAGACTATAGTTTAAATAAATGCAGTTTATTGTATATCAATTATGTTCACTGTGGACACTTTTGTAAAAAGGAGACCCCATGAGTAGGAACAGGTAACACATGACACATTAAGCTTTAAGAAAGCATAGGCAATTTTCGTACATGAGCCACCTACCACTTATAAATGACATCTTCTTTAACCATGGCATTTAGTTCTAAGGAAAATTTTTCTGAGGATGTAGTAATTCAAGACTGAAATCACTATTTTTACAGGGGCCATAGACCATGTATTGCACATACTTACAACTGAATAGTAGCCAAAGTAGGCCCTGTTGTTCTCCCCCAACTTAGGAAGTCCTGGAAGTGAAGAAGTTTATTCACCTCCAAAGGTGAGCGCAGCCCATGCAGCATTGATACATACATTAATGTCCTCTTCAGTACCAGCCTAATTACTACAACACCAGGCATTTATGCTATACTTTTACTTTTGTCAATACTCTTTCACCTCTATTAATTGTACCTTTAACATAGTGATGGCCCTGTGTGGATAAGGCAGGCATTATTATTCCCATATCAATAAATTAAGAAATTTAGCTCTGGAAAGTTTAAGGCACTTAAATTGCTAATATGAATACTAGGCTAGGCTTTAATTTGCAGTTTAAGACACATCTCTGATCTCTGAGGGCAGAGCAAGACTGTAACAGTCTCATAGGAGCATAAGTTTACCACAATGTCCACCTTATTCTATCTAATAAAGAGGGAATATGCTTATTGACTCTCGTGCCATCGCAAAGATGGTGGCGTCCACAAGCAATAAGGAGGGAATATGCTAATTGACTGCCTCATCCTCAAAGATGGCAGCTCCCACAGCCACAAGATGGCGGTGCCCAGTCCCCTCAGCCCCGCCTGGGTGGCAGGCATGCAGCAAGGCCAGGCCGGCCCCTGGGGGTGGGCCTGTCCGCTCCACACGCCTGCCTCTGGAGTCCCCCAGTCCCCTCAGCCCCCTAGCCTCCCAGGGACAGCCCTAGGCTCAGGAAAGCCTTAGATGGCGGCTGCCCAGCTGATGTCTGAGGCACAGGCAAGCCTCAGATGTCAGCTAACCAGCTGCCCAGAGCTGGCCCAAGGCACAGGAAAGCCTCAGATGGCAGCTGCCCAGCCTCCCAGGGCCACCCAAGGCTCAGGTAACCAGGATCTGCTGAGGCTTGAGCTGCCGGCAGTGGTAGCAGCAGAGGTGTGATGGGGTGTCAACTTCCCCTGATCGCCTGGTCGCCTCCCGCCCCTAAGGGCTCCCGGACTGTGAGAAGGGGCAGGCCAGGCTGAGGGAACCCCCTCCAGTGCATGAATTTTCATTCTTTCTTTTTTTTTTAAGATATGAACCTCTTTATTAGATTTCTTTAGATAAATCAGAGTCCTCTCTATTTCTTTTTTTTTTTAATATATATTTTATTGATTTTTTACAGAGAGGAAGAGAGAGGGATAGAGAGTTAGAAACATCGATGAGAGAGAAACATCAATCAGCCGCCTCCTGCACACCCCCTACTGGGGATGTGCCCGCAACCAAGGTACATGCCCTTGACCGGAATCGAACCCGGGACCCTTGAGTCCACAGGCCGACGCTCTATCCACTGAGCCAAACCGGCTTCGGCCCTCTCTATTTCTTATATTTGGGCTTGTCTACCTCTCTCATTTTTTTTATTTTTTTTAAGTATTTTTATTGAGGTATTATATGTGTACATATCTTACTATTATCCCCCCACCCCACACCCACACATGCCCTCCCCCCGAGAGTTTTGCGTCCATTGTTTATGCTTATATGCATGCATACAAGGCCTTCGTTTGATTTCATAACTCCCCCACCTTTCCCAAACTTTCCCCCTGTAATTTGAAAGTCTGTTTGATGCTTTACTGTCTCTGTATCTATCTTTTTGTTCACCACTTTATAATGTTCTTTACTATCCCTAAATGAGTGAGATCATGTGGTATTTTTCTTTCATTGACTGGCTTATTTCACTTAGCATAATGTTCTCCAATTCCATCCAGGTTGCTGCAAATGATGAGAATTCCTTCTTTTTTATGGCAGCATAGTATTCCATTGTGTAGATGTACCACCGTTTTCTGATCCAGTCATCTGCTGATGGGCACCTAGGCTGTTTCCAAATCTTATCTATTGTAAATTGTGCTGCTATGAACATAGTGGTGCATATATCCTTTCTGATTGGTGTTTCTAGTTTCTTCGGATATATTCCCAGGAGTGGGATTACTGGGTCAAATGGGAGTTCCATTTTCAGTTTTTTGAGGAAACTCCATACTGTTCTCCACAGTGGCTGCACCAGTCTGCATTCCCACCAGCAGTGCACGAGGGTTCCTTTTTCTCCGCATCCTCGCCAACACTTATTGTTTGTTGATTTGTTGATGATAGCCATTCTGACAGGTGTGAGATGGTACCTCATTGTTGTTTTGATTTGCATCTCTCGGATAATAAGTGACTTTGAACATGTTTTCATGTGTCTCTTGGCCTTCCTTCTGTCTTCTTTTGAAAATATTCTGTTTAGGTCTGTTGCCCATTTTTTTATTGGATCATTTATCTTCCTCTTATTAAGTTGCATAAGCTGCCTGTAGATGTTGGAGATTAAACCTTTATCAGTGATAGCATTTGCAAATATGTTTTCCCATGCAGTGGGCTTTCTTGTTGTTTTGTTGATGGTTTCTTTTGCTGTAAAAAAGCTTTTTATTTTGATGTAGTCCCATTTGTTAATTTTCTCTTTAGCTTCCATTGCCCTTGGGGCAGTGTCAGTGAAGAAGTTCTTGTGGCATATGTCTGAGATTTTGTTGCCTGTGGATTCCTCTAGTATTTTTATGGTTTCCCATCTTATGTTTAAGTCCTGTATCCATTTTGAGTTTATTTTTGTGTATGGTGTAAGTTGGTGATCTAGTTTCATTTTTTTGCATGTATCTGTCCAGTTTTCCCAACACCATTTATTGAAGAGACTGTCTTGACTCCAGTGTATGTTCATGCCTCCTTTGTCAAATATTAATTGAGCATAGTGGTTTGGGTCGATATCTGGGTTCTCTATTCTGTTCCATTGATCAATATGTCTGTTCTTGTGCCAGTACCAGGCTGTTTTGAGAACAGTGGCTTTGTAATACAGCTTGAAATCTGGTATTGAGATCCCACCTACTTTATTCTTCTTTCTGAGGATTGTTGAGGCTAGTCGGGGTCTTTTTTTATTCCAGATGAATTTTTGGAGAGTTCTTTCTAGGTCTGTGAAATATGCTGTTGGTATTTTGATGGGGAGTGCATTGAATCTGTAGATTGCTTTGGGTAGTATGGACATTTTAATGATGTTGATTCTACCAATCCAGGAACATGGTATGTTCTTCCATCTGTTTACGTCTTCCTCTATCTATTTTTTCAGTGTCCTGTAGTTTTCTGCGTATAGGTCTTTTACCTCCTTAGTTAAGTTTATTCCTAGGTATCTTAATTTTTTTGGTGCGATGGTAAATGGGATTGCTTTTTTAGTCTCTCTTTCTGTAAGTTCATTATTGGTGTATAGAAAAGCCATAGATTTCTTGGCGTTAATTTTGTATCCCGCTACATTGCCGAATTCATTTATTAAGTCTATTAGTTTTTTGATGGAATCTTTTGGGTTTTTATGTACAATATCATGTCATCTGCAAATAAGGACAGCTTCACTTCTTCTTTTCCAATTTGGATGCCTCTTATTTCTTCTTCTTGCCTAATTGCGATAGCTAATACTTCCAGTACTATGTCAAACAGGAGTGGTAAGAGTGGGCATCCCTGTCTTGTTCCTGTTCTTAGGGGAAATGGTTTTAGTTTTTGCCCATTGAGTATGATGTTTGCTGTGGGTTTACCATAAATAGCTTTTATTATGTTGAGGTATGAGTCTTCTATTCCCACCTTGTTGAGAGTTTTTATCAAGAAAGGGTGTTGGATTTTGTCAAATGCTTTTTCTGCATCTATTGATATGACTATGTGATTTTATCTCTCAATTTGTTTATGTGATGTATCACGTTTATTGATTTGCGGATATTGTACCATCCTTGCATTCCTGGAATAAATCCTACTTGGTCATGGTGTATGATCTTTCTGATGTACTGCTGGAGCCGATTTGCTAGAATTTTGTTTAGGATTTTGGCATCAATGTTCATGAGAGATATTGGCCTGTAATTCTCTTTCATTGAGTTGTCTTTATCTGGTTTTGGTATTAGGGTGATGCTGGCTTCATAGAAGGAGCCTGGAAGTGTTCCTTCCTCTTGAATTTTTTGGAATAGTCTGAGGAGGATAGGTTTTAGTTCTTCCTTGAAAGTTTGATAAAACTCTCCTGTGAAGCCATCTGGCCCCGGGCTTTTGTTTGCCGGAAGCTTTTTGATGACTGCTTCAATTTCTTCCATAGTTACTGGCATGTTGAGCTGTTTAGAATCTTCCTGATTGAGTTTTGGAAGGTTGTATTTTACTAGGAATATGTCGATTTCCTCTAGGTTGTCCAGTTTGTTGGAATAGAGCTGTTCGTAGTATTTTGTAACAATCCTTTGTATTTCGTCGGGATCTGTTGTTATTTCACCTCTTTCATTTCTGATTTTGTTTATTTGGGTCCTCTCTCTTTGCTTCTTGGTGAGCCTGGCTAGAGGTCCATCAATCTTGTTTATCCTTTCAAAGAACCAGCTCTTGGTTTTGTTGATCTTTTGTATTGTTTCTTTGGTCTCTATGTCGTTTATCTCCGCTCTGATCTTTATTATTTCTTTCCTTCTGCTTACACTGGGCTTATCTTGTTGCTCTCTCTCTAACTCTTTGAGTTGTTGGGTTAGGTAATTTATTACCATTGTTTCTTGTTTTTTGCAGTAGGCTTGTAGAGCTATGAACTTCCCTCTCAGGACTGCTTTCGCTGTGTCCCATAGATTTTGGATTGTTGTGTTTTCATTGTCATTTGTTGCCATGATGTTTTTTATTTCTTCCTTGATGTCTTTGGTAACCCAGTCATGGTTTAATAGCATGCTGTTTAGTCTCCAAGTGTTTGATTTCTTTGGGTTGTTTTTATTGTAGTTGATTTCCAGTTTTATGCCACTGTGATCTGAGAAGATACTTGATATGATTTCTATCTTCTTGAATTTGGAGAGACTTTGCCTATGTCCTAACATATGGTCTATCTTTGAAAATGACCCATGTGTACTTAAGAAGAATGTATATTCTGTGGCTTTGGGGTGAAATGTTCTGAAGATGTCAATGAATTCCATCTGTTCTAGTGAGTCATTTAGGATTGATGTTTCTTTGCTGATTTTTTGTTTAGAGGATTTGTCCAATGGTGATAGTGGGGTATTGAAGTCTCCTATTATGATTGTATTACTGTCAATCTCTCCTTGGATATCTTCCAGGAATTTTTTAATGTATCTTGGTGCTCCTGTATTGGGTGCATATATGTTTACCAGAGTTATTTCTTCTTGTTGGATTTCTCCCTTTAGTATTATGAAGTGGCCTTCATTATCTCTTGTTATGTCCTTCACTTTGAGATCTAATTTGTCAGATATAAGTATTGCAACCCCAGCTTTTTTTTCATTTCCATTTGCCTGGAAAACCTTTTTCCATCCCTTTACTCTCAGTGTGTATGCATCCTTTTTTTTGAGGTGGGTTTCCTGTAGACAGCAGATATCTGGGTTTTGTTTTCTTATCCAGTCTGTTACCCTGTGTCTTTTGATTGGGGCATTCAATCCATTTACATTTAAAGTTATTATTGATAGGTACTTATTTGACGGCATTTTTTATTCTATACCCCTGTGTACCTTCTTTGCTTCCTATTTCTTTCTTTCTTTTTTTTTTTTACAGCAGACCCTTTAGCATTTCTTTCCTTGCTGGTTTGGTGGTGATAAACTCCCTTAGTCCTTTTTTGTCTGTGAAGCTCCTGATTTCACCTTCAATTTTGATTGATAGCCTTGCTGGGTACAGTATTCTTGGATTTAGACCCTTCCTTTGCATGACTTGGTATATTTCATTCCATTCCCTTCTGGCCTGATGAGTTTCTGTTGAGAAATCAGTTGCTAGTCTGATGGGGGTTCCTTTGTATGTAACTGTCTGTCTCTCTCTGGCCGCTTGTAAGATTCTTACTTTGTCATTGGTGTTTGCCAACTTAACTATAATGTGCTTTGGCGTCGGTCTTTTGGGGTTCATTTTGCTTGGAACTCTGTGAGCTTCTTGGATTTGTGTGGGGTTTTTCTTCCCTATATCAGGGAAGTTTTCTGTTATTATTTCTTCAAACAGGTTTTCTATTCCTTGCTCAGTTACCTTTCCTTCTGGCACCCCTATTATCCTGATGTTGTTTTGTTTTGTATTGTCCCGAAGTTCCCTTATGCTCTCCTCAATCTTTCTAATTTTTGTTTCTAGAAGCTGTTATAATTGAGTGTTTTTTTCCATCTTGTCTTCTAGCTCACTTATGCGGTCCTCTGCTTCACTAGTCTACTCTTGATGCTTTCTATTGAGTTCTTTACAGCAGCGATGTCATTTTTCATTTCTTCTTGGTTCTTCTTCATTTCTTCTTGGTTCTTACTCATATTGTCGAATTTGTCTTCCATCCTTTTCAGCCACTTTATGACCATTTCTCTGAATTCTTTCTCTGATAGGTTGTTTGCCTCTAAATCGTTTACTTCCTTTTCTGGTGATGCCTGCTCCTCTTTCCTGTGGGGGCTGTTTCTTTGTCTCCTCATGGTTTCTCTTCT
Organism: Eptesicus fuscus; assembly: GCF_027574615.1. Taxonomy (NCBI): domain Eukaryota; kingdom Metazoa; phylum Chordata; class Mammalia; order Chiroptera; family Vespertilionidae; genus Eptesicus; species Eptesicus fuscus. Next base: position 94,193,067 of record NC_072473.1, read on the forward strand.
CCGGATGTCTGGTTATATAGATTTCTCTCTCTGGCGTTGATTTAAAGGTATAAAATACAACACAACCAGGCACAACAGACAAGGCACTGAACAGAATTGTATTCACGATATTAATAACCTCCAATAAAGGTAACCACCAGAGAAAGACAAATTAGGGAATAGGAGTGGAAGAGGGAGAGTAAAAAGAAAGAACAACAATGAAAAAAAAAAAGAGTGTGAATCTGAACTTGGGAAAAGAGCAGAAAGAAAGAAAAGAAAAAGAAATAACAGAAAAGAAAAAGAAAAGAAAAAAAAAGTAAGAGAGACAAGAATGATACTAAGAGAGAAAAGGGGAACAAACTATATATATGGGGAGTAAACTCCACTAGAACAACCACTATTCCCAGCAAATTCCAGCTACACGAGCCTGGAGATTAATACAAACTGCAACAGCAGCTAATATCAAGTGAGGCAAGGGAAAACAAAAGTAAAAAACAAACAAAAACAAAGCAAACAAAAGAACCAACCAAACCAACAAAAAGAATAATCAAAACAATCTCATAAAAAAAGCATAAAAATTCAATCTAATCAACATTCAAGCAAACAACAACAAAAGGCCCGAGAGAAAAATAATTTTTTAAAGGTAGCGTAGAGAGAGGTTTGTATGGATTTGGAGCAGGGGGTTGGGAATTAGATATATAAGTAGGGTGAAGTTTTAGCAGGGAGTAAACTGAAAAAGTAGGGAAAATCTAAAGCCAGAAAGGGTTAAGATAAACTTTGGACCAAAAGGGGAAAGGTTAGGAAGAGAGTGATGGCATAATGTTAGCTTTGAGATAGGATAAAGCGATTGTAAGGGAAAGATGTAAATCGAATGTAGGACACTAATCCAAAAATAAAAGAAAGAGAAAATCAAATGACATTTTTAAAAAAAGTAAAATAATAGTAATAATAATGCTGATTGAAAATAAAAATGTAATAATTAAAAAGGTGAAAATCGAGTGAGGAAAAAGAAACAAAAATTAGTTTCTTAAGTAAAAGATGCAAAAAATGAAAATAAAAAAAATATGAGAATAAAAAATTTAAAAAATTGAAAAAAGAATTGAAAATTAAAAAATAGGAAGACTAAAATGTGCAGTAGTGGCTGTCATTCACTTCCTCTATTATTCTGTTTGGTACGCCTTTTTCCCATTCTGGGCGGTATTTCAGTTCAGCTTCATTCCAGGGCTCCTCAGTGTTTGAAGCCAGTCCTGCTTTTTAAGCCAGCCGTGTCTTAATTTCCCGTATTTATTTTTTATTACACCAGAGACAATTAGCGTTTCAGCCCCTGGGTGGCAGTGTTTCTGAATTGACTTCCGGGCCTCTCTAGCTCTTTTTTTTTTTTTTCCCCTCTATGGCACTCACTACGGGTTTGTGGAGGTATGCGCCTCAAAGCTTGTGGAGGTGTGCGCCTCAAGAGCTGCCTCTCTGATGGTCACAACCAGCTCTGGTCCCCAGGTTCCGAAAAAACACCTTCCCCCTGCAGTCTTTCAGGGTTTCCACCTGGGTTTACCTCTGTATTTGGCTTAGCAATCAGAGTCGGAAAGAGCCCAGGTGTGCGGACCATGGGTCTGCGCACCAGACCAAGGAGCCTGCACTCCTTTGAAAATTCTCAGCCTGACCCTCCTCGTCAGATTAAAATGAGTTGCTTTCAAGAGGTAACTTCTGTTAGCAGCTCAGAAAACCCCCCTCCTCATTCACGGATCACGGCAGTTCCAACTGCCGCCGATTTTTCTAGGCACAGACCTCCTGGCTCCTGCAGGTCCTGCCGCTGCCGCGCTTCCCTCACCCAGTGCCTCCCTCACCCACTGCGGGGATCAGAAACCGCAGCTTATTTCAGACGAAGTCTGACCTTTCCGTGGTGCAGTGAAGAGTTTCTTTGAATCCGAATGTTTGCGCTGATACGGGACCGGTGGTCTGGTGCTCCCAGCAGCTCAGTGTTTGCAGTTGTCGCAGAAAGTCAGGTTTCCACTAAAATCCTCCTTTCCTTGCAAGATGGCGAGGTGCCCGGCGAGCCCACAGCTCTGGGAGAGGACCCAGCCCCTGTGGGTGCTGCGCGGTCAGAGGAACACTGCCCAGCACTCCCCCGCCTTCTCCTGGAGTACAGCTGTCCCTTGGCTTGCCCACATACACTCCATCTGCGAGCCTCTGCTGCTCCGACTCTCAGCCCCAGGAATAGACTCCAAACCCGACTCTACTCCGTCGCCATTTTCTCCTCCTTGGTCTCTCTCATTTTTTTAAAATAAATTTTTATTGTTCAGATTATTACAGTTGTTCCTCTTTTTTCCCCCCATAACTTCCCTCCACCCGGTTCCCACCCCACCCTCTGCCCTTACCCCCCACCACTGTCCTCATCCATAGGTGTACGATTTTTGTCCAGTCTCTTCCTACACCCCCACGCCTCTTTTCCCCCAAGAATTGTCAGTACACTCTTTCTATGCCCCTGATTCTATTATATTCACCAGTTTATTCTGTTCATTGGATTTTTTATTCACTTGATTTTTAGATTCACTTGTTGATAGATATGTATTTGTTGTTCATAGTTTTTATCTTTACCTTTTTCTTCTTCCTCTTCTTAAAGAATACCTTTCAGCATTTCAAATAATACTGGTTTGGTGGTGATGAACTCCTTTAGCTTTTTCTTATCTGTGAAGCTCTTTATCTGACCTTCAATTCTGAATGATAACTTTGTTGGGTAGAGTAATCTTGGTTGTAGGTTCATGCTATTCATCATTTTGAATATTTCTTGCCACTCCTGTCTGGCCTGCATAGTTTCTGTTGAGAAATCAGCTGACAGTCGTATGGGTACTCCCTTGTAGATAACTAACTGTTTTTCTCTTGCTGCTTTTAAGATTCTCTTTTTGTCTTTTGCCCTTGGCATTTTAATTATGATGTGTCTTGGTGTGGTCCTCTTTAGATTCTTCTTGATTGGGGTTTGCTGTGCTTCCTGGACTTGTAAGTAAGTCTATTTCTTTCACCAGGTGGTGGGAGTTTTCTGTCATTATTTCTTCAAATAGGTTTTCAATATCTTGCTCTCTCTCTTCTTCTGGCACCCCCATGATTCGGATGTTGGTACGCTTGAAGTTGTGCCAGAGGCTCCTTGCACTATCTTCATATTTTTGGATTCTTTTTTCTTTTTGATTTTCCGGTTGGGTGTTTTTTGCTTCTTTGTATTTCAAATCTTTGACTTGATTCTTGCACTCCCCTAGTCTGTTGTTGGATCTCTGTATATTATTCTTTATTTCAGTCAGTGTATGCTTAATTTCTAGTTGGTCCTTTTTCATATCCTCGAGGGTATCATTAAATTTATCGACGGTTTATATAAGATTCTTGAAAAACTTTATAACCGTGGTTTTGAACTCTATATCCAGTAGTTTGCTTTCCTCTATTGCTGTCATTTGTGGCCTGCTTTTTTTGTCTCTGCATTTTGCCTGCTTCCCTGTGTTGATAGAGTGGCTTTGTGTGCTAGGTGTCCTATAGGGCCCAGTGGCTCAACCACCCCAGTTACCTGAGGTGGACAATCTTGGTGCACCCCTTTGTGGGCTGTGTGCACAGTTTTGTTGTAGTTAAGCCTTGATTGTTGTTGGTATCACTGGGAGGAATTGACCTCCAGGCCAATTGGCTGTGAGGATCAGCTGTGTCTATGATGGGAGAACTTCTGTGCTGGAGACACCCTTATGGGGCAAGACTTGCTTCAGTGGGGCTTTGGTACTCACTGAGTCTGTCCCTTGAGTGTGTCCTTATGGATCTGAGGAGTTGTAATCTGGATGGTCCCACTCTGACCACTGGGTACACTGGCTCTTGGATCTCCAAGGAGGTGCAAATTTAGCCTCTGCCTGAGACCACCCAGCAGGAGCTATGGAGAGATCTGCAGATTCCTCTTCTCTGTTTGGGGTTTGGGGTTGCCCAGATGAGGCCCAGCTGTGAAGCAATGAAAGCTGCTGTGGGGCCTTGGGCCTTCTTTTGGAAGTTCTGGCACTCTCTGACCCAGCTGCAGTTTGTTAGGTAATTTTAGATTTCAAAGGGCCAGGCCATTCATATGCAAAAGCCTCTGAGCACAGCTTGGGTGGGCTGGGGACTCAGGGAATCAACAGGATAGAGCAAACAGCTATGGCTGATCCTCAGCCCTGCCATAAGATGCCCCCGTGTCTCAGTGTCCCTAGGTAATCGCTGCAAGCACCTCTGAGAGAAAGCTGCCCTCGAGTTCCACCCAAAGCTAGACAGTCCAGTTTCTCCCCATATGAGTCTGGGTCCCCAGAGTCTCACCCAGAACTGGAGTTCAGAGCAGTCGGGAGCTTGTGTCTCCCTCCAGATTGAAAAAGACAAACACGTCCTCAGTTGCCAGTCCTTTGGGCATGCGCACCTTCGTACCTCTGCACTTTACTTCTGCACCTCCTCTAGTCTCAGTGTGCTTTTCTCTTTCCTTCTAGTTGTAGTATTTCCACTCAGCCAGCCTTCCTGTGGTTCTGGATGATGTACATTTTATCTTTTAGTTGTAGTTTTGAAGTGGTTGTGTGAGGCAGCAAGTTCAGGTGTTTACCTATGCCACCATCTTGGCTTCTCCCAGTGCATGAATTTTCATGCACCGGGCCTCTAGTATACTACAGGTACTTGATACCCATCTTTTTTTTTTTTTCTTGTTCTTTTTGCTTGGGAGTAGAATTGGAATGTTTCAATTCATCTTTTACTTCATAAAATAACAAACCATCTCAACAAGGTTGCATCTTTCTTGCCTTTAGGACTAATAATATAACCACATTTTTTTCAAAATATTTTTTTTTCTGATCAATTTACAGTTAGCCTTTCAAAATTTCTTCATTGTGTCCTCCATGTGACACTTCCAAACTTATAATTTATCCCATCCAGTTGTCATTTGCTTTTGATTAAATGACTTGACTACAAAAATAAAATAAAATAAATAAGAATATTGTTATACATTTTGATTGAAACCAGTCACTGAAATCACTATTTTTATAGGGACATAGCCTATGTGTTCCAGATGGAATGTGGGGGGAGGCAAATTAATTTCTTTGGTGAGCAGAAAGCTACTTTTACTGATGCATTCATTCATTTATACTTTATACCCCTGGAGGTTCACTGGGAACCCTAGATTCTGTATAGATTTCTTTTCCCTGCTAATAACTAGCTCCAAAATTTTTTAGCAGTTTAACCATGATAGAAAATACCACAATTCAACCAAGAAGACAAACATGTATTTCCTGCTCTCCTGTAGGAGTCTGTCATGGCTTCCTTCTTGCTCTCTCTCTGAGTGGCAGTGTGGAAAAGGTGAAAAAACACAGACTTTAGAGTAAAACTGATTTGAATTCAAATTCCTGCTCTTCCACTTACTAACTGTAGGATCCAAAGTGAGTAATTAAATCTCCTCAAGCCTCAGTTTTCACATGAATATAATAGGGTTAATACCAGTATTGACTTTATGGGATTAAATAACATAAACATGAGGCGAGAACTGGGCTTAGTGCCTGGTGCAAATATTAGGTGCTCTTATTCCTGGTATGAGCAAGATGGAGTTGAATTTGTCCAGTCAGGACTTAGGGCCATTGGATAGGGCGGAACTGTGTAAGCTTGTGCTTGGGTGGCATTATGGCCAAGTTAATTTCCAGCAATGTGAAATTTCTGGGTCAAAGGACATGTGAGTTTTAAATTGCTGTGGATAGTGCAAAATTGATTTCTTTAAAGATGGTATCTATTTATACTCTCACCAACACTATATGACAGACATATTTCCCTCATCAGCAGCAGCACAGACTATAATATAGCTTTGTGTTTTGTTGATCTGCTAAGCAGAAAATGGTATTGCATTGCTTTGATGTACATTTATTTATAAGTGATACATCATATTTTCTTATGCCCACTTTAAGAAAACCAACCATTTGGGTACTGTGGTTTTAGGGTTAGTTGCATTCAGATGATGCTCTACAGGGTTAAGTGTGGAAGATACCAGTCAAAGGTCTTTGTATCACTGCATTCCTCTGTTCCTAGGGACCTCAAAGGCCTGAAAGAACTATTCCCCATCTCAGTTGGACTGAGCATGCTGCTATCCTGTCACAGCACATTTCAGCTACCTTGCCTCTGGTTCCAGGTAGAAGGTGAGGGTAAGCAAAGGAGGGTTTACAATCATTCAGCTAAGAAGTCAAAGAAATGACTTGCATTTCCAACTCTGGCATTTACTCACCATGGGAATGTGGTAAAATTACCCACACTTCCTTAAACAACCCATACATTTCTTTTTTGTCAGGGTCAATAAGGGGTTAGGACTTCCCATTTTAGAGCCTCACTATACTTAGGGCTGTCAGATAAAATATAGGATATACAGTTAAATTTGAATTTAAATAAACAATGAATATTTTTAGTATAAGTATGTCCTATGTAATATAAAATTTTCCCCCTAAATTTGAATACCCTAGCTGCAGTGCAGGTTTATATATACTTTTTGCATCATCATATCAGTCTTTTTGAGCCTCAGTCTCCTCCTCTGGAAAATGGAGCCAATAACATCAGCCCTGAAACCCTCACAGGGCTGTTGTGGTTATCAAATGGGATAGTGCATATGACATTGTTTAGCAAATTATGATATGCTCTTCAAATATTAGATGATAATATCAATATTTAGATGTAGTATGTGTAAAATTGGCATTATAAAGGGGCTCTTCAAATTAGAACCCCTCTTCCTCTCTTTGCCCACAGTAAAAAATAGGTTGGGACTGTTGTATCATAGAATGAGTCATCATTATCCTTTCCAACACAAATGTAACAGTGTTTCATATTTTGCACTAAATAAGCACTTGATTTTAAATATAACTTTCTGTTAAATCAATATTTAAAAAAAATGTCTGCATGGGGTAATTATTTTCCCTGAAGAGCACCAGGAATACATTGTAGCCTCCTTCCTGCTTAACAGTGTGTAGTGATAAAAGGTCTATCAACCTCAGAATGCTTATTATGGTGACAAATCACTAGGAGAAGAAGGAAATGATTTAGTACCTGCTCAATTCCATTTATTCAGATCCTGTGCATTCCAAATATGAGACATGCAGCCCTGTTTGGAGAGCAAGTGGAAAGCAATGTTTTGGGGAATGGTACTGGCTCGCTTTTCCACCTGGATATCATTTTCAAATTGTAGCTGAGCAATTAAATTTTTTATTACTAAAGTTTGATTACCTCCCTCCTGCTACCACCTCTCCCCAAATAGCAATTCTCTTGTCTTCTCATAGAAGTGAATCCTGCTATAACTTTAAGAGCATGAAAGCAAACGTGGAGAGGAGGTCAGTGTGGAGGGCACCCAGCAGGTTTGATGTGTCAGCGGATAAATGATGGGATCACATCTGGAACAGTTTGATGAATAAATAAAATATGAAACCTCATATATCATTGCCCACCTTCCAATCTGTAAGGGAAAGAGCAAATAAATTCTTTAAGGACCTTGTAAAGCACATAAAAAATATTGAATAAACTCTAGAAATTTTGTGACTAAAAGTGTTCATATTAAATAACAAATTTAAGAGTGGGAAAATGCTTGAAATATAGGATGAGACTTCCTCATAAAGTGCTGTTTTATTTTATGTGTTATTTATTAGTCCACACTTATATATCTTTGAATAATGTAATTTAGATTTTAACTGTGTTATAGAAGCATTCTTCCTTCAGATATGTTCCCAGAGGAGTTTTATATTTATACCAAGTGAAGTTTGTTCTTGATTTTTATGGTTTTGCCTGCTACAAGATTCTGACATCTATAGCCATAATTAATTTATGCCTATTTCCATTGGCATTAACTTTAGGAAATCTTTGAGACAACATTGGTATAGGAAATTCCATCTGCCAAATATTAATTAGAATTGAGGTGCAATTCTGGGCTCCTTAGGACAGGTTTGGAAGTGAGAGGGGGTGAAAGTGATATGTCTCGACTCTGTCAAGGATCCATAACACATAACATTTACTTAAAGGTGTCATCTATGTGTATTTCATATTAAATGGCAATTGGCAAGCAGGTGGTCTCCTGTCCCAGGAGACCTAAATTCTAGTTTCCGTCTTTCCCCTGTCTGTATGACCTCAGATAAGCCTGTTCTCTCTCTACCTTTATTTCTTCATCTGCAAAATAAACGAGGGTGAGCCTACATGTTTGCCAAGGACCCTTCCAGCTCTTACACTTCTGAATTCTCGTATTTGTCATTTTGTATAGGCAGCAATTATCTGACCGACAGATAAGTTCGATCATAGTAATGAGAGACATGAGCAAGTGAAACCCTTCCATAATTCTTTTGATGATCATAAAAGGAAAAAAGAGATTACTTGAGCCAAATTTGAGGCTTTACCATTTTAAGCAGGCCAGCACTGCTTTGACCCATGCTCCAGGTTGCCATGTGTTAGTTTGGTCCCAAAGAGCAAAACTGAGGAGAGTGGGCACTCCAGAGATGCCAACTCTGGTGCCCGATATTCATGACCCACAGCAAACCAATGGCCTCAGCCTCTTAGACTCACATGGCATATGCCCAAGACTCTCTGAACTGTGAATTTGGACATATAGTTTATCCTTGAACAACGCGGATTTGAACTGCATGGTTCCACTTATATTCAGATTTTTTTCAATACATATGTACAGTTCTATAAATGTACAAATAATAATCCTATCTAATAAAACAGTAATATGCAAATTAACCATCACTCCACCACACCCACAAGCCACACCCACCAGCCACGCCCACCAAACAATCAAGAGTGATATGCAAATTAACCCAGCCAAGATGGCAGTTAACTTGCATATCCAGGTGCAGAGCGAAGACTGAAGACAGTGGAGAAGGAAGCAAAGCACTGCAGAAGGGAGCAAAGCTGCAGAGAAGTAAGCAAGTGGGGCGGTGGAGAAAAGAGGGAAGCAGGTCGGGCGGGGGAGAAGGGAGGGAGCGAGGCAGCAGAGAAGGGAGGGAGCAGGCAGAGTAGACGGGTGGGAGCAAGGCAGCGGGGAGGGAGCGAGGCAGCAGATACAAGAGGGAGCGAGGGAGCGAGGCAGAATAGACAGGAGAGAGCGAGGCAGCAGAGACGGGAGGGAACGAGGCAGTGGAGACAGGTGGGAGCAAGGCAGCTGAGATGGGTGGGAGGGAGCGAGGCAGAGTAGACGGGAGGGAGCGAGGCAGCGGAGATGGGTGGGAGAGAGGCAGTGGAGATGGGTGGGAGCTTTGCTCAGGCTGCAGGAAGCCCTATTCTTGCAGGAGTATTCCTGCAATGGGCCGCTAGTTAATAAATAAGATAAAATAAAATATTACATGCTCCCAGGCAGCTCTGTAGGTAGATTCAGCAATTCAGAACAATGGCCACATTTCAATCAGTGTGGTTCCTTGTTAATAAAGGCTGGTTATTCTGAAGGGTATGACTGAACTTTACATGTGTTGGACAAGTATTGTCTCACATCAGGTCTGAGGACATGGGAAGCCAGCTGCTATCCTTCTCTCTTTCCCCAGTCAATACCTTGAGGTCACTTATTTTGCAGTAAGTGAGCATGGTTAAGGCTATTCACGCCAGAAGCCTGGTTTAGGCCCTTGGAGAAGAACTTGCCTTGCTCTCCTCTTTCTCACTCTGTTCCTCCCTGTCCCACTAGGTTGGCCAATCTGGAAGAAAGTTTCTGACTTGCCGGTCTCTTCTTGGTGGTTGTAGAAGGATTTGATAACGTGGTAATAAGGCACCTGGTCATGGCTCTGACTGGCCTTCTCTTTTGCATGTATGGAACACATCTGCAAATACTCAGTTAAGGATGCCATTAGGCCGTTGTTTCCCCAAATGACAGATGGTCAACTAACTCCCATAATTGCACCATCAGTTGAGCATGTACAGGTATATTCTGTACATCGCTAGTATCAGGCTGCTGTGGGAACCACAGTTAAATTCAGAGAGGAAGTTTGGCAGAGACCTTCAAACAACATGTCCCTTAATTACTCTGACGTTAATTTTCTGTGCTTCCAAGTGGGAAATTCTTCGAATCCTGTCTAATCGACTTTGTCCCTTTGAGGTCCTAGTGATTGTGTGTCCCAGGAGTCTTGGAATGGAAATGAGCACTCTGTTGCTGGTTAGTGAAATTGTGTCCAAAGAGGAAAAGCCAGCTCTCTGCCCTCTGAAAGGATTTGCAGCTGGAGCAAGATCTCTCCTCATCTTTCAGCCTTCATTGGTTCATTAAGATCCTCCATCTGTGTTTGATTGGGAAAGGGAAGTGAAGTAAAGTTGAAATCCAACAAGAGAAGAATTAATTTCCAGGTCTATCTTTGGGTATATCACTAGACAAGCATTTGGGGATTTGGAAGAGAATGTCATCCATTGGTGAGACAGGACCATTGTTACTGTCCTCTCACTGTGCATTCTCTTAAGAATTAAAATAATTTGGAGCTGTTGGGCAGTATGAAGAGCCTTGATGAATGAAGATACAAGTGCCACCTTTGCTTCTGGCTGCCTTTGTGACCTTGGGCAAGGAAGTTGACCTTGTCTATCTAAAGTGGAGATACTACTACCTCCCAGACAGAGTTGTGGAGATTAATTAAAATGATGTTTGTGAAGTGCTGTGTAAACTGTGAATCACTGTTCCAGTACTTTGCAAATGGCCAGTCCTTTACTTTAAGGGACTGTTGCTATGTTCTGACACTGTGGGTATTTTTCTCAAATGAAAATTATAGTGTTTTCTATCCAGATGAGGAAATAGTGTATATAAACGCAGATCCTGGTACAATTGTGCACATAGAAATCTGTGTGTTGAAAAAAAAATGCATGAACAAAGCATTATTTCTTGGATTAAAAATGAATAGTTGAACATAAGTGGAAATCAGATGGAATGCATGTTTTTTCAGTTTTAAGTTCATCCTAGGGCAATGCCACATACGTGTGGTATCTCTATCAGTGTGACCAATTGCAATGTATAGAGAGTCAGCAAATGAGCAGGGAAGGAACTTTAAGAGATAGGGTGATGGTGCAAGTGAGAAATGTTCCAGAGTATCTAGAGTTAGCTGAATTCTCCAAACCACATTCAATGTCCAACATTGATGGAAAGGTTTTACAGGGCATGGATTGATATATAAACACTAGAGGCCCGGTGCACGAAATTCGTGCACTGGGGAGGGTGTCCCTCAGCCCAGCTTGCACCCTCTCTAATATGGGACCCCTTGGGGGATGTCCAACTGCAGGATTAGGCCCGATCCTGTGGAATCGGGCCTAATCCTGCAGTTGGACATCCCTCTCACAATCCGAGACTGCTGGCTCATAACCACTCACCTACCTGCCTGATTGCCCCCTAACTGCTCCCTTGCTGGCCTGATTGCTCCCTAACTGCTCCTCTGCGGGCCTGATTGCCACCAAATACCCTCCCCTGCTGGCCTGATCACCCCCAAGGCTTTTATTAGTATAGATATGACCCTGAACAGAAAATTTTACTAACCCTGCTTTACAATAAGGGCTTGACGATTGAATCATTAGGACCAGACACCAAAATTTCCTTTCTTTGAATAGTGGAGGGAATACTTATCTTGTCTTTAAGATGCCCGGAAATTAAAATGAGATAATGACTTAGAACAGTATAAAAGCACCATATAAAGACAACTGTCTTTTTAATGAAGTGGCAAAATGAAAAACACTTTTATTCTCCCCTTCCTTCTTTTACAGCTTTTATTTAAACTTTGAAATGTATAAAAATTTCACTCCAATTTTCATTTCTTTACATTCAACATTATTTTGTATTGGTTTCAGGTTTTATATTAGTTACAGAATAGTGGTTAGACAATCATATACTCTACAGAGTGTTCCCCGATATTTCTAGTACCCACCTGGCATCATACCATCATTACAACACTACTGACTATATTCCCTATTTAAGTGACAGTGGGTTTACAGGTTCCTTTCAGTCTTTTGTGTTTCTCATCCTTCCTTTTCTTTCTCACTTCTTCCCTCATTTTGTTTATATAGTATCTCAATTGGCCATCAAAGCTCAGTGAAGGCACTGGGACACGCTTCATCCATTTTATAGACCAGGAAACTGAGGCCAATTCCAGTTGGCTGTGGAACTTGACTCAGCACACAGGAAGCCCTCAGAGCCATGCTTTTTGTGCTTCCTAAAGGGCAGTGGCCCAGCAAACAGAACAAACCTTCCAGTCAGGCTTCCCAGCCTCTTTCTCAAGCACCTCTTCATTGCTGATGCTCCACATTCTTTCCTCTCCCCCCATTCTTTACTGCCCCCGCTTCTCTGAAGCAGGTGGAAGGCTTCGCACTCACTGCCTCAGCATGCTCTGCTATGGGGCAGGGTGTAGTGAGCTTGCTTTTGGGTCAAGGCAGGAGCAGTAGTCACTGCCTCTGAAGTGTGAAGGCCTCCTGAGCGAGGCCCATTAGCACTGGGAGCTTCTCTGAATCATGTCAGTCAGTCCAGTACCCTGCAGTGCAGCACCCCTTCACTGAGGTGGCTCCACCCCTCAATCCCCGCCTCAGGGGTGAGGGTCCTTGCCCCTCTACCAGGAGTCCTTCCATACCCCTTGATCCCTGGCTGGGCCCACCCACGTCTTGGGGGCACTGCAGAACCTCTGTCTCTCTGCAGATGAGGCAGATCCCTGCCCTAGGTCTCCGCAAAGCTATGAATCTGTGGCCAGAGGCCTGGTCTGGGTCTCAGCAACCACATGCCTGCAATGTTCCCAGGGACCCTGGGAGGGGCTGGGAGAGTCCTGCCATGCCCCTCCAGGGTGGCAATCGCCCCGGGGACCCCGGGAGCGGCTGGCTGGGCCCGGCCACGCGCCCCCAGCATGGCGATCACCCTCGGGGACCCCTGGTGAGCATCTGGCTCGGCCCGGCCATGCCCCCCCAGAGTGGCGATAGCCCCCGGGACCCCCATGAGCGTCTGGCTCTGCCCAGCCACGCCCCCCAGGGTGGCGATAGCCCCAGGTACCCCCGGAACTAAGAGGATTGGGCGCCGCCATCTTGGTCTTCTCAACCGCCGGATAAGCCATCTGGAGTCCCGCCCCCAGCCTCTCGCAGGCCCAATCATGGGCATAGCGGAGGTGCGGTCAATTTGCATGTTTCTCTATTATAAGGTAGGATTTGACAAGTTATTTTGATATCATGTTCTTTGTACAAATCCAGGCCCAATCATTTCTTGCTAGAATGAAGAATAAGCACTTGGTTTGTCCTTGCTCACTGAGGGGCATAAATCAGTCTACTTGGCCAATGATGCCACTGCCCAGGAGATCATATAGCAAACAGACTGTAAGGTTACTAAGAAGGGACTGAACTTTGGCTGAGGTTTGGTGTTGACCAATGACATGATTATAGTTTTTTCAGCATTGCTGTTGTTCCTTCCTGAGCCAAGCCTGTGAGTAGCTTGCTATTTCAGAATGATTTTAAATTACACAGTTATTATGATGAGTTTGTGTTGAACTATTCACCCTTGGAGGTTATCCTTGCCTTGAGTGAGAGTGTCATTGATTTCAGGGCAGGAGGTCTTAATCTGGTTTGTGCCCTGGCCTTCTTGGTGGTCTGCTGAAGCCTAAGTGCCCATATCAGAAAAGTCTTTAAATCCATAAAATACACTGAGTGGCCAGATTATTATGATCTCTGAACGCATAATAATCTGGTCACACAGTATATATATATATTAGAGTCCTGGTGCATGAATTCATGCATGGGTGGGGTCCGGCCAGTCTGGCCAGGGGGAGGGGACATGGGCGGTTGGCCAACCTGCCTGCTGGTCGAACTCCTGGTCGAGGGGACAATTTGCATATTAGCCTTTTATTATATAAGATATACACTGAGTGGCCAGATTATTATGCGTTCAGAGATCATAATAATCTGGCCACTCAGTGTATATGAGATTACAAAAGGAACCAATAATACTGAATATAGTTATAAAATGTTTTACCAAACAAATTTGTGATATAATAACATATATACTTCTTAGCAAGGAGTTTTGAACAACTACTGTAATTTTAGAGTAGTAAGTATAAATAGCATTTTGAAGTATCTTTAAACAACTCTAATGTGATTTACAAATATCTCTAGTTTCTTTTGGTAACATGCTACAAATACCAACTCTTAATAATACCATTGTGGGTGATTACCTACATTCATTAATTGGGGGAAATTCTATATTCTACTCACAAGTTAGTGAAATCAAACAGTGCAACTTTTGTCTAATCCCTGTTCCCAGTTTGAAGGTCAAGGACCCCTGCTAGAGGAGGTCCAGCCCTGGGCCACATGGCAGGAGCCTAGGCTGCTAATTCCATCCTCTCCCTCTTCTGAGCAGTTTGGCCTTGGGGAGGACTGGAGGTTTCCCAGGGAGGATCCATCCTGGGCTTGCAAACTTTTGTTCTTGTTCCAGCTGCACTAAATTTCTGTATGACTTAGTCAAATCACTTACCCAATTTGAACTTTAATGTTCTCATTTGTGAAAAGAGATGTATGGATTAAATAATCTCTTAAAACACCTTCTAGTTGTGATGTATCTATGATTTAATGATGCCTTTGAAAAAATTTAGTCATACTAATCCTGGGGAAAGTGGATTATAGGAAAAACATGGAGTCTGGCACCCACAGTCCTGGGTTAGAAGCACAGATTTTCTAGATACTGTGTGATCTTGTGCAAATTACTTGAACCTTCCTCAGCCTTGTTTTCCTTATCCATAAAATGGGATTAATCATAGTATTTTCTTCATAGCATTAATGTGAAGCATTAACCAATTTTTTTTTTGTTTGTTTATCAGAAGGTTCCATAAAGGACTTGAGAATGCTTGGTAATGCATACCCAGTTCAACATGTAATGCATACTAGGCTCTCAGAAAATGGCTAGACAATGATGTTTGTTCCACATGTTGCTTCAAATAACTCCATCGGAGGAGGCAGCATGGATTAGGCTCCCTCTATGGGTAGGAGCACCATACACTAACTAATCACGTTAATACCTATTTTAACACCCCCATTTTACAATGGAAACAACTGAGGCTGTGAGGCTCAAAGACTCATATCTCCGTTTTTCTCTTTTGGGCTCTAGCTAGAATGGGCACTCTGACATTTACCTTCAATTTCTTAACTTCATAATAAAATGCTAAAGTTAATTATTATTATTATAAATTTTCACCTGAAGATATTTTCTTTTCTATTGATTTCTAGAGACAGTGGAAGGGAGGGAGAAGGTGGAGAGAAAGAGAGAAACATCAACGTGAGAGACACACTGATTGGTTTCCTTCTGTATATACCCTTACTGGGGCTAGGGAAACCTGCAACCAAGGTACGTGCCCTTGACCAGGAATCAAACCCGAGATCCTTCGGTCCACAGGCAGACGCTCTAACCACTGAGAAAACTGGTCAGGGCTAAAGCTAATTTTATTATCTTTCATTTCCATTAAGGACATCACAAATAATTAATCTTTTTTTAAAGCACAAAATGTGAGGTTACAGTTTCACATTTTTAATGTTCTACAATCCTGTTTGAAAGCAAATGGTAAAATTTTAAACTTCCTCATGGTTACTTACTCAGCTTGGAAATAGCTCTTAAATAAGATGAGTATTTATTTAATTTGTGAAATTTAATCAAAGGCATCACCAAAGATTTAGTGATTAATTTTTAACAATTAAAAAATATTCTCTAAGGTCCTAATAGTTAATGATCTGCTTCATTTTCATATTCTGGCATCTTAAAAAAAGAAATGAAAAGAAAAAGCATACAAATAGAAGAAAATACAGATAATAGGGAACTTCTGATTCAGCCTTTGCAATGCCAACCTAAGGAAAGGAACCAAGGAAGGTCAAGGACCTTCTGCTTTCATGTCTTGTTGGCTTTTAAGAGTCTCAGATGGTACCTGTGAGTGCTCCCTTCCATTGCAGAGCAAGCTAGTTATAAGAGATCTACATCTGTTCTTGAACTCCTGGCTTTGGGAGCCATGAGCCAGATTGTACATTTCTTCATTTCCGGATGGATCACTAAGACTCACAGCTTATAGGTCATTCCCCACCCTCTCAGCTTGGAAGAAAAGCCACTTTGGCCATAGCATGATCATCCCCACCACCATCTCTCATTGGACAATATGCTGCAGCTCCTCTCATCCTCAGGATCAGCCCTATGTTAAATCTATCTTTCTTCTAGTAGCTGGTGGGTTCATTCTTTGGTAGAAAAAGTGGTATCTTATGGTGCTCATGGATTGTCAGCACAAGGGGAGAGTGTTTCGTGCACACTCACATTTCTCACAACAGCAGAGGAATTGATAGAAATAAAGCAATCAAATCAAGTCCCTTTGGTTCTGTTAAAATGTGTGGCTGGGGAAGAAGAAAGATTATGCTCATGAGAATAATTCCTGTTATGTCCTAAAACAGTATAAACATTGTCCTGGTCATGGGCCTGTTTCTGAAATATTCCCAGAACTTTAAATTTTGAAATAAAAAATAAATAAATAAAGTTTCCTATTATAGTCTGCCAAGGCAAACACATGGCCAGTCCCCTAGAAACTAGAAATCACAGGATCATGCAGACAGTCTTAAGGGGATCATCACAGGCCCTATATGGAAAATGATTGCTCATGCAGAATGTAAGAATATGGAAAGCAAATGTGGTACCTTCCCCCAAAGCCTCCCAACCTCCTTGATTGGGATGACTTATTAAAGCATCAAGCAGAAAAGAACAAAACTGCCTTTAGGGGCCAACTAATTTCATGTTTTACTTGCTGGTAAATAAGTCAGTCCCAGATAAATGTAAGCATCATGTGCTATGAAGGTTTCATTTGTGGAGGAATAAACACCAGTTTTTTTAAACATTCAGGAGACTTCCATGACAAGTCCACTTTTGCTCTCTGTGTCTGGGCACCTAAGGTATCTGAGGTAGTTTAAAAATGTAGGGCCCCTTTGAAATGACTTTGAGAAAATCTTGCCTGAGAAGACCTACTCAAGTACTTATCATTCACAAAGGGGCCATTACAGAAAGGCATCTGTTTTCTACCACCTGTAGCAATTGGGGCATTCGATTAATCTTGTCCCCAATCACACATCCAACTTTGGTCTCTGACTAGAGTCATCTTGGAAAATTTTGCTCAGCACATGAAGGAGAGATAGCTTCAGGATTGCCACCATCACTGTTGATGGGAGCCATTCTGGTTATTGTTTAATAGCAGGCTCTTCTAATCTACTTTGCTCATCTCACAAGCCAATACTTCCTCACTGATCCTGGACCATAAGATATGCCTCACTGGGCTAGACTGATGGCCTCCCAAGCCCATGTTTTATTTTAATGGACTAAGTATTTATTTTTTCTTTTTGATTGATTGATTGATTGATTTTTTTTCCCATTTATCCCTTCTATGCCCTCTTTCCCCTCTTCCACTGAATGGGATAACATTCCCAAATGATACATCTGATAAGGGGTTAATATCCAAAATTATATTATAAAGAATTTATAGTCCTATATAATAAAAGCCTAATATGCAAATTGTCCCCTTGACCAGGAATTCGACCACTCCCTATGATGTGTGCTGACCACCAGGGGGTGACACAGAACATGGATGCGGTGCTGGCAGCAGGCAGCAGTGGAGGCGCTGCTACCCCAATGGGCCCTGATGAGAACAGAACCAGGGCGGGATAGTGGAGCAGGTGAGTGAGCAGCACCAGGTGGTCAAGCGGGGTCCTGATTGCCCCGCAGACAGTGACGAGCATTAGCAGTGTGCCACTCAGCTCCCAGGCACGGAGGGAGCTGGGCGGGGGGGCAGGGGGTCCCAGCCCCCGACCAATAGCCCCACACATGGTGACCAGTGGTGGCAGGCTCCGATCGCCTGATCGGGGTTGGCCCTGGGCTGGGACTGGGAACTGGGGGTGGGTAGCAGTGAACAACCTCCCTCGGCTCCCGGGCAGGGGGCTGCAACCTCTTGCCAGCTACCTGGGGTGGAGGTGATGGGGACGGAGGTACAGTGAGAATGCGGGTTGTCTGCTGAGCTCACTCTCACTCCCCATGCTACCCTCCCCCATGATGCCAGGGCTCACATGCCTGGGAAGTCCCCACACTCAGGTGCCAGGTGCCCACAAGGAGCCCACCACTCACCTGCGCAGCCTCTTCTGGGTGATCCCGGCTGCAGCCACTGGGACTGCTAGGGCTGGTTGGGCTCCCTGTAGGTTGGTACAGGAGCTGGTCTGCGAGGCTGGCTGGAAGAGAGTTTACTGCCTGTCCAACCTCCATGTGGTGCCGCTGGGCAGCCCAGAGGCCCATGCTGTGTCCCAGCCCACAGCATCTGACTGTGTTCACCGTATCTCCCTGTGGGGACTCGGGATCCGTGACTCAGGTGGAGGGGGGCACGTGAGGTGCTTCCCAGGGCCCAGAGGTCAGCTGGGACCTGCCCTTCCATGCCAGATGCTCGCGCTTCATTCACTGGCCAGGCCTAGGGACTGCACCCATGCAGGAATTTGTGCACCAGGCCTCTAGTATAATTATAAAAGTTATTTTGTTACCAAAAACCCCCAAACAGCACAATTAAAAAATGGGCAAAGTACCTGAATAGACACTTCTCAAAAGTCCATTTTCTGACATGAGTAATATGTGGGTTTAAGGTTGCTGGACAATTATGTAGTTTGTACACTACACCACTCTAGGGGATGTTCTTCCCTTGGCAGAAAGCAAAGAATTCTATATTTCTTAGAACAGTTTTCCAACTTATGTAAGTTAAGGCTTGAAAGTGAGAAAGAGCACCACTCATTCCAGGACCTGAGATGGGGGTGCTCTGAGTCCGCACACTGAGGAATAGAAAGACATGAAGCTGATAAGGTGGGCCAGGGTCAAAACATTCAGGGCCTATTAAGCCATGTGATTGAGTCAGAATTTTTCCTAAATGCAAAAGGGAAGCTTTGAAGTGTTTTATGCGTGAAGGTGACATTCAGATTCATCTGTGATTGCTTCTGCCCTCATCACATCTGCCATGTGGCACAGATAATAGTGCCAGGCCCAGTCTGGAACCCCCTGGGTTAGTTTGATGGTCAGCACTTGTATCCTCTTGGACCACTTCTTGCTCCAGAAACCAACTGCTATCTGATTTTTTTTGCCATTACCAGGAGAGGCCACTTCCCTTCACTTTACCTGGTTTCTCTTATTAAGACAGCTTAGAAAAACCACTTCCCCTATGGGAGGTTTTTTCTTCCTCTTGCTGAACCTCACTAACTCTGCTCTCCTAATTTTTCCTTCCTCTGAGTGGCTCTTGTTGCTGGCTTCCTTTCACTATGACTGCTCCTCTGACTCTAGCCTGCCCCAGACCTGCCTCTTGGCAAAATCTCTCTTATGGCGCCAATTCCATCTTCAGACTCCTTGTGACTGTCAGCCTGGGCGACTTTCCTCTTTGTTCCAATATCCAATTAGAATGTTTTGAATTGTAACCTCTTTCAGCAAGGACTTTGGCTTTTGGTACTTGAAAGTTGAGTATAAATCTATTCCAATCTCTACATAAGTGCTCCCAGCAATATGCATAGCAATTGCCACAGTTACATTTGAAAAATTGATGCCCAAACCCCTGTCTTTGTTTCTTGTCTTTGCAGGGGTTCAAAGTACAATTTATGGGTCCTGAGGCACTGTCTTTGTGGTGGGACTGCTCTGGCTCATGAAAGCCTTACTGGCAGCAAGCCTGACTTTGTCCAATTATGCTCTCAGAAGAATAACTTATTTAGCCCTTATAGACCTTGAGTTTGAAGTTCCCTGTTAATGGTAAGAAAAATTATAAGCCATTAAAATTACTCATTGTAATTTAATTACCACCCAACAGTGGAGAAATGGTTTGATGCATTTTGGCATAGTCACTTAAGATAGGACACTATCCTAAAAGATGATGATAATGATGATATAGAAACAGGCAAGCACCTCCATGATAACAGCTAGAGGCAAGCAATGAACTTGTGTGTACAACTATCATAGCTGGAAAAGGTTACATGCTTGTGAACAAGAGCTGGAAAAGAATATAAAAGAAAAAAATAATTATAACCAAAGCACCCAGTAAATTACAGTTATAAGGTACTTTCATGCACATTATTTCATTTAATGCTCACAACTCCCTGGGAGGTCTGCACTATTAGCATGCTCTTTCTTCCAATGAGCACAACTGAAGCTCAGTGAAACTGAGCAGTTGCAGACCACATTTCTAGGGAGTGGCAGATTCAGGACTCAAGAACAGGGTAGAACCCCTGGGTCTGGGTGAGGCCACGTGCCCCTGGGTCCGGGTGTAGCTGGATCCCGGGTCTGGGTGAGGCCATGCACCCCTGGATCCGGGTGAGGCTGGGTCCCGAGTCCGGGTGAGGCTGCGCCACTGGGTCGGGGAGAGGCCACGTGCCCCTGGGTCCGGGTGAAGCTGGATCCCGGGTCCAGGTGAGGCCGTGTGTCCCTGGATCCGGGTGAGGCTGGGTCCCGGGTCAGGGTGAGGCCACACCCCTGGATCCGGGAGAGGCTGGATCCCGGGTCCGGGTGAGGCCGTGCGCCCCTGGATCCAGGTGAGGCCATGCCCCTGGGCCCGGGAGAGGCCACCCGCCCCTGGGTCCAGGTGAGGCCACGCGCCCCTGGGTCCAGGTATAGCTGAATTCCGGATCCGGATGAGGCCATGCACCCCTGGATCCTGGTTAGGCTGGGTCCCGGGTCCGGGCGAGGCCGCACGCCCCTGGGTCTGGGTGAAGCTGGATCCTGGGTCCGGTTGAGGCTGTGTGCCCCTGGATCCGGGTGAGACCACGCCCCTGGGTCCGGGTGAGGCCATGTGCCCCTGGGTCCAGGTGAGGCTGGATCCTGGGACCGGGTGAGGCCCTGCGCCCCTGAGTCCGGGTGAAGCCGCGCCCGTGGGTCCAGGCGAGACCAAACCAGAGGGAGTCGGACCTGCATTACCACCATTGGTCCACCACCCAGAGCTGAAAAGTCAGTGCCGACATGTACACATAAGGAACTGGTGGACACTGAAAATGGGTCTCAAAAGAACTGTTGGTCCAGAAAGAAACTTACTACAGACTGATTCATTTGCCTGTCGGCATAACTATTATTGCTCGTCTCACATTCAGTTCTTATAAGTATATTTCTAGTAACACATGATGTCACTCATCTAGGGGAAATGATGAACAACATAGACTGATGAACAAGAACACACCCAGAAACAAGGAGGCATCGATCGGACTGTCGGGCCTCAGAGGGAGGGTAGGGGAGGGTGAGGGTAGCGGGGAGAGATCAACCAAAGGACTTGTGTGCATGCATACAAGCCTAACTAATGGTTAAGGACAACAGGGGGGTGGGGTGGGGGATGGGAATGGGGGGGTTGAGGACAAATATGTGACACCTTAATCAATAAAGAAATTTTAAAAAAAAGAAAAAAATAACAGGGTAGAGAGGTCAATGGAGGTAAAAGGGTGAACATCTGTAATATTTTCAACAATAAAGATAAATTTAAAAAACAAAAGAACTAGTCCTAGCTGTTGTGGAACGGATGCGAGTGAATGACCACTGGAGCCCAGACCAAATTAAAATTTAGGGAGCCTTTATTAGCCGGGTGGCCGGGAGACCCAGTGACTGCTCTGCCATTCTCCACGCAGGGAGACCAGAGAGCAGCAGCGACCCTTTGTGTAGGACCGCTTTTAAGTACATTAACCACATCCGGTTTTTGCAGAACAAGTAACCCAAGACAAAACAGTTTTTCCCAAGCAACATCAGGATCATGCCAATGACGACCATGTTATTCACAGGGTCATCCTGTTCTTCAGAAAGCTGACAGTGTTCTGTGAAAGAAGGCTTACGTGCTGGGAAGGGGCCATGAATCCCTATCTCAAGGCCTGGCCTACTGTCAGCACTGACAACTCTGTCTGGGGCATAGTCCACGGCCTCTCTGGAAGCATGCTCAAAAATTCCCACTCTCCAACACTAGCTAATTTTGCTCAGTGGATAGAGTGTCGGCCCATGGACTCAAGGGTTCCAGGTTCATTTTCAGTCAAGGGCACATATCTTGGTTGCAGACTTAATCTTTGGCCTTGTCAGGGCACTTGCAGGAGGCAACCAATCAATGTGTCTGTCTTTCCCCCTTCCTTCTACTCTCCCTAAAAATCAATGGAAAGCTATCCTCAGGTGAGGATTAACAAAACAAACAAACAAACAAACAAACAAACAAAAGAACTAATTGTCTTTTGACTATGAAATCTTGTTTCATTTGTTTAGCTGGTAGAATCACAAGTGAATTATTTTGCTTTTGATTTCTATAATGTTATTGTCACAGAAATAATAACAAATGATAAGTTTAAACAAATAACTGGAAAAATGAGATTTAGGACATCTTTGTTTTAAACTTCATTTATTTTTAAATATGTTCTTTTTAGTTGAATTTAGAGAGAGAGGAAGGGAGAGGAACAGATAGAGAGAAACATCAATGTGAGAAATATCCATCGGCTACCTCCCGTATGCACCCTGACCAAGGACTGTGACTGAACCTGAAACCTGGGCATATACCTTCACCATGAATCACACCTGAGCCTCATCAGCCAGGGCTATTTAATTATATTTTAAATCTTCACCCTGAGATGAAGATATGTTTTTATTGATTTTAGAGAGATAAAAAGGGAGAGAGAGAGAGATCAGTGTAAGAGAGAACCATCTATCAGTTGCCTCTGCATGTGCCTGGACCAGAGATTGAATCTACAACCTAGGAATCAAACCCGCAATCTTTTGGCTTATGAGACGATACTCCAACCAACTGAGCCACTGTCCAGACCTAACTTTATTTTTATTGTTGACTCTATTACAAATGTCCCAAAATTCACCCCCTTTGCCCACTTCCACCCTGCCACTGCCCCACCTTCAACCTGGCCATCACTATACTATTGTCTGTGTCTACGGATTACATATATAGGTCTTTTGGCTAATTTTGTCACCTTCTTCCAACTAGTCCTTCCCACATCCATGCCTTCTGACAGTTGTCAATATGTTCCATGCATCCATGCCTCTGGATCTATTTTGTTCTTCAGTTTATTTTGTTCATGAGATTACACATATGAGTGAGATCATGTGATATTTGTCTTTCTCTGACTGGTTTATTTCACTTAGCATAATAATCTCCAGGTCCATTCATACTATCACAATAGATAAGAGATTTTTTTACAGCCAAATAGTATTTCATTGTGTAAATGTACCACAGCTTTTTAAAAAATCTTTATTGTTGAAAGTATTACATATGTCCTTTTTTTTCTCCCATTCACCCCTTATAGCCTGCTCCTGCCCTCTGCCCCAGGCCTCCACCACCCTATTGTCTGTGTCCAAGGGTGATGCATATATGCATACAAGTTCTTTGCTTGATCTCTTACCACCCATTCACCCACCCCTCTGAGATTCAACAGTCTGTTCTATGCTTCTATGTCTCTGGATCTATTTTGTTCCATTAGTTTATTCTGTTCATTAGATTCCACATATGAGTGTGATCATGTGATACTTGTCTTTCTCTGACTGGCTTATTTTGCTTAGCATAATACTCTCCAGGTGCCTCCATGCTGTCTCAAAGGGTAGCAGATTCTTCTTTTTTACTACTACATAGTATCTATGGTGTAAATGTACCACAGCTTTTTTATCCATTTATATACTGATACTGACTAGAGGCCTGGTGCACGAATTCATGCACGGGTGGGGTCCCTTGGCCTGGCTGGTGATGGGGGCTGGCCAGCTTGGGGGAGGGGCTGCAGGAGGTTGGCTGTGGGAGCGCACTGACCACCAGGGGTAGCTCCTGCATTGAGCATCTGTCCCCTGGTGGTCAGTGAGCATCATAGCGATTGGTCAACTGATCATTCAGGTCATTTGGTCATAATGTTCACTTAGGCTTTTATATATATAGATGATTTTTCTGGGTCTCTTGATATGATCAGGTGATTTCTATCTCTCATTTTGTTTATGTGATGTATCACATTAATTGACTTGTGAATATTGTACCAACATTGAAACACTGAAATAAAGTCCTCTTGATCATGGTGTATGATCTGTTTAATGTATTGTTGGATCCCATTTGCTAATATTTTTTGAGGATTTTAGCATTTATGTCCATCAGGGTTATTGGCCTATAATTTTCTTTATGTGTAGTATCTTTATCTGGTTTTGGAATTAGGATACTGCTGGATTTGTTAAAAGAGCTTGGAAGTGTTCCTCCTTCTTGAATTTTTTGGAATAGTTTGAGGATGATGGGTATTAGTTCTTCTTTGAATGTGTGGTAAAATTTGCCTATGAAGCCATCCAGTCCAGGACTTTTTTTTTTTTTTGTTTTTGTTTTTTTTTTTTTTTTTTTGCTTACTGCTTGAATTCCATTAGTTGTTATCTGTCTATTAAGTTTTTTTTTTTTAATTCTTCCTGGTTCAGTTTTAGAATATTGTATATTTCTAGGAATTTGTCCATTTTTCCCAGTTTGTCCACTTTGTTGGTATATTTGTTTGTTCATTGTATTGTTTTACAATCCTTTGTATTTATGTGGTGTCAGTTATTACTTCTGCACTTGCATTTCTGATTTTATTTATTTGGGTACTCTCTCTTTCATATTGTTGAATCTGGTTAAAGGTTCATCAATCTTGTTTATCTTTTCAAAGAACCAGCTCTCAGTTTCATTGGTCTTTTGTATTGTTTATTTTAGTCTCTGTGTCATTTATTTCTCTTCTAATCTTTATTATTTCCTTCCTTCTACTTATTCTGGACTTAGTTTGTTTTTCTTTTTCCATTTCTTTTAGGTGTAGTGCTAGATTACTTATTTGACTTTTTTGATACTATGAAAGTGATGCTATGTATGAACTTTCCTTTCAGGACTGCTTTTGCTATTTCCCATTGATTTTGGACTTTTGTGTGTTCATTTTCATTTATTTCCAGGTAATTTTTATTTCTTCCTTGATTTCCTTGGTAACATATTAATCCTACCTAATAATAGACAAATACGCAAATTGACCATACCTCCGCTACACCCAAGCCATGCCCACCAGCCAAGCCACTCCCACCAGCCAATCAGGGCGAGTATGCAAATAAACCGAACCAAGATGGCTACAGCAACCGAGAGCAAGGTTTCCCAGGCAACAGAGGGAAACATGCTTTCTGCCTGCCCTTGACAGGCCTAAGCCTCCACTCAAGCTACAAAGTTTTAATTATAGAAGGTAAACAAATTCAAACAGAATGGCAGCAGCCACGGAGCTGGAGAGACCAGGCCAGGGTTGCCCACGGTAACGGAGAAAGCAAAGCTTTCTGCACACCCTGGCTGGGCTCAGGCCTCTGCTTAAGGCTACAAAGTTTCAATTATAGAAGGTGAAGTAACTCAAACAGAAATGGCTGCCAGTGGAGCATGCAGGAGGCTTGGCTCTGCTCCATGATACAAAGTTTCAATTGTAGAAGGTAAATAAATTCCAAATAACAGTGCCTCCGATTGGGTTGCCAGGGAGCGTGGCTGGCCTGCAAACCACCACAGGCCCCTTGCTCAAGCTGCCCCATGCCCCAAGGAAACCCCCACCCTTATCTTGGACACCCTTCAGGGCAAACCAGCTGGCCCCCACTCCTGCACCAGGCCTCTATCCTATCTAATAAAAGAGTAATATGCAGATTGACCATCACTGCAACACACAATATGTCTGCCCCCATGTGGTCAAAGATCCTGCTCCCATGTGGACACAAGATAGCCACCACAAGATGGCCAGCAGAGGAGGGCAGTTGGGAGGCACCCGGCCTGCAAGGGAGGGAAGTTGGAGGCAATCAACCCTGCAAGGGAGGGCAGTTAGGGGTGACTGGGCTGGCAGAGGAGGGAAGTTGGGGGCAAACAGGCTGGCAGGGGAGCAATTAGGCATAATCAGACTTGCAGCGGAGTGGTTAGGGGGTGATCAGGCTGGCAGGCAGAAGCAGTTAGGAGCAATCAGGAAGGCAGGCAGGCAAGCAGTTGGGAGCCAGCAGTCCTGGATTGTGAGAGGGATAACCAACTGCCCATTTGTTATGGGCAGTCGGACATCCCTCGAGGGGTCCCAGATTGGAGAGGGTACAGGTTGGGCTGAGGGACACCCCCCCTCCATGCACAAATTTCATGCACCGGGCCTCTAGTTGTTTAATAAAATGCCTCCATGTATTTGAATGATTTTTGGGTTTTTAAAAATTGTATCTGATATCTAGTTTTATGCCATTGTGATCTGAGCAGATGCTTGATATGATTTCAATCTTCTTGAAATTATTAAGAATTATTTTGTGTCTTAACAGGTGGTCTGTCTTTCTGCTGGACTTGAACTTGGCAGGGTGGTGTCACCAGTATTTGCAGGACCAGGTTAGTGCACTTCCATATGGTGCTATATGTATAAGAGTACCTGACACTAGAAGATGGAGCCTGAGGATGGTGTGGAATGCTGTCTCAGAGCTAGGACCTCAATAGCCAACCCTCCAAATCTCTCTCCAGAGCCACTCAACCCAGTTCTTCTATTAATTGATTCCATAATCCCTGTGTCTCCTTCCATCTACCAGAGCCCTGGGTGAGTGCCCAAGAGTGATCTCCTGTGTGTTGACCCTTTAGGGGAATATCTAGGATGCTAACAGACTCCCTTCTCTTTCCATTGGATAGAGTCCCCACTGATTTTTGCTGCCAGTTTCTTTGATGGCTCCTCTTCCCAGTTCTGGTGCTCTTGCTTAGGGGTTTTTGGTGTGGGGTTGAGATCACACTCTCCTCAGGGGGCACTTTTGCAGCTGAGATATTCTTCCAGCTTCTCATCCACTGTACTTGGGTGCAGGGACCAGTCCTCTCTGAAGGCTCGTACAAAAGCCTTACCAGTTTCCAAAGGAGAGTAAATATACTGTACCTTTGATAGGGAAAAGCAATGCTCTATAAGAAGATACAGTCCAAATATATCACTAAGATATCTTGAAATTATTCTTCATGGCACCAATCTCTGGGAGCTGCTTCCTATTTAGAGGATTTGGAGGCTACTTGTCTAATTTCCCAGAGTTATAAAAAAGCTGTGTGGTGTTACTATTATTTATTTATTTTTTCCCCATAAGCTCTAACAATATGTCTATTAGAATGTCAAGGAGAGGGACTTTAAATACTCTTCCTGCATAAGCAATTATATTTTATAAGGACCTATATCCAAATCTACTGTCAGTGCCCATGGATTTTATGCTACTACTAGAGGCCTGGTGCATGAAATTCATGCACTGGGGGGTGTCCTTCAGCCCAGCCTGCACCCTCTCCAATCTGGGACCCCTCGGGGGATGTCTGACCACCCTGTGGGATTGGGCCTAAACTGGCAGTCAGACATCCCTCTCACAATTTGAGACTGCTGGCTCCCAACCTCTCTCCTGCCTGCCTGCTTGATTGCCTCTAACTGCTTCTGCCTGGCAGCCTAATTACCCCCTAACCACTCCCCTGCCAGCCTGATCGACAACTAACTGCTCCCTTGCCAGCCCAATCGCCCCCAAATGCCCTCCCCTGCCGGCCTGGTCCCTCCAAATTTCCCTCCCTCCCCTGCAGGCCTGGTCGCCCCCAACTGCCCTCCTCTGCAGGAAAGGAGAGGGAGAGAGATAGAAACATCAATGAGGGAGAAACATCGATCATGCACTGGGCCTCTAATATACACTGAGTGGCCAGATTATTATGATCTCTGAACACATAATCATCTGGCCACTCAGTATATATATATATACTAGAGGCCCGGTGCATGAATTCATGCATGGGTGGGGTCTGGCCAGCCTGGCCAGGGGGAGTGGACATGGGCGGTTGGCCGGCCTGCCTGCTGGTTGAACTCCTGGTCAAGGGGACAATTTGCATATTAGCCTTTTATTATAGGATATACACTGAGTGGCCAGATTATTATGCATTCAAAGATCATAATAATCTGGCCACTCAGTGTATGTGTGTGTGTGTATATATATATAGGCTGAGGAACTCCCCCCCCATGTTTCTCTTTTATTAGTGTGTGTGTGTGTGTGTATATATACACACACACACACACACACTAATAAAAGAGAAACATGCAAATTAACCATCACTTTGCTACACCAAGCCACGCCCACCAGCCAATCAGGAGCAAGTATGCAAATTAACCCAACCAAGATGGCGGCCGGCCATGGAGGTGAAGCAAGCAGGAGGCTTGGGTTGCCCTGGCAATGGAGGAAGCCAAGCTTCCCTCCTGCCCTGGCCGGCCCTGGCCTCCACTCAAGGCTACAAAGTTTCAATTATAGAAGATAAATAAATCCCAACAAAACTGGTGGCAGCCATGGAGCTGGAAAGAGCAGGAGGCTTGGGTTGCCCCCATCGATGGAGGAAGCCAAGCTTCCTGGCTGGCCCTGGCCTCCACTCAAGGCTACAAAGTTTCAATTATAGAAAATAAATAAATCCTAGATACTTGCTTACAGCCGGCCCTGGCCTCAGCTCAAAGAGGCGCTGATAAAAAAAAAAAAAAAAGAAAGAAAAGAAAAAAAGGAGGGGCTGGGACCTTGGGTTGCCGGGGGGTGATCAGGCCAGGATGGGATGGCAGGGGTCATTAGGGGTAAGCAGACCAGCAGGGGGGCCAGTTGGGGTGAGAAGGTCATCAGTGGGGGTCAGTTGGAGATGATCAGGACAGTGGGTGTGGCAGTTTAGAGTGAGCAGGCCAGCACGGGGCAGTTGGGGGTGAGCAGGCCAGCAGGGGGACAGTTGGGGGTGATTAGGCTGGTGGGGAGGCATTTGGGGGCGAGCAGGCCGACAGTGGGGGGCAGTTGGGGGTGAGCAGGCCAGCAGGCAGAGTGGTTAGGGGCAATCAGGCAGGCAGGCAGGTGAGCTGCTGGAGCCAGCAGTCCTGGACTGTGAGAGGGATGTCTGACTGCCGGTTTAGGCCTGATCCCTGTAAAGAGGCAGTAGGACATCCTTCGAGGGGTCCCAGATTGGAGAGGGTGCAGGCCAGGCTGAGGAACCCCCCCCCCCCATGCATGAATTTCATGCACCAGGCCTCTAATATATATATATATTGCATCTTAGCAACACTTTCTAAAGGTGGAGAAAGCAACAACTGGATAGTAAAGGTGACTTTATAATACACTACACCACTGACTCTGACTAATTTTCAGATATTAAAATATCTGTTAATCAAATTTTATTTAAATAAGAATTCAATAATATTGATTCTATGCCTCCCTTGCTCCTAATCTCCTGCTACATCCCCACCCCCAATCCAAATAGGAACATATACTCTCCTGCCTTGAGTCTTTATGCTGCCTACTATACCAGACTAAAATTGATTGTTTGAATCCTGCAAATGAATATATAAACCACACCAAGTCAACTTAAATTTTAAGAAGGCATGTCTCAAAGTGCAGGCCTCAGACTATTAACAGATCCCTGCAAGATTATCAAGTGATTTCAAGAGAGTTCCATAGCTTTAATAGAAAAGGCAATATAATTAATTCACATGCTCTGTAGATTTGAAATATAAGATCAATTATGACTATAACAGAAATTCTTTAGTGTTGCTAATAATTATTACAGTGTTAAAGGACAGAATTTGTCAGCTTGTTTTACCTAATAATTCATTTATAATATGGCTCTTCACCTTCTCATTTTCATGTTATTTGTATCTTAGTATTTGTAGGTATTATATTTTTTGTTGTTCCTATTTATTGTGCTTGATTATATCTTCAATTCAAATCAATATAGACCAATAATTCAAAATGATTCAATGAGGTATAAAATAACTTAAGAATATGGTAATATAAATGCTCAGAAATTTGTAAACTTAAATAGTGAATAAGACTCAAATACAAATATAGACTGTGTATTTGTATGTTCTAGGACATGTAAAAATGTGGTTGTGATAATTTCACATAAATAGTAAAATAAATAAATAAATAAAAGAAGAAAACTATGACTAGGAAATATGGTGATATCTGTATTAAAAACAAAACTTTGGTTAAAGTTTGCATAAAAAGTATCACAGCTTTCATGTCCTTTTTTTTTTAATAAAGCACAAGACACTGAATATTTCCAAAGCAAGTGCACAATGATGCTTTCCAGTAATGATTTTTTTTCTCACTAAAAACAACGAACAGGCCAAACTACAGGTGAATTAATAAAGTATTTGCTTTTTGTAGCAAAATCAGATGTTACAGAGGCTGTTAGAGGTCACCCAGGTCCATATTACCCTCTTTTTTCAAAAACAGAAACTGATGTGTTAGTTAGAAACTGATGGCCACTCAGAATAAATATTCAATTGCTCAGCTTCTTTATAGCTATGTGTGAATATGTGACTGAATTTAACCATCCAGATGGGAGGGAAAGTGAAATGTTCAACTTTTAGAGTATGTCTTTAAAGGGAAGAGACATGTGTCTTCACCCATCATCTGCTACCTGGGATATAGATGTGGTGGTGAGCCATCATTGACTATACAGGTGAGGGCAATGCTTGAGAGAAGGCAGACTGATAATCTAGAAGGAGCCTAGATCTCTAAATGACTTCTGGAGCAGAGCCTCCATGCCAATCCTGAACCTTCCTATTCCAAAATATTATGTGAGATAAAAATCAACTTCTAGTCTGTTGAGTCTCTGATAAGTTTGGTTTCTAGCTAAATATATACTCAGACTTAATACCCATGTAAAAGCTACTTGACTCCAAGAAGATTGTGATAGCAGCTACAAATTTAATGATAAATATTCTGCTCAGAGAGAAAGAATAAAAATGTGTTAAAAGACCCTGTTGGATGTTACAAAACATCAATGACAAACAAAAGAAAGAGCAATTACTATCTATCATATGTGCATGAAAGCAGATATTTCACACTATAGTTAAACAAAACCACTGATGTACAGAGTATAAATTGGCTCTTAGCATATGTGTAGGGCATATATTATTGTTGCGTTCAATTACTTTTATTATTGTTCCGTTTATCACTGACAGCCTAGAATACAGAAGTAGAGGGGTTGTTCTTTATTTGGTTAATGATTTACTTTGTGAGTGATGATTTTAACTGCAGGAAATAGGGCATATGGATTATTACTGAGGGAGAATCTACAATGTGTACAGTGCTGTAAAACAAAAAATTAAGGTTGTGTGAATATCTGAATAGATTAGTTCATAGGAAACAACTGGTGGTCAACAACTTGCCTCCTAAACACATCTCAGTTTTGAAAGAAATGTGACAATCATGAATATGATCAAAATATAGTCTCTGATTTCACTTCTTCTGGCTAACACAGGAAGAATCAAGCAGTGAATCCAAGACTCTGCTTTTCTGTGAAGTATGTTGGCTGTCAAGGGACAAGATGCTACATGAGTTTTTGCAAATAAGAATGAAATCTCCTCAAGACACTGAAACAATGCCAGTAAAGATCATTCTGACTTTGAGAGACTTGCTCAAGTGGAGCATTTCACTAATAGGTTTTTTAACTAGAAGAGTCTGAATTGACCCCTTCAGGGTTAAGCTAACACAATGTTTTATGTGAAGGCTAAGATATACAGATTTCTTAAAAACAAACCTGTTCAAGTTGCTTGATCTCCAAGATTTGAACTCTTTCCCACCACTTGCTGATAATTTTCATTTGTGGAAGAAGGCAACTGATGGCATATTATTGGATGTGGTGGGATTATATGTGAAGTAATGATATTTCACATACTTTCGGTCCCTACAATCCCTTTATTTGCCATGACCCTTCACCACTCAAACTAGACTGGCTTCCACAGCCTTGGGGAAAGGAATGTCAGAGT
Organism: Eptesicus fuscus; assembly: GCF_027574615.1. NCBI lineage: Eukaryota > Metazoa > Chordata > Mammalia > Chiroptera > Vespertilionidae > Eptesicus > Eptesicus fuscus. Next base: position 94,224,741 of record NC_072473.1, read on the forward strand.
TAAGTTAGAATAACAAAAGAAGTTTTTTATCCACTCATACACTGATGGACTTTTGGGCTGTTTCCAAATCTTGGCTATTGTAAATAATGCTGCAATGTACAGATATTCTTTCGAATTAGTGTCTTGGGTTTCTTCAGATAAATTCCCAAAAGTGTAATCGCTGGGTCATTTTACTGAAACCAACTTAAAAAAAATAAAAAGTGACTGTAATTTATGTCTTTTTTTCTTTTGTAAATAACTACTTTATTGACGTATGATTAATATGCAAAAAGTTGTACATATTTAATGCATAACACTTCATGAGTTTAAAGTGTATATCTGTGACTACAATCTATACTACAGATCTTGACTTCTTAGATTTTAGCTGGTTTTACCCTTATTTAGAAGAAGAGGAGACAAAATCTTTCTGTATAGGAAGAGCCCAGTGAGAATTTGGAGAGGGAGCATTAGAATTGATTTTTGTACAGGAGCCTCATATGTACCCCATTACCTTCTCCACCAAGCAGAGTCCAGGAAAAGAATGACACAATCAACTTCAAGTTTAGAGATCAGACACTGGAGCACAAATGGAAGACCACTGTGTCTAAGCATGAGAGGGTCAGGCTTGTTTTCTATAGCTTAGAATAGCAGGGGAGGGAATCATAAATTCTTATATCCATATCCACACCCCTCAGAGAAGACCCAAAACATACACTAGAGCGAGAGGCATTGTCAGTTTTCTGCTATCAACCAGATCATTTGCTTCAACAAATAATATACTTGGTATGTTCAGCTTGTGAACTCATCTGATCACAAAGCAATGCTTCTGCTATGGTCAGAATGTTTGTGTCCCCCTAAAATTCATATGTAGAAATTCTAACTCCCAAAGGTGATGAGGTTACTAGGTGGGCTTGTGAGAATTGATAAGGTCTTGAGGGTGGAGCCCTTATGAAAGGAATTAGTGCCCTTATTTTAATTTTATTTTTTAAAATATATTTTATTGATTCTTTACAGAGAGGAAGGGAGAGGGACAGAGAGCTAGAAACATCGATGAGAGAGAAACATCGACCGGCCGCCTCCTGCACACCCCCTACCGGGGATGTGCCCGCAACCAATGCACATGCCCTTGACCGGAATCGAACCCGGGACCCCTCAGTCCGCAGGCCGACGCTCTATCCACTGAGCCAAACCGGTTTCTGCTAGTGCCCTTATTAAAGAGTTCTCATATAGCTCTCTAGTTCGTTCCACCATGTGCCAACACAGCGAGAGGTTGGCAGTCTGCAAACCAGATCTATTTTCAGAGATGGAATTGGCTATCGTTTTTCATTTAGTGCTAAATTTGTCTTTTGTGTATATTAAGGTAGTATAGCCTTGTAGAACATGAAAGCAAATTATTCATCTCATTATATGTTCTTAAGCAATTTGCATGACATGGGAACTTTCTTGATTTTCTAAATTATTGGAATAAGACTGTATACTCTCTTATCTATATACTAGTGACCCTGTGCATGAAATTCTTGCACATTAAAAGAGGATTAATTAGAAGAAATAATTTAATATTGCTATTTGCCCTTTCTCTATAATAGAAGTGTCAGAGATGAAAGAAAATTAGTAAAATGTATATGAAAACCTTCCTCCTGTCAGAGTCTGGGGCTTACCATGGGATCCAGATTCAAGTCCCCGCCTTCCAACATGCACCTCAAAATCGTGTGAGACCCAGACCGGGCCGTCCCCTCCCCCTTGGGCTAGATCCAGACCCAGCCAGTCCCACCCTTGTCAAGCCTTGCCAGGCAGGGGGCATAGCCTCAGGTCCCCTGGCCCGGTGCCAGGATGGGGGGCGTGGCCTGAGGTCCCCCAGCCCAGATCAGGGCCGAGGGCATGCCTTTAGATCCTCCGTCAAGCCCTGCCAGGTGGTGGACATGGCCTGAGGTCCCCTGTCAAGCCCCGCCAGGTGTGGGGGCGCATCCTCAGGTCCCCTGGCCCAGCACCGGGAGGGGGGCGCAGCCTCGGGTCCCCCGTCAAGCCCCACCAGCAGGAGGGCACAAACTCAGGTTCCCTGTCAAGCCCTGCTGGGCAGGGGCGTGGCCTGAGTTCCCCAACCCAGCACTGGGGGTGCAACTTGAGGTCCCCTGTCAAGCCCTGCTGGGTGGGGGGTATGGTCTGAGGTCCCCTGTCAAGCCCCGCTGAATGGGGTGGCACAGCCTGAGGTCCCCTGTCAAGCCCAGCCAGGCAGCAGGGTGCAGCCTCAGGTCCCTTGGACCAGTGCTGGGGTGGGGGCCATGGCCTGAAATCCCCTGTCTAACCCCACCTGGTGGGGGTGCAGCCTGAGGTCCCCTGGCCTGGCACTGGGGCAGGGGGAGCAACCTGAGGTCCCCTAGCCCAGCACCAGGACGGGAAGTGTACCTTGAGGTCCCCTGACAAGCCCCGCTGGGCAGGGGGCGTGGCCTGAGGTCCCCTGTCAAGCCCTGCCAGGTGGGGGGTTCAGCCTGAGATCCCTGGTCAAGCCCTGCCGGGTGGGGGAGAGCGTAGCCTCAGGTCCCTGCTGATTGCTCCTTAAGGCTACTTATAGGAACTTGGCCACAGCTGTGGGTGTAGCCATCTTTGTGACAGAGTGATGGTCAATTAGCATATCCCCTCTTTATTAGATAGGATATAAAGACCCAGGGTCCGTAACGTCTAAAATGACTGAAGGGACAACCGAATGCCAGGCTGAGTGCACAGCAGGCTCGGGTGGGTGGGGACTGGTAAGCGGACTGAAATGCTGACCTCTCGGAGAAAGAGAGAGGTGGGCCTGATAAGCAGGTGAGCCTCTCTCTCTCTCTGAGAGGTCAGCAGTTCAGCCTGCTCGCCAGCAGCCTCGGGCAGCTGCTGATCAGCCCTGCCTCTCTGATCAGGCCCAGAGACATTGACTGGCACAGAAACCAACCAATCAGAACTAAATCTGGGTGAACTGCAAGGAGCCAATGGCTGCCTAGGAGACGGAGCTTTTGACGCTGACTGGCATAGAAACCAACCAATCAGAACCAAATCTGGGTGAACTATGAAGGCAAAACCTAAGGTGGGGGTTGAGGAGGGTTTTTAAGGGCAACAGCTGTTTGGTGTAAGGTGTAAGAAAGCAGTTCAATTTTTTAATGACCAGTTTGGCAGTATAGTGCATTTGGTTGGCTATCAGTCCAGATATAGGGATTATGTATTTTTGTCTGCCAAGAGCATCTCCTCCTGCTGATAAAGGCTTTCCCCTGCATTTAAGCAATCCTATCCTATATAATCTACCTATACTAATAAAAGGGTAATATGCTAATTAGACCTGGTTGACCGGCCATCTTCCGGATGTCCAACTTCCTTCCAGACAAAGCCATGGTGGTGGGGGCCAAGGCAGAGGTAGTTAGGAGTGAGATCAGGCCTTCAAGGGAGGGCAGTTGGGGACGAGATCAGGCTGGCAGGGGAGGGCAGTTAGGGGTGATCAGGCATGCAGAGGCAGTTAGGGGTGATTAGGCAGGCAGGCAGGCAGAGGGGTTAGGGGAAATCAGGCAAGCAGGCAGAGGCAGTTAGGGGCGATCAGGCAGTCAGGCAGGTGAGTGGTTAGGAGCCAGTGGTCCCAAATTGCGAGAGGGATGTCCGACTGCTGGTTTAGGCCTGATCCCCGGGATTGGGCCTAAACTATCAGTCAGACATCCCCCAAGGGGTCCCTGATTAGAGAGGGTGCAGGCTGGGCTGAGGGAACCCACCCCACCCCCCGTGCATGAATTTCATGCACCAGGCCACTAATAATGTACAAAATATCCTCAATAACTGTAGTTATACTTGCTTCCATATTCCTAATTTGTTTAGACGTGTTTTCTTTTCTTGACATAATTACAAAGATTTATGTTTTCTAAGAACCAGCTTTTAGTATTATTGATCAAGCCTAATTTATGTATTTTATTAATGTGTGCTTTGCCTTTATTAATTTCTCACTCTCTATGAGTTTTTTTTGCTGTTCTGTTTCTATCTTGTATGAAAACATAGACCATTTATTTTGAATATTTTATAATAAATTATATGACATTTCCCTTTGAATTCTGTATTGAATGCATGCCAAGGTTTTAGTATACAGTGTTCTCATTATTCTTTATTTCTAAACTAGAAGCCCGGTGCACAAAATTCGTGCACTGGGGAGGGTGTCCCTCAGCCCAGCTTGCACCCTCTCTAATATGGGACCCCTCGGGGGATGTCCAACTGCAGGTTTAGGCCCGATCCCCATGGAATTGGGCCTAAACCTGCAGTTGGACATCCCTCTCACAATCCGGGACCGCTGGCTCCTAACTGCTCACCTACCTGCCTGATTGCCCCCTAACTGCTTCCTTGCTGGCCTGATTGCCCCCAAATACCCTCCCCTGCTGGCCTGATCACCCCCAAGGCTTTTATTAGTATAGATATGACCCTGCACAGAAAATTTTACTAACCCTGCTTTACAATAAGGGCTTGACGATTGAATCATTAGGACTAGACACCAAGATTTCCTTTCTTTGGATAGTGGAGGGAATACTTACCTTGTCTTTAAGTTGCCCGGAAATTAAAATGAGATAATGACTTAGAAAAGTATAAAAGCACCATATAAAGACAACTGTCTTTTTAATGAAGTGGCAAAATGAAAAACACTATTTTTATTCTCCCCTTCCTTCCTTTACAGCTTTTATTTAAAATTTGAAATTTATAAAAATTTCACTCCAATTTCCATTTCTTTACATTCAACATTATTTTTTATTGGTTTCAGGTTTTATATTAGTTACAGAATAGTGGTTAGACAATCATATACTTTACAAAGTGTTCCCCGATATTTCTAGTACCCACCTGGCACCATACCATCATTACAACACAATTGACTATATTCCCTGTGGAATCCTTTATCACGTCCCACGTGTTTCAGGGTTCCTGTTCAGGTCTGGTTTCTGGAGAAGGCCACAATCAAAATGAAAAGAAGCTAGAAAAGAATCAATTTGGATACATGGGGGGCCAGGCGGGAGCCCACCTCTAGTGGGAGGACTACCCACTGCTCTGGCCTTTGCCATCCCTTTTATTGGGGTTCTGAGATACATCCATATCCTTTAGGCAGGAAATTCCAATAACAGACAATCAGCAAAAATTTACATATGATTAACAGGTGAGAGTTGCTTTAACTACCAATGTCTCAACTAAACAATGAGTGACTAGCTCTGGCCATTCAGAGCAATTAAGGTTGACCAAAGCATTCCGGATTCCCTTTTCACATTTAACTTCCAATGTCTCAATGTTTGGTTTCTGGCAATTCCCTATTTAAGTGACAATGGGTTAGAGGTTCCTTTCAGTCTTTCTTTTGTGTTGCTCGTCCTTCCTTTTCTTTCTCACTTCTTCCCTCATTTTGTTTATATAGTATCTCAATTGGCCATCAAAGCTCAGTGAAGGCACTGGGACACGCTTCATCCATTTTACAGACCAGGAAACTGAGGCCAATTCCAGTTGGCTGTGGAACTTGACTCAGCACACAGGAAGCCCTCAGAGCCATGCTCTTTGCGCTTCCTAAAGGGCAGCGGCCCAGCAAACAGAACAAACCTTCCAGTCAGGCTTCCGAGCCTCTTTCTCGAGCACCTCTTCATTGCAGATGCTCCACATTCTTTCCTCTCCCTGTCCCCTGCCCCCCATTCTTTACTGCCCCCGTTTCTTTGGAGCAGGTGGAAGGCTTCGCACTCACTGCCTAGGCATGCTCTGCCATGGGGCAGGGCACCGCAGGCTTGCTTTTGGGTCAAGGCAGGAGAAGGAGTCACTGCCTCTGAAGTGTGAAGGCCTCCTAAGCGAGGCCCATTAGCACTGGGAGCTTCTCTGAATCACATCAGTCAGTCCAGTACCCTGCAGAGCAGCACCCCTCCACTGAGGTGGCACCATCCCTCAACCCCCGCCTCAGGGGTGAGAGTCCTTGCCCCTCTGCCAGGAGTCCTTCCATTCCCCTTGAACCCTGGCTGGGCACACCCACATCTTGGGGGCACTGCAGAACCTCTGTCTCTCTGCAGATGAGGCAGATCCCTGCCCTAGGTCTCCACAAAGCTATGAATCTATGGCCAGAGGCTTGGTCTGGGTCTCAGCAACCCCATTCATGCAATGTTCCCAGGGACCTCCGGAGCGGCTGGACAGGTCCCGCCTCACCTCCCCGGGGTGCCGATCTCCCCAGGGACTCCCGGGAGCGGCTGGGCAGCTGGCCTCGCCTCCCTGGGGTGGCAATCTTCCCAGGGACCCCCAGAACTAAGAGGACTGGGCGCCGCCATCTTGATCTTCTCAATGGCTGGATAGGCCACCCGGAGTCCCGCCCCCCAGCCTCCTGCTGGCCCCATCGTGGGTATAGCGGAGTGATGGTTATTTGCACATTACCCTTTTATTAGGTAGGATAGTACATATATTGTAGTCATTTTTTACTTTAATCCAACAATTGTTTAGAAAAGCATTAAATATTTTTGTCCATCCTTTTATTGTCAATTTCTAATTTTATTGAATTTGGTTAAAGAATATGTCGTGTGTGATCTCTATGTTTGAGAATTTCTTGAGATTTTTTTGTGACTTAATGGATGATTAATTGCATTTTTGTTCATTCAATCTGTTGATTTATTAGATGGCTAAGTTAAAGTTTCCCACTATGATTATGGACTATGAATTTTCAGTTTATCTTATCATGTATAATAATTTTATATATTTCCATGCTATATTAATTTGGTTTCTATATACAACAGTATTGGTTATTGTTGTTATTATTTTTTCTCTCCAGCCTTTTGTTTCCTCTGTTATGTTTTTCTTATTCTATGTGTTTCTTTATCCTCTAATGGTTTGGAAGTTATACTTCCCTACTTCTATTACTGAAGTTTAACCTTTACATTCTTTCCACATAATCAATCTTATCTTTTAAAAGTCAACATCTGGAGTTGATATTAAAAATTATAATAGTTGACATTTATTGAGGGCCAGACACTGTTCCAATTGCTATACAAATATTAACTAGTTAGAGCTTCATAACACTTCCATGAATTATTAGTTATAATTATTATCTCCATTACACAGATGAAAAAGTCTGAGGCAAAGAGAGATAAGTAAATTTCCCAAAGTCATACAGTGAGCAAATAGCAGAGATTAGGATTTGACTGAGCCAATCTGATTCTACATTCCAGGTTCTAGGCCACCACTACTGTTCTGCATTTCTGTATTGATAGAGTCATTGTTGGTGACCTTTGGACCATAACAAGAACTTTATCATGTGTTCATTGATTGCCATTTCCCTCTTTCATTTTTAGAACATTTTATTTAATACTCACCAGAGGATATGTTTTTATTGATTTTAGAGAGAGGAAGGGAGAAAGAAAGAACATAGATGTGTGAGAGAAACATCACATCCATCAGTTGTTTCTTGGACAGCCTGACTGTGGATCAAATTCATAATATAGGTATGTGCCATGATCTGGAATCAAACCCGCAACATTTTGATGCATGGGACTGCACTCCAATCAACTGATCCAGGACTAGAGCATTTGATACTTAATTTCTTATTGTTATTCTTCTTTATACTCCTAAAAATATTATTCATTAACTATTCCTTGGACTTAACTATAAGTTTAACAGATTTCTTTGTTCAACTCTGGTTCTTGTATGATCTATTTTGTTATTGTATTTATTATTTATTTTGCTGAAATAAAACATCAATAAATTAAAAAGTGACTCAAATTTATAAGCTTTTTGGCTCCATGTGTACCTAAAAGTTATTTTATTTCACCCTTTTACATGAAAGCTTGTTTAGTTAGAACTAGGATTTAAGGTTCACGATAATTTTCATTTTCACTAATTCACTAATTCATGTTCTAACATCTAGTATTATTGATGAGAAGTCTGATGTGAATCTTATGCTTGTTCTTTTTTATGTAATATCTGACAGCTTTTTTTCCCCCTTATCTTTGGGATTATGAAGCTTACCCAGGATATATGTAGGTGAGTGTCTTTTTCATACATTCTCTTTAGCGTGAGATAGTCCCTTGTATTTCTAAAGGTGTGTCTTTCTTTAGCTATGGGAATTTTTCTTCTATTATTTCTTTTATTTTTTCCTGTATCATCTCAATCATCTCTTTTTCTATGACACTTATGGAAAACAGTTCCCCAGTTAAATACCCTGACAGTTATCCTGGAACCATTTCAGCTACTTGCATCTATTGCTTGTGAGCTTAAAGTGATCTCCCATACATATGTTTACCTTAGTTTTAGTACAATCTCTTTTAGATATTTTAGGGATTCCCTAAGATTTATGGTAATTTTCTTCTTTATCAGTATTGATTTCCATTTATTACTTTCCTATAAAACATATCTTATGTATTTTATAATGATGTGGGACAGAAGAAGTTGAAGATGTATGTCCTTAATCTGCCATCTTGAGCAAAAACTCCACACTTATTTTTATCTTATTGTAGAGTATATGATTTATGTTGACTCATGACCTCTGGAGAATTGGGCAGGATAAAAATACATAAACATAAATAAACATTGTATAAGTTATCAAAATATTATCTGTTCAGTTTCATACAAGTATTTGCCACAAACCCCTGAAACTATGAAAGCACCTACTATTGTTATTTTGCAGACCATTTGGGGGCTTCTTTCTTAAATCATAGGGGTTTCAAAGGCAGAAATATGGTGGTCTCTGCATGGTCAAAGTTTATTTCAGCTTCCTCAGACCCATAAGTGGGAAAGAGGTAGGCTGTAAATCTAACCTATCATGAGACTATGAGTATTTGTTTCATTGCTCTATTATCTGGGCCTGAACAAGTAATAGAGCAATGTTTCTCAATATATGAATAAAAGAAATACTTGATGTCCAGTGAATAGGTGTCAGTTATGCCCTCGGGCTTCTCCTTTTCTACTCTTATATGAATGCCAGAATGAGATTTTGACTAGTGAAATCCTATGAATACAGTCTCAAAGACAGCCATGTTTGAAATCTTCTAACAGACCTTTCTCCAAAGAGGACATACAGAAGGGCAATGCAATAGACATATGAAAAGGTGCTCAATGTCACTAATTGTCAGAGAAATGCACATTAAAACCACAATGAGTTATTACCTCACACCTGTCAGAATGGCTATCCTATCTAATAAAAGAGTAATATGCAAATTAACCATCACTCCATGACAAAATGGCAGCACCCGTAGCCACAAGATGGTGATGCCCAGTCCTCTCAGCCCTGTCAGAGTCTCCCAGTCTCAGGGAGGGCTACAGCTGAGAGCTGGCAGAGTAAGAAGCCTGGTGGAATGCTGCCCAGAGGCCCTTCTGACCCTTTACAAAAAACAAAAACAAATTCACTCCCCATGGCATGATCCCTTCCCAGCAGCGGCAGCCTGGGGTCTCAACCACTGAGTCACACCAGCCAGGCAGATATGGAGGAATCTTAAATGTTTGTTTTTTTAAAAATGTATTTTATTGATTTTTTACAGAGAGGAAGGTTAAGGGATAGAGAGCTAGAAACATCTATGATAGAGAAACATCGATCAGCTGCCTCCTGCACACTCCCCACTGGGCATGTGCCCCCAACCAGGTACATGCCCTTGACCGGAATCAAACCTGGGACCTTCGAGTCTGCAGGCTGACACTCCATCCACTGAGCCAAACCAGTTAGAACTGTCCAATATTTTAAAGAAAAAGCCCTATCTAATAAAGAGGGAATATGCACAGGAGGGCATTTGGGGGTGACCGGGTTGTCAGGGGAGGGCAGTTGGGAATGATCAGGCTGGCAGGGGAGTGGTTAGGGGGTGATCAGGCTGGCAGGCAGAAGCAGTTAGGGGCAATCAGACAGGCAGACGAGCAGTTGGGAGCAAGCAGTCCCGGATTGTGAAAGGGATGTCTGATTTCCTGTGGGATTGGGCCTAAACAGGCAGTTGGACATCCCCCGAGGGGTCCCAGATTGGAGAGGGTGCAGGTTGGGCTGAGGGACACCCCTCCTCCCAAGTGCACGAATTTCATGCACTGGGCCTCTAGTCAACAATAAATCCACAAATGACAAGTGTTGGTGAGGATGTGGGGAAAAGGGAAACCTAGTGAACTTTTGGTGGGAATGCAGATTGGTGCATGACTATGGAAAACATTATGGAGTTTCTTCAAAAGATTAAAAATGGGGCAGGGGTTGTGTGGAGGTGGGCAAATGAGGGGGATGAAACATCTATAATACTTTCAATAAATAAATAAATAAACAAACAAACAAACTGACCTGCCTTGTAACCCAGGGATTTCACTTCTGGGGATTTATCTAAAGAAACCCAAAAGCCAATTTAAATTAATATAAGCACCCCTATTTTTATTTCAGCCTTATTTACAATATCCAAGATATGGAAGCAGCCCATGTGCCCATCAATGGACAAGTAGTTTAAAAAGAAGTGATACTAGGCCATAAAAAAGAATGAAATCTTACCAGTTGGGACATCATGAATGGACCTAGAAAGTATTATGCTAAGTGAAATAAGTCAGTCAGAGAAAGACAAATACCACATGATTTCACTTATATTCAAACATCCAAAATTGAAGCATACTCATAAATACAGGGAGAGAACTGGCGATTGCCAGAGTGGAGGGGAGAGGGTTGGGGCACTAGGTTAAAAAGGTGAAGGGATTAAAAAAGTGTAAATTTGTAGTTACAAAATAGTCATGAGGAAGTAAGTAAAGCATAGGAAATATAGTCAATAACATTGTGATAACTATGTATGACACCAGTTGGGGTACTAGACATATCAAGGGGATACCATATAAAGAATATGATTGCTTACCCTCTAAGCTGTACACCTGAAACCAATACATAATAAATAAAAAGATTATGATACCTCTATCTATTGATTTATGTACCTCACATTTGTGCATAAACTATATTTTAATTCTGTCACACACCTCACAAAATGAGCAGTACCAATTCACAACTGTTGTAACAGTCTCTGTCCTCCAAGAGGAGATTTCTTCTCCTTTTTGCTTGACAGACTCAGTGCCGTAACCCTACAGCCCTTCTCTTATGCATTTATTGTTGGCTGTGGTCATTTTTACAGGACTGTATTCATAACTTTTAACCATATTTTTAAAAAGTGAGGTATTATATTAAGCCAATGAATGAATGCAGTATTTAGATTAAAAACATTCATTTTTTGCTCCATTTTGCCATGTTTCAGCCAAGCATACATATATCTATGGAATGTAATTTAGATTTTCCTTTGCTTTTTGATGATTTTCTGCTAATTCATTTTTCCTTTGATTTTTTTTAAGGTTACCAACTGTCTGGACATTTTTAAATCTTGAGAACTGGAGTAACATATGCTCTAAGGAGCAGCATATAATCTCACAGATGGGAATGGTGATCTTGTTCAAGGACAACAATCCATTAGGAGTTAGCATAGTATGTGTGATAGGCATGGAGTAGGGGACTAAATCCTGTAAATAAGGATACCATCATGGCTAATATTTGATAGAGGAACAACTAACTTTATACTTTAACTAGGGGGCCAGTGCAAGAATTTGTGTACCTTGAAAAGAACTGTGGGCTGCGAGGCTGTGGTGAGCACAGGGGCAGGTCTCGGACCCTCCTGCCTTGGCCCTTGGTCCCCTGTCTGCCAGCAGCCCCAATCCCGCTGCCGCCGCTCCCACACACTGATGGTGACAGCCCCGCTCGCACCCGCTGAAGGTGCGGAGTGATTATGGCCTGCACCAGCAGTGGGTGTGAACAGTGGTTGCCGGCCCCATCGCTCCTTAGGAGCAGGGGGAGGTGGAGAAGCCCTGAGGGGTGATTAGGGCCGGCAGCCACTGCCCGTACCAGCTGACGGTGAAGAGCAATTGGGGACTCTGCCAGGTGCTGTCAGCGGGTGCGAGTGGCAGCTCTGGCGCTGGCAGCAGGTGCAAGTGGTGGCTCTGGCACCAGCAGCAGGTGCAAGCACCAGGTGGGACCATGGCGCGCAGGAACAAAGAATTTTCAGTAACCACCAGAGGCTTGCCCCAATGACAGCAACAAGCACCCCACCTTGGTCTGTCACCACCACTTGCCTGCTCCACCATCCATCATGGCCAATTGCTCACCATGTTCTGTGCCCTGCTGCCTGCTGCCAATGCCCACCATGTTCTGCGCACATCCCCTGGTGGTCAGTGCACATCATAGCAACTGGTTGTTTGGTTCTTCAGTTGTTCTGCAGTTCAGTGTGTTTGCATATTAGGGTTTTATATATATAGATGATCTAGAAAGGGTTGTGTTGTTCCTGTGCAACCTTATATTTATAGATTGAAAACTGGAGAGTGAAATGTGTCTTGCCTGGAAAAGTTTAGAATAAATTTGTAACCAAATAAATATGTCTAAGGAGGCTTTTCTTTTCTTTTGAGCCTTAAATAAACTAAAAACCTGTCCTTTACTTAGATGTATTGTGTCCAGGTTTTCCCTTTTAAAAAAAGAGTAAAATTGGAGACTCCTACCTCAAATAGCAAAGATCTCTTATATTGAGTCATGTGTATGTGGGATCATGTTTCTCTTCTTGCAAACAGGATTGAATTGGAAACTAGCCTCAACCCATCTCTTATCCCTACCCTGCCCTAACCTCAAACTGGAACTGAACACAAGGAAAAATTTCACAGTGTCAAATCCTAAGTGTACTGTACCTATCCCTGTACAAAAAAAGTGGATATTTCTAATACTATTTAAAACTAAGCTACTTCAAACTGGCTTGGATCTGTCATTGGTAGACCTAAATATATGGAGAATAGTATAAGTTAAAACTCAAAGGAAAATTTTACATGGGGATAGTATGGTGTTTGACTTTCAACTATATGAAGCTGACTAAAAACAATCTACATTGTAAAATAAGTAGCAAATTTTATTCATGATGAGGGGGAAAGGCAGACCTACTGTCAATGGAATCTACAAATTCTTCACATGTTGTGTGTGTGTGTGTGTGTGTGTGTGTGTGTGTGTGTGTGTGTGTATGGGGGTGATACATGCATGAGAGGCCTAGTGTGATGTGTATTAAATCTTTTGCAATCATGTTAAGTTGACAACAAGATAACATATCATGTAAGAGTCTTTGATTTTAGCAGAAGCTAATTATACAGTAGACTAGAGGCCTAGTGCACGGATTCATGCATTGGTTGGGGTCCTCCAGCCTGGACTGAATCCTCTCACAATCTGAGACCCCTTGGGGGATGTCAGACTGCCAGTTTTGGCCTGATCTCTCTGGAATGTAGCAGTGTGTGAAGTGGCAGGCAGCTGGGAGGAGCCCAAGTTGGGCTCGGCGCCCGGCACTTCTAAATGCTCACCACTTATTCCTAACTGCTTGCTGCTCACTCCTAACTGCTCACCTCTCACTCCTTAGCACTGCCATGGAGGTGGGAGAGGCTCCCGCCACCGCCGCTGCACTTGCCAGCCATGAGCCTGGCTTTTGGCTGAGCGACCCTACTGCTGTGGGAGCGCACTGACCATCAGGGGGCAGCTCCTGTATTGAGCGTCTTCCCCCTGGTGGTCAGTGCACTTCATAGCGACCGGTCATTCTGGTTGTTCCGTTGTAATTGTCGCTTAGGCTTTTATTTGTATAGATTGTCTACAGCCACTCTGTCTTACCATCTTTTTGCAAACTTTACATTTTAAACCCTTTCCAAACAACACGAAGACTGCTTGTATACAGCACTTACTAGTACTGCCATGCAAAAAAACACTCTCACGAGGAGTTTCCTGAGGGACGCTATTGGCTACCGCCTGACTGCCCCCCCCCCCCGACACATACAACAGACATCATGGTTACCACTTAATGTTGTCAGCATCTGGAAGGCAAAAGAATATTATCCAAGATGAAAAAAGCCTTGGGGGTTTGATGTGATAACTGAATTGCTAAGTGAATTTGCCTGTTCAATTCAAGTGACTAAGATGTAGTTGCAATAAACATACAGGGGTGGGCAAAGTAAGTTTACAGTTGTTTGTATAGAAAAAGACATGCAGGTTATAATTATTACAGTAGATCTATTAACTCAAAAGAATGTTACTCACAACTGTAAACCTACTTTTGCCCACTCCTGTATTTGTCTGCTGAGTCAGACTTTGTTTTCTGATTCACACTGCTCTTGATGATTTCAGCATGGCTATGTGTATTCTTGAGAACAGAAATCTGTTCTTGTTTCTGATTTTTATTAATCTGCCTTCAAAAGCTTGAATTTCATATTCAGGGCCTAGAAGTCTTAACAAGAGAAGTACAAAAGGCAGTAGAAATATAAATGCATGATTTTACTATACAGAACAAAAAGATTCATGTTGAAAGTGAGCAAAAATTGGATCCCATTTGGAAGTAAATTTGCAACATTATGTAGCAGCTGCCTGTAAATGTCTATGGGGAATTATTTTTTTTTAAATTTCCAAATTAAAAGGGGTTGTTTGGATAAAGAAATATTTGAAGAAAAACAAACTTGAACTGCCATAAATCTGAGACAAAAATATTCAGTGCAATAATGAGAGACATTTGGAAGTAATAACATTGTATGCCTCCTGAATGATTGTTTGATTTTAAGGAAGCAATCTTTTCTTTTCTTTTTCTCAATGAAAACCTTTTGAACTTTCAGAACTCCATTCATTTGTGTTGATCCAATTTTTCAAGGCTAAAAAGGCCATCTGGGTGAAATTGACATGTGTTTCTAGGCATATATTATATGTCATAACCAGATTATTGTTTTCCTGATCCTTCTTCACTGTTTCTTCCTCACTGTTGAGCCATTACATTGTGGATTGTCACCTTGGGTCACCCAAGAAGGTCTCCATATATCAGCACAGATGGAATCTGTCATTTTTTACTGGCCCTTGTTTTGAAGCTCATGATCTGGTGTTAGGGAAGTTGGCACCTGGTGACCTTTCTGGTGTAATTCCTGTTATAGACTTATTGTTTAGTTTTTAGAGCCTTTGGGTTGATTAGACAGAGTAATTAAATTTCCCTGATATGTTCACTTACATTTAATGATCTTGGACTATAATTTTAATGCTCTTTAAATTACTTGGCCTGATAAGGTGTTAAGTGAACTAAATGGATAGAAAACAGCTCAGGGACCTCAAACAGGCTTCCCTCCCTCAACTTGGGTGGGGAGTTTCTAAACCAGAGACCTTGAGGGGAGAAGTCATCAATATATTCTCTATCTCATCTTACTGCTAGGAGTCTTCTGTTACTTGGTTTATGACAAGTTATGAATGAGTGATGGCATAATGTGAAAGGGCAAACAGATTGCCAAATGTGCAAGCTTCAATTACAGTGAATTCCCTAGAAATTATCCAGAGAGACATTTAATTTCTGAAGATAAATCTGGTTTAACTATTAAAAAACAAAAGCAATTCCTCCAAAGCAAAGGAATTCCATACATATGTATTTCTATTCATGGCCAACCCCAAAGAAAGCAACAGAGTGTTTAATCTCCAAAAATGGCACAGTTTTTGTGACTTGCCTTTACGAATCAAGTATTTCACAATCAGTTCAAATTTCTTGGCTCTTGTACCTGAAAATCCCATCTCAAGGTAAAAGTATCAATTGACCCTTCATATATGGCATAAGGGAAAATGATTTCTAATATCTGTGGTAGCTCTGCTGCCAATAGTTCTCATTAGAGTGCCATCAATATATATAAAAATGCATGTTAAAAATCAAGATCATCAGAAAAATATTTTAATTCTAATTTAATGACAGTTGAATCATTGTCACATATGATCAAGTAATGAGGTTTGTGTGATTCAGATAATGACATCTTTGATAATCTGAAAAATATTGCAAAGGAATTCCCAGCTAATTATAATGGACTAGCATTCGCTTGATAAGAAAAACTGTATTCAGAAAAGTTAATAGAGATAAATACTGTTTTAAAATTACAATCTGTTTGACTTTATATAAGCACATTTTAAGGTTCCTAAAAAGTAGATGTCAAATAAAATTACAATTGTTTTTCTATCTTTAAAATATGAAGACTTTTATTTATTTCATTTTTTCCTTTTTATTGAATTTATTGGGGTGACATTGGTTAATAAAATTATATAGTTTTCAGATGTACAATTCTATAATACATCATCTGTATTGTGTGTTCACCACCCCAAGTCAAATCCCCTTCCATCACCATTTATCCCCTCTATAACCTCCTCCACCTGCCCCTCCCTCTCCCTTTGTCAATTACCACACTCTTGTATGTGTCCATGAGGTTTTTCTCTTTTTTGCTCAAGTCCCCCTCCCCCAGCCAACCTTTCCCCACTGCCACCTGACAGCGGTCAGTACACACTCTAGCTATGAGTCTGTCTCTATTTTGCTTGTTAGTTAATTTTGTTCATTAGATTCCACATATGACTGAAATCATATAGTATTAGTCTCTCTCTGAATGGTTTATTTCACTTAGTATAATGCTCTCCAGGTCCATTGATGCTGTCCAAAGGGTAAGATTTCCTCCTTTTTTATAGCTGAGTAGTATTCCATTATGTAAATGTACCACAGCTTTATTATCTACTCATCTACTTATGGACACTTGGGCTGCTTCCAAATTTTGGCTATCCTATCTAATAAAAGAGTAATATGCAAATTGACCATCACTCCAACACACAAGATGGCTGCCCCTCTGTGGTTAAAGATGGCTGCCCCCATGCAGACAAAAGATGGCCATCAAAAGATGGCCATCAGGGAAAGGCAGTTGGGAGGGATCAGGCCAGCAGGAAAGGGCAGTCGGGGGCAATCAAGCCTGCAGGGGAGGGCAGTTAGGGGTGACCAGGCTGGCAGGGGAGAGCAGTTGGGGGGGACCAGGCCTGCAGGGGAGGGCAGTTAGGGGTGACCAGGCCTGCAGGGGAGGGCAGTTAGGGGCAATCAGACTGGCAAGGGAGCAGTTAGGCATCAATCAGGCTGGCACGGGAGTGGTTAGGGGGTGATCAAGCTGGCAGGCAGAACCGGTTAAGGGCAATCAGGCAGGCAGGCAGGTGAGCAGTTGGGAGCCAGCAGTCCTGGATTGTGAGAGGGATGCCCAACTGCCTATTTAGGCCTGATCCTATTGAGGTCGGGCCTAAACAGGCAGTCGGACATCCCTAGAGGTGTTCCAGATTGGAGAGGGTGCAGGCTGGGCTGAGGGACACCTCCCCATGCACAAATTTTGTGCACCAGGCCTCTAGTTGTAAATAATGCTGAAATAAAAATAAGGGTGCATATATTCTGTTGAATTAGTGTTTTGGGTTTCTTCAGATAAATTACCAGAAATGGAATTTCTGGGTAATAGACAGGTCCATTTTTATTTTGAGGAAACTCCATACTGTTTTCCACAGTGACATCACCAATCTTCATTCCCACCAAAAGTGCACTAAGTTTCCCTTTTCTGCACATCCTCACTGACACTTGTCATTTGTGGATTTATTGTTGATAGCCATTCTGACAGGCATGAGGTGATAACTCATTGTGGTTTTAATGTGCATTTCTCTGACAATTAGTAACGGGCATATTTTCATATGTCTATTGGCCTTCTGTATGTCCTCTTTGGAAAAGGTCTTTCGGATCCTCTGCCATTTTTTAAATTGGATTGTTTGTTTATTTGGTGTTGAGTGGAATAAGTTTTTTAAGATAAATTTTGAATATTAACCCTTGTCAGATGTATCATAAGTGAATGTGTTCTCCCATTTAGAAGGTTTTTTTCTCTTTGTGTTTTTTATGGGTTCCTTTGCTATGCAAAAACTTTATAGTTTGAGGTAATCAAACCATGAGAAATATCAGAACGTTTAATGCCTACATTTTCTTCTAGTATTCTTATAGTTTTGAGTCTAAAATTTAAGTCTTTAGTTCATTTTGAGTTATTCTTATGTATGGCATAAGAAGGTGGTCTAGCTTTATTTTA
Source organism: Eptesicus fuscus (assembly GCF_027574615.1). Lineage (NCBI taxonomy): Eukaryota > Metazoa > Chordata > Mammalia > Chiroptera > Vespertilionidae > Eptesicus > Eptesicus fuscus. Next base: position 94,242,588 of record NC_072473.1, read on the forward strand.
TTTTTGCATGTATCTGTTCAATTTTTTCAGCACCACTTATTGAATAGACTATATTTACCCCATTTATGTTTTGGCCTCCTTTGTCAAATATAAATAGGCTATAAAGGTGTGAGTTTATTTCTTGGCTCTCTATTCTATCCCATTGACCTGTATGTCTGTTTTTATGACAGTACCATGCTGATTTGATTACTATGGCCTTAAAGTATTGTTTGATATGACGTAGTGTGATTCCTCTAACTTTGTTCTTTCTCATGCTTGCTGTGGCTATTCAGGGTCTTTTGTGGTTCCATTTGCATTTTTGGAATATTTGTTCTAGTTCTGTGAAATATGCCATTGGTGTCTTGATAGGAATAGGTTTGAATATATACATTACTTTAAGTGCTATGTTCATTTTAATGATGTTAATTCTTCCTATCCATAAACATGGTATATAATTCCAGTTATTTGTATCTTCTTTGATTTATTTCTTCAGTGTCTTCTAATTTTCTGAGTATAGGTCTTTTACCTCCTTTGAATCAATTGTGAATGGATTTTTTTTGTTGGTTTTTGTTTTCTTTTTAGTTTCCCTTTCTGATAATGCATTACTGGTGTATAAAAATGCAACTGATTTCTGAATATTAATTTTGTATCCTGCTATTAATGAATTCACTTTTCAGTTCTTAATGCCCATGGGTTTTTTGGTAGAGTTCTTAGGGTTCTCTATATAGTGTATCATGTCATCTGCAAATAATCAGAGCTTTATTTCTTCCATTCCAACTTGGATGTCTTTTATTTTTTCCTCTTTTCTGATTGTTGTCGATAGGACTTTCAATACTATCCTATATAATAAAAGCCTAATATGCTAAGTATCTGGTCGTCCGGTCATCCGTTCAACCAATCAAAGCATAATATGCTAATAATATGCTAAGGTTGCTCAACCACTCACTATGACGTGCACTGATCACCAGGGGGCAGATGCTCCAACCAGTAGGTTTGCTTGCTGCTGGGTTCCAGCCAATTGGGACTGAGCAAGATGGGCCAGACATGCCCTGGAGCCCTCCCACATCCCTTCCCAGCCCCGATCGTGCACCAGTGGGGTCCCTTGGCCTGGCCTGTGACCTCTTGCAATCCAGGACCCCTCAGAGGATGTTGGAGAGCCAGTTTTGGCCTGATGCCACAGGCCAGGCCAAAGGACCCCACTGGTGCATGAATTTGTGCACTGTGCCTCTAGTCTCTATATATAAAAGGCTAAGTGACTGACCATCCATCTGACCATCCGACCTGCTTACTGGCCTGTATATATGACATGCACTGGCAATTTAAAAATAAATGTTGACTCACACATGTGTGATACATATAAAGCTCTCACTGGCACCAATCTCACAAGTATGTTTCCATTTATCATTGTCAATCATGAATTTGGTTGACACTTCTATTATAGAGAAAAGGGCGAATAGTGATATTAAAATATTTCTTCTAATTTCCTTGCAGTGTACGCGAATTTGTGCACCAGACCACTAGTGTTGAATAAGAGTGGTGAAAGCAGACATACCTGTCTTCTTCCTGATCTTAAGGGAAACATTTTTAATGTTTCCCCATTGAGCAAAATGTTAGCTGTGGGTTTGTCACATATGGCCTTTATTTTGTTGAGGTATGTTCTCTCTACTTCCACTTTGCTGAGGGTTTTTATCATAAATGGGTACTAGATTTTATCAAATGCCTTTTCTGAATCTATTGATATGATCATGTGATTTTTATATTCCTCATTTTGTTTATGTGGTATATCATATTGATTGATTTGTGAATATTGTACCAGTCTTGCATCCCAGGATTAAATCCCATTTGATCATGGTGTATGATCTTTTAATATATTGCTGGAGACATTTTGCTACGATTTTTTGAGGATTTTAACATCTATGTTCACCCAGGATACTGGCCTACAATTTTCTTTCTTTGTAGAGTCTATCTGGTTTTGAAATTAGGATAGTGCTGGCTTCATTAAATGAGCATGGCAATGGTCCCTCCACTTTAATTTCTTGGGATAGTTTGAGAAGGCTAAGTGTAAGTTCTTCTTTGAATGTTTGTTAAAATTCACCTGTGAAGCCATCCTGTACAAAACTTTTGTTTGTTGGTAGTATAAAGTCACCAATAATAAAGATGACAAAATAGCAGTTCCTATTCATTGAGAACTTAATAAGTTTCTAAAATAAAATATAAATGCATGTTTTCACTGAATTGTCACAACAGCCATTCAAGGTAGGCATTATTTTTTTTCCATCTTAGAAGGGGAAAATGAGAAAAATGAAGGAACTCATCTGCAGTCACTTTGCCAGATTGTCCAGTTCTCACTCTAGTATTCCAGGCTGTCATTGCACTTGTGGTCTTTGTCATAGTGTGACTAGGAAGAGGCCAGCCTTACAGTTAAAAAAAAACCACATGTTCACTTCCTTCTTACTGCTGTGTGTCTTACCTTTCATACCGATAGCCTTCCAGAAGTTTCACCCCTTCATGATCTGACTTTTTGGCAAATTTAATCTTCCCTGGAGGGGAAACTAGTGGTTAGAAGGGGAGAAAAATTTGATAATATTCTATTTCTTGACCTGGTTAGAGTTCCATGTGTGTGTTCATTTTGAAAATACATTGTATTTTTTTTATACATTTCTGTATGTATACTGTATTTTTTATTTAACACTTTAAAAATTTTTATTGAATTTATTGGGGTGACGTTGGTAAATAAAATATGAGTTTTAGGTGTACAATTCTATAATACATCATCTGTATATTGTATTGTGTGTTTACCACCCCAAATTAAGTCTCCTTCCAACACCATGAATCCCCCCATTGCCCTCTTCTACCACCATAACCCCTCCTTTCCCTCTGGTAATCATCATACTGTTTTCTGTGTCTCTGAGGTTTTATATTTCCATTGCTTAATCACTTCACTTTTTCACCCAGCAGCCCAACCCCCCTCTTCTCTGACAGCTGTCCATCTGTTCTCTGTATCTATGTGTCTGTTTCTACTTTGTTTGTTAGTTTATTTTGTTAATTATATTCCACATATAAGTGAAATTATATGGTATTTGTCTTTCTCTTCCCTGGAGAGTATTATATTAAGGTGAAATATATACTGTATTTTAAAAAGATTTCTACCTTGTTTGCCCCTTATTTCTGTCTCTATTATTTATTCCCACTTTAAATCAATCATCCAGTCTCCTGGTAACTGGCCAGGAGAAAGATCCAATGACAAAGTAGTGGGAGGCTAGATGGAATTATTGGAACAGCATGCTACATGGACAAGTGATCCACATGTAGATCAATCTGGAACCCTTGGTCTGTTGAGCACTGTCCTCTTTAGACGATTGAGCTAAATTACCCAGTCACCCCAAAGTGGCACTATCACAAATTGGTCTTTTGCATTAAATCCAGATGATTGGTTCCCATCCCTGGGTGTACTCTGCTCATACTTATGAGAAACACCTTATCATTTCATGAAGTTGCTTCTTCAGGATACTTCTGAACTCATCTCACTTAGAAAAGGTCAGAAACAATCTGCTCCATTGATTTACCCTCGGATATAAGTCAAGTAAAAGTTGTTGACAAGAGTAGGGATGTTTATCTTCTCACTCTCCATTTCCCAAATGTGATGGAGAACTACAATGAATTTTTTCTGACCTCAGGGAATGTCCAGACATGTGAGCAAATGGGTGGTGCTGATTGACCTTCTGCTGTGTGTTGAATATTTCATATGTGCTTAGAAAAATTTTTTTCCTCTTAATTCTGGCTCAGTAAGCACAATTATCTTTATGTCACAGATTAGGAAAATGAAAACCAGAGTAGGAAAGTTGTTTGCCAATGACATAAATTAAAGGTGGCAGAACACAGGTTGAAACTTAACGTTTCCAATATCCTATGGTATCTATACAACCAAATTACTTAGAAGGAGGAGCTAACTAGATGAATTGAGCCAAAAAAACTGATTATCATCAAATTAAAATCTGCCTCTCCCTTTCAAAAATAATTTTCAACCATAGTTTTAAAAATGTTGGCCAGCAGGAGTTTATAAAGACTTGGAATTGGAGGAGCAAATCTGGGTTTGACTTCTGACTCTGCCACAAACTGTTCTTTCATTGTTCTAAGCTTCAGTTTCTTTATCTGAAGGATAGGTTTAGTGAAGCCTACCTATGTCAGAGAGTTGTTAAGAAGATCATATTAATTAAGATAAATGAAAATAAAAAAATTGTTATGTGTATAAGAAGGAATTATTCTAATATAGGCCAAACAAGGAGAAATTACAACTTAGGCAAATAGCAAGTATTTTGGAAGGTCAAAGGAGGAAACAATCACCTCTGGCTTTGGGAAACAGAGAAAACTTCATTGGAGAATTGGCCTTTAAACTTAGTCTTGAAGGATGAGTAAGATTTGTATATGTAGTCATGGGGTGTGAAAGATGGAAAGAATAATTTAAGCAAGGAGCCAAGGCTTGGAAAGTCTGCTATGCATATTGGGAACAGTAAGTACTAGTAGCTTAATTTGGGGGGAAGATAGGATATACGAAGGGAAGTAGTAGTAAATATTGGCATGGAATTGTTACTGGTTGTCCTTCTGGAATCTCATGGAGGATAATTTCAAATGCCAGGGCAAAGCTGTAGAAATTTCTTATGCAAGCAAATTTAAGCCTTTTAATGTTTGCAATAGAAGTGATGAGTAAGAAGGCATGTGATTAGGACTGTTTCAGGATAAGCACTCAACCACAGTGCAGTGGGTGGAACAGCACAGGTGCATTGATTGGGTAGAATGGCAGGATGTGAAAACCCTCAGAGAGATCATTACAGTATCCTAACAAGAAGTAATTCAGTGTTGAGTGAGGGCAGCCACAGAGAGGATGAAACAGATAGAAGAAAAACAACAGGACATGGCAATTGATGAGAGACAGAGAACAAGGGATAGTAAGCAACCAAAGATGGCTAAAAGCCTAGAGCAGGGGTCCTCAAACTTTTTAAACAGGGGGCCAGTTCACTGTCCCTCAGACCGTTGGAGGGCTGGGCTATAGTTTAAAAAAAACTATGAACAAATTCCTATGCACACTGCACATATCTTATTTTGAAGTAAAAAAAACAAAACGGCAAAAACACCCGCATGTGGCCTGTGGGCCATAGTTTGAGGACACCTGGCCTAGAGCCTGAGGAACAGACATGGTGGTGATGGGACAGCAGTCTTTAATACACAAGAGATTTCAGACCCACTGCTAATGTCTGGAGCACTGAATCTGCTTCTATTACTGTATAAGGACAAAAAAGAAAAAGGTCACTTAAGGGTGGGTTGAATAAAACCACTTGTAAAGACAGCTGCTTCATTTTATTTTTATTTATAATAGAGTCTCAACTACACCTACGCATATAGAGAGTTTCAATAATGTATTTACCATTCTATGAATCCTAAGTACCAGCACCAGTAAAATTGTAGCACACACATAGCCTACTGCTCTCTGGGGTTTAATATGCTGTGAACACATTTCTGCATCTTTAAATGAACATAATGCATTTACTCAGACCTCTGGCTTTGTATTGGTTCTATTGTAATATGATAAGCCCAGCCAAATGCTATCAGATAAGTATGATTTATACATGAAAGGTATTGTCAGAAATGGTTGGGGGGAAAATGCATGAAGGAAAGGGGCATTTCATTTGTCTTCATGGAACTCTTAAAAACCAGTGAGAGTAGCAAGATTCTTCAATAAACCTTTGAGGTGCCATGGGCTCGTGGGCGCCGTGGCAGCTGCTGTGGCAGCGGCCGCGGACTCGGCGCAGCGGCTCTCGGTGAAGGAAGAGACCATCTTTGTGCAGGAGGGGGTCACACGCGCCACTGACCTGGCCGAGCTGCGCACTGAGATCCTCGGGGCCCTGGAGGCCGCCAACACCGATTTGGAGGATTCATTGGAGTTCTCATCTTACATTCAAGTCCTCTAGCCATTTTGATGGAGGAGAATCAAGAAGGCGGCTAAGATAAACAAAGGAACTGCGAACTGCGCCGCGCACAGCAATTTCAGGGGCACGACTGGAGGACAGAGCGTCTGCAGCCCAGAACTACAGGAGAGATGGCTGAACAGCAGATTTACAGCTAAGAGGGAAGAGGAAACCAGCGAAATCGGAGGGGACGAGGTGCGGAGGCGCGTGGGTCGGGCCGGAGGCGGGGGAAAGGGGCTTTTGTTCCAAACCTAGGGGAGATTAGCTCTCCATCATCCTGAAATCCAGCTCCTGGGGACCCGCGGGAGACCCAGATGCCTGCGGGGAGAGGCGGGACTCTTGCGGAGGTGCGCCCAGCAATCAGTGTTTGCTGCGCTAGAGCGCGGAACGAGGGGACTTAGAAACTTGGAAGGCAGAAGGAGCAGACTCCTAGCCATTGAGGCTCGCCGCACCATGGGCTGTTGGCGCCCTGAGACCCCGCCCCGCCCTGAGACCCCGCCCTTCCCTGGGACCCGTCACGCCCTGAGACCCGCCCCGCACGTTTTGAAGACCTGCCCCGCAAGTCTTGCAGGCGCACCTACGCTCCAAGCAACGGCTTATGCATGTGGATGGCCTGCCCTCTGGCAGCGGACCAGATGAACTGCTGTTCTAGTCGGACTGCTCCAGAGCCACTCAGATAGGAGGAGGAAACTACAGTTCTTGCTGTAATCCCTGCTGAGTGCCTAAGGCAGTGGCTGATCTACGCCCCATTGGGGACCCAGAAACGAGGACATCTGGTGGTCTGTGGGAAATGACACCAGACTTCAACCATGCACATAAGGGACAAATCCAACAGGCAGATTCAATGAGCGCCAAAGCCTTGCTGCACCAAGACCCAGCCCATAGGAGTGTCTCCTGCACAGCAACTCTTCCTTTATAGACAAAGAGAGCCCTCCCGGTGGCACCAGCAACAATCAAGACTTAACTATACAAGGGAGGACCGGGATGGAGGCATAGGGCGGAGGCCTGGATGTTGCCTGCCACAACAACTTTGAGGCTGCGACGGGAGAGCGGAGCAGACACCACCCAAGACCACCGTAGGGCTGGCTGAGTGGATGCTCTGCAGCTAGAATAAGAGGGGTATGTGGGATGATGCTGATGCAGATGACCCAAGGACCACACTTTGGGAACTGCGGCTCGGGCGACACAGTGGCGACCTGGAGCGTGCTCGGCACGGTCCCCCCGGTGGTCTCCGGCTGAGGGGGCGGCTCCACTTGCTGCCGAGCACCCCTGGCCTCCCCCAGACCCAGGGACAGACGGGCCCCTGTGAGACGTGGGGTGGGGGACTCCGCGCTTCTTGGCCTCCGAGTCCTTCAGGAATCTCGGGGCCCCGGGGGCGGCCAGGTGCGCATGCTCGGCGACCGGCTGCCGCTGCGGACCCAGGGGCCGGCGCGGCAACGCCGGACTGGCCCGCCGCCACGCACCGGGCGCACTGGAGCTTCGCCGAGCAGCCGCCCGACGAGTTCTGCGGCGGCTGCCCTGGAGCTCTGCCAGGATGGCCGGGGGGGTTGCTGGGGGGGGGGTTGACCGACGGGAATTGGGATCGGGAGGACGGGGCCCCGCTGGGACCCGGGTGTGGGCGGGGTTGCGCGCCTCTGGGCTCGGGAGTGGTCGAGCGCCTCCGGGTATGGGTGGGGCCTCGCGTCCCTGGGTCTGGGGGGTGCCGCGTGCCCCTGGGTCCAGGAGAGGCCGGATTCCGGGTCCGGGTGAGGCCGAGTGCACCTGGTCCCAGATGACGCTGGGTCCCGTGCCCAGGTGAGGCCAAGCCCCCCTGGGTCTGGGAGAGGCCAAGCGCCCCTGGGTCCGGGTGAGACCATGTGTCCCTGGATCTGGGGGAGGCCTCGTGCACCTAGGTCCAGGTGAGGCCACGTGCCCCTGGGCCTGGGAGAGGCCACGCACCCCTGGGTCCGGGCGAGACCATGTGTCCCTGGTTCCGGGTGGGGCCTCGTGCACCTAGGCCCGGGTGGGGCCGCGTACCCCTGGGTCTGGGGGAGGCCAGGGGTCCCTGGGTCCGGGTGAGACCGTGTGTCCCTGGATCCGGGTGAGGCCTCGTGCGCCTAGGCCCGGGTGAGGCCACATGCCCCTGGGTCTGGGGGAGGCCAAGCGCAGCTGGGTCCGGGTGAGACCATGTGTCCCTGGATCCGGGTGAGGCCTCGTGCACCTAGGCCCGGGTGAGGCCACGTGCCCCTGGGTCTGAGAGAGGCCACGCACCCCTGGGTCCGGGCGAGACCATGTGTCCCTGGATCCGGGTGAGGCCTCGTACACCTAGGCCCGGGTGAGGCCACGTGCCCCTGGGTCTGGGAGAGGCCAAGCATCCCTGGGTCCGGGTGAGACCATGTGTCCCTGGATCTGGGTGAGGCCTCGTGCACCTAGGTTCGGGTGAGGCCACGTGCCCCTGGGTCTGGGAGTGGCCAAGCGTTCCTGGGTCCGGGTGAGACCATGTGTCCCTGGATCCGGGTGAGGCCTCGTGCACCTAGGCCCGGGTGAGGCCACGTGCCCCTGGGTCTGGGGGAAGCCAAGCGCAGCTGGGTCCGGGTGAGACCATGTGTCCCTGGATCCGGGTGAGGCCTCGTGCACCTAGGTCCAGGTGAGGCCACGTGCCCCTGGGTCTGGGAGAGGCCAAGCATCCCTGGGTCCGGGTGAGACCATGTGTCCCTGGATCCAGGTGAGGCCTCGTGCACCTAGGCCCGGGTAAGGCCACGTGCCCCTGGGGCTGGGAGAGCCCAAGCTTCCCTGGGTCCGGGCGAGACCATGTGTCCCTGGATCCGGGTGAGGCCTCGTGCACCTAGGCCCAGATGAGGCCACGTGCCCCTGGGTCTGGGAGAGCCCAAGCGTCCCTGGGTCCGGGTGAGAATATGTGTCCCTAGATCCGAGTGAGGCCACGTTCCCCTTAGTCCGGGTGAAGCCGTGCCCCTGGGTCCGGCCGAGACCAAACCAGAGGGAGTCGGACCTCCGTTACCACCATTTGTCCACCATCCAGAGCTGAGGGGTCAGTGCTTACATGTACACATAAGGAACTGGTGGACATTGAAATTGGGTCTCTATAGAACTGTTGGTCCAGAAAGAAACTCACTACAGACTGATCCATCTGCCTGTCAGCATAACTATTATTGCCCGTCTCACATTCAGTTCTCATAAGTATATATCTAGTGACATATGATCTCGCTCATCTAGGGCAAATGATGAACAACATAGACTGAGGAACAAGAACAGAACCAGAAGCAAGGAGGCATCGATCGGACTATCGGGCCTCAGAGGGAGGAAAGGGGAGGGTGGGGGGAGGGGGAGAGTTCAACCAAAGGACTTGTGTGCATGCATATGAGCCTATCCAACGGTTAAGTTCAACAGGGGGTTGGGGCATGCGTGGGGAGGGGGAGGGATGGGAATGGGGGGGATGAGGACAAATATGTGACACCTTAATCAATAAAGAAATTAAAAATAAATAAATAAATAAATAAATAAAAAAAAAAATAAACCTTTGATGAGGCATTTAGGAAGCTGGCATGGAATGTCTTGATGGGCCATTACTACCTGCTTTGGATGGCAAGTACTTTCATCTACTCCAGAGGTATATTAATGTGGCAGGAAAGACATAGCTGGGGAAAAAAATCATCTTTTAAGCATGACTTTTCTTCTTTGTTAATCACCCTCTCTTTCTTTTTTCCATTTCAAAAGTTGGTTTTTGCCAGAGTGAAGCTTGCTGGAGTTTCAGAAATAAGAAACACGGGTTATTGGCTCCCTCTGGGTTTCCATACTTTTTAAAAGCACATGCAGGGTGCAGGCATTTTGATGTTTGCTCTTGGGCAGATTTTCCAAGGTGCTTTCCTCCCTCCAACTTCCCCTTTTTGCTTGTCTTTAAAGGGGAAAATGAGGAATCAGTGGCTACATTTAGCAGTTGAAATAGAAACAACGGCTTTTCAAAGCTGTGCCACAGAGGTGGAGGTTTGGAAGGCTGCTCCAGTGGCATTTCTGAGAGCAAGGAAATTTCAGCAGTGCATGGCAAGTTGCTTCGTTCAACAGAGCTTTGTTAGCATTCAGTAGACTTTCAACTCCAAGCTTTTGCATTTATTTTATCTTAAAGGTGGCAAGAAAAGAAATCAGGAGCATTCTTCAGATGCAAGCCACTAGGTGTCTACCCTATCTTCTGCACACAAGCCTGTGTTAATCTGTAAAAAGTTTATTTATGTCACTGACAGTTATGTGCTCCTGTGGAGATGGAAGCAGGCCCCATCAAGATGAAGGGTTGTTCCTCACTTTGCATTCATATGAAGAACTTAGCAAAAGAATTGCTCTGGTCTTCTCCCCTGCTCCCTTCCTCTGAGAAAGACAGATTTGTGATGTGTTAAAGGATAGTTTTTGATAATTGATGCATTTAATGAAAGTCCTTGATCAATGATAATTTGTGGGCTTCCAGTAGGGGAGACTTGAAAAATACAATCGTTTAGTTAGTGATTTTTTTTTCAGGAAATGGAGTGGGGGATCAATGCTTCAGGTCTAGCAATCCACAAGAATATGACAGAAGGGTATGGTTGGATAAATGCTAGATAGACAAAAGCTGTGGAATAACCTGGGAGAAGGAGTGTAATCCAATGTGATAGTTGTCAAAATGGAGATGAAGAATGGCATGAGTGAGTGATGGGCAAGAGTGTAAGCAGATGGGTTAAGTGAAATGAGAGATGAAAAAAAAAATGCATTGAGCATCAAGGGCATACTTGCTGAAATCAACAAATTGGGAGACCAAAAAGAAAAAAGTACAAAATGGAGATGGAACCAGTGGTATGGATACATGGAACAGATTGGTGGGTGCCAGAGGGCATGGTGGTAGGGGTGACTGGATAAATAAGTTGAAGAGATTAGCTAAAGAACATATATGCATATCCCATGGACTTGGACAAGTGTGGTGAAAGTCAAGGGAGGGAGAAACTGAGTTGGAGGTGGACAAAGGTGGTCAGAAATGGGGTAATTCTGAAATAATATCAACAATAAAAATTTTAATAAAAAAGTTCTCATCACAAGAAATAAATTAAATTGTAGGGGAATACATTGAAACAAGGTCAATGGTTAAGTAATCAGTCACTTGGCATGTAAAAGGCAGTGATTCAATCAGTAATTCTATCAGGGAGGAGAACTGCTGTAGCAAGGAGAGAGCACTACAGTAGAAATCCCTCCTCTGCACGCCTAGAAGAAGGAGGAGGGGGAGTAAATGGGTGACCAAATGGTCACTGGAGTTTGACCCTGCCCTGCCTGCCACTCCTACAAGCCAAATAGAGCATCTTCTACTTAAATTTCACAGACCATTTAGCTTAACAGATAATTGCTACTCCTTTCCCCATATCACCTCTAAAATTGAGTATATGTTCTTCTAGAATACTACATTAACTTTGCATTCTGCAGTTTAAAAAAAATCAGTAGGCTTTCCCCCCTTTTAAAATATTCAGTTATAATATTAAGAGTACCCTTTCAAATTGGACATACCCCAAGAATTTGACAAAACCCCATGTTGGTGAATGTAGCCCCCTCTTCCTATAGTGAGTCACTGACCTAGTGTATCTTTGAATAGATAGAGCCAATTAACATGAAACTTTACAGGCAGATTCATAGAGCTATTAATACTCGAGTGTCTTTTTAAAGATGGAAAAACTGAGAGCAAGGGAGGTGAACTGATTTGTTTCAAGTCATACTTATAAAGGCTGAGTCAGGCTTGGTATATAATAGCTTTTGAGCCCCGATTTGCTATGTCTGCCTTATTTCATTACTTTATATTTCAACTTGGGCAAGCCTGAAATATGCCTGGGCTTGCTCTGGAAATAAAAAGTCAGTTTTAGTTAAGCAAAAATAATTTTGTTGCCCTAATTCTAAAGGAAATTGTCAGATCTGTGCAGTGCTTAGCACCTAGCACAGAAACTGGCACATCTTAAGACTACAGAAGACATTTGTCAAGTAACTAAACGAATAAAAAAGCAATCATCGAAAGCTACCTAGTTTAATACATAGCTCATGGTGCCCCCATTCTTGGGTGAGCATTAATTTCCTAATCTATTCAAGAACAGCAATGATGTTCCCTGTCTCAAGTGGTCCTTGTGAGAATCAAACATATAAAAATGATTTGTAAACAGAGAAATACAAATATTATTTAGAAGAGCTCTATGAATTGGTTTGACAAGAATCCCAGAGAACAGAAATAAATAAAGCCTCCCATAAAAAACATGGAATTATACAAAATCCTTTCCCCCACTGTGAGCTACTCTCAAGCAAAATCCTAGTGTACATAGCTTTATCTCTGCATACCTGACCAGAAACAAATCTTAGTGTGAGTCATTCCTGATAGAGGTGAGAAATATAAAGGAGAGGAGAGTGTATGATCAAGCAGGAGTGGCAACTTTGGGGTGGTAAAATGAAGCTGAAGAAGGAAACTGCAGCATGACAGTTAAAACTACAACAAATATAAAATGTAAAGCAAAATTTAAAAACACATTTAAAAGTCACAAAGCTTCACATCTTGATTATACCATGCATTGCATTTAATAATTTTTAAAAAGTCTGTCCTTTTTAAAATAAAAGGCAAAAGGAGGAGAAAAGAGCCTTTGAGGAATTAGGCAACTAAGGAGAACAGACAAGCATGATTACTTATAAATAAATTGGAGTAAGTTCTGAATGGGTTATATTTCTTCCTTTAGCTCAGACATATTTATGTAATTACACACATACCTATATTAACACACTCATGTGTGGCATTTACAACTCAAGCGTGCAATAATTACCATTTGGGTGTCTATAAAACAGGTGATGGATTTGCATACATAAAAACAAGGAACATTGGTTTGATGAAGAACTGAACAGAAGTTAAGATGTGCTTTGTGGTGGGTGTTTGCAAGCTTAGGAGAGACCCAGGAGGAGTTAATCACATGACTCTAATATAGGAAAATTCTTGAATGAGGAATCAGACATAAAAAAATAAATGTGTCTTTTTCTCCATATCATGTGTAACACATGTAGAAAACTCTCTTTGGCAAATGCCTGGAGAGTAAGATCCAGGGGACTTTTTAGTTAGTAAATTTGTATTGATTTCAGAGAGAAAGAGAGAGGAAGAGAGAAACATCAATGATGAGAATCATTGATCAGCTGCCTCCTGCACACCCCCTATGGGGGATTGAGCTCGAAATCCAGGCATGTGCCCTTGACCAGAATCAAATCTGCGAGTCTTCAGTCTGCAGGCTGGCAATCTATCCACTGAGTCAAACCAGCTAGAGCTTAAAATATATTTTTTATTGATTACAGAGAGGAAGGGAAAAAGAAGAGAGAGAAACATCAATGATGAAAGAGAATCATTAATTGGCTACCTCCAGCACTCCCCATACTGGGGATCGAGCCTGCAGCCTGGGCATGTGCCCTGACCAGGAATCAAACTGTGACCTCCTGGCTCATAGGTCATTGCTCAACCACTGAGTCACACTGGCCAGGCTAATGATCTGTCTTATCTGCTTTATTTTTGTGGAAGTTGAACGTGTTGTTAAGGGTTTTTAATTGTTGCAGTTGTTCCTAAAGACTATTTTGGGATAAGTCTATGAACTGCCACCCTAAAATCAAAACAAAAACAATTACCACCATAATAAGCTGTTGATCAAATAAAGTCTAATTTAAGTTAGATAAATCAATGCTGGGGCATGACTACAATAGGACATAATTTGTGATATATTAATAGTTTTGAATTGGTGGGCACAGTAAGGTGATGGTTTTGAAGCAAGACTTAACAATCATATAAAAAGCCTGATGAATGACCTATCATTTCAAGAAAGGAGTCATTACTCTGATGAGGGTTAATTGAATATTTTTTTGTTCAATAAATAAATTTTCATGAAATCCCTGAAACAATAAAGAAGTTATATACAATTTTCATCTTCCTGAATAAGAAGGAATAGTAGGATTATGTCCTTAATTGACTTAAGCTGTGTACCTATAGTTGGTTTCAGTTCTCAAGTGGCAGAATTGAGGCTAAGGGTGTCTGGTTCCAGGTTAGAGTAGCTACACTCCCTCCCTCTCCTATTGACTGCAGCTATCAAATTTAGACAAAATACATGAAGCAGTTCTTTGAAGACTTTGAAAAGTAAATAGTAGATTGAAGAGAAAGACCAGAATTTTAAGTACTACCAAGGTGGTAGTAAGTTTCCCATTTTTTCCTCCTGAATCTTCAGTTCTGGGCTCAAGGTAGCCTGGAACCCAGAGAGAGCTCCAGGAGAAAACTTCTATTTCTTGCTTGAGATGCAGGAAAATGTGTACTTAACACTCAGATAGAGTAGGGGAAATCTCCCATTTACTTTTTTTCTTTTCCTTGTTTTTTTTTTTTTTTTTTTCACTTCACCACCCTTACAATATCATGGTGGTAATGGTGGCAATAACAGTGAGGGCAGCAGGACTCATAGATGGATAAATCTCTAAGAAAAGGGAACCTTCTCTAATCAGAGGGGCTGGTATCAAAGGAATCTCAGAAATGAAGGAGAAAGTATGCGATGCAGATAAAATTTGAGGAAACAATGACTGAAAAATCCCCAAATTTAGCAAAGAACATAAATCTATAGATCTGAGAAATTCATTAAAATCGAACAGATTAAACTCAAAGAAATGCATACATTATAATTAAACTACTAAAAGTAAATATAAAGAAAAAATACTGGTCCTGGCCCATAGTTCAGTGGTGAGAGCATTGGCCTGGATGACTAAAGGGTCATGAGTTTGATCCCAGGTCAAGGGCATATACCTTGGTTGGGCGTTTGACCCCTGGCCCTGGTTGGAGTGTGTGTGGGAGGCAAACAGTCAATGTGTCTCTCGCACTGATGTTTCTCTCTCTCTCTTTCTCCCCTTCCTCCCTCCCTTTCACTCTCTCTGAAAATCAATGGAAAGAATATCGTCTGGTGAAGATTATAAAAAAATGAAAATAAACCTGAATGCAGCCAGATAAATAGCAACACATTACTTATAAACAAGAACTTGATTGAGTGTGGGTATTTCATTATAGTGAATCAGCTCCATCATGGCACCCCGGCTGCCTTGCATGTATCCATATTGACTATCTCCCCAAGGCTAAACCATAAGTTGACCTAATCTTTGGGGGATCATCCTGTTATTCTCTCAAAACATGGTAAAATAGGCAATCTTGTGAGGAGCTATCACTTGCCTCGTTATCTTGCAAGAGGCTGTCAGATCCTCATCTATCTACCAGGACTGTTCACTTTACTTCCTCCCCTTGAGATTCAACTACAGGCAATATAAATGTTTTACTACAGTATAGACTTTACCATTCCTTTAGTAATTCCTGCTCATGTTGTTAATCATTTGGCCCATCAGGTTTGGTGTCATTCTATATAAGTAAGAATGCAGAGAACTGACATTAAGCTGATGTTGCTTATGCTTTCTAAGTAATCAATTGTCTAATTCCATTTAGGCTTGCCACCTCCTTACTAGCTAAACCAATGGAAGTGTGATAAGCCAAACTAGCAGCTGCTACCATGCTGCTGCTCAGGGAATATTTGAATTCATCAGAAATCTTTTAGGTCAGAAGAAAAATGCAAAATATTTTTAAAGTGCTAAAAGAAAATTACTGTCAATCAAGAATTCTGGGTGGAAATATCTTTCAAGAAGGAAACTAAAATAAAGACATTTTTATATGAAGGAAAACAAAGAGAATTTATTGTCAACATAATTTCTCCAAAGATGTATGATACCACAAGGAAACTTGGAACATCAGGAATGAAAGAAGAGCCACATAAATGGTTAATATTTGGGTAATTATAATAGACTTTCTTCTCATGTTGGGTTCTTAAAATATATTTGAACATTGAAATCAAAAGTGATAACATTGACTGGGTTTTAATTGACAAAAATGTAATACGTAACACAATTACAACATAAAATGTGGGAAGGTGAAGAACCCAATATGGTGGTAAGATTACTATATTCCTTTAAAGTGGTGATATATTGATTCTAAGTATACTGTAAAAATTTAAATATGTATATTGTAATCACTAAAGCAACAAATAATAAAAAAGAACTAGTCAAAGATATATAATAAAAATATAATAGATAAATTATCATGCATTACTAATATTCAAACAACCCTACAGCAGGCAAAAAGTGGAAACTATGGATGAAAAATAGGGAAAGTGTATAGAAAACATAATAAATTGTAGATCCAAATTTAAACATATCAGCAATTACATTAAATGCAAATGATTTAAACCCACCAATTAAAATCTAGAGATTATCAAAATAAATTAAAAACACATAGGACCCAAATATAAATTACATACGTACAAGAAATTTACATTAAATATAATTATGTAGTTAGATGAAAAATAAAGGTATATAAAAAGATATACCATTAATCAATAGCCCAATAAAAGCTGGAATGGATAAATGAATTTCACACATATTAGAATTCACAACAAGGAAGATTATCACAGGTGAAGAAGACCATTATATAATGGTAAAAGGGTTAATTCACCAAAAAGAAATAACAATACGAAATATGTATGCACCAGCAACAGAGATTTATCTTATATAATAAAAGGCTAATATGCAAGTTGACTGAATGGCAGAACGACTAGTCGCTATGATGCACACTTACCACCAGGGGGCAGGTGCTCAATGCAGGAGCTGCCCCCTGGTGGTCAGTGCACTCCCACAGGGGGAGCACCGCTCAGCCAGAAACCGGGCTCACGCTGGTGAGTGCAGGGGTGGTGGCGTGGCAGGTTCCTCTCCTGTCTCTGCCACAGCACTAAGGATGTCTGACTACCAGCTTAGGCCATCAGTTGGACATCCCCCGAGGGCTCCTGGACTGCAAGAGGGCACAGGCCAGGCTAAGGGACCTCTCCCCCCAGCCCTGAGTGCATGAATTTTGTGCACTGGGCCTCTAGTAATATGTAACACAGAAACTAACAGAACTGAAAATAAAAATAGATAAATCCACAAGTGTAACTATGGACTTCAACACGCCTCTCTCAGTTATTGGTAGAATTAGTAGCAAAAATAATCCAGGATATAGAATAACTGAACAACACCATTCACCAAGAGGAATTCATTGACATTTATGGAATAATCCAGCCAACAACAGCAGCCATAGATAATACATAAACAACATGCAAACCAATGGGCATATCTTATCTCTGTTCCAATAAAACTGTATTTACAAAAATAGGTGGTGGTTCAGTTTCAGCTTGTGTGCCATAGTTTGCTAATCCCTGGTTTGGGCAAGAGATGATGGCACCAAATTATTTTTGACAAAGGTGAAAAAACAATTCAATGGAAGAAGGATAGCCTTTCCAACAAATGGTACCAGAGCAATTGGACATACACAGACAAAACAATAACATTTGACCTAAACTTCATACTTTATACAAAATAACTGAAAATGTATAATAAATCTAAATGTAAAAGCTAAAATAGCAAGACTTGAAAAATTTTGACCTGAATTTAGGCAAAGCCTTCTTAGACATGACACCAAAAACATGAGCTATACAAGAAAGAAAGAAAAAAAAGAAATCAGGTAAGATATGTACACATATAATACCTTAATAAAAAATTTAAAAAAAAAAGAAATCAGACTTCTTCAAAATTAAACATTCTTGCTCTGCCAATGGCACTATCAAGATAATGAAAAAAGTTACCGATTGGAAGAAAATATTTATAAATCAGGTATCTCACAAAAGATTTGTACACAGATTATATATATTGAATTCTCAAAATTCAACATTAAGGCAATAACAACACAATTTTTAAAAAGTAGGCAAAATACTTTAACAGACTTATCAATGAAGATATACAAATGGAAAATCAGAACATGAAAAGATATTTAACATCATTAGGCATTAGTGAAATGTAAATAAAAACAACAATGAGATACAATTAAAAACCTATTAAATGTCTAAAATAAAAAATATTGACAATATGAAGTGTTAACAAAAGTACAGAAAAACTGGAACTCTTACACATTGCTAGTGAGTATGAAAAATGGTAGAGCCACTCTGAAAAACAGGCAATTTCTTATTTACAAAGCAAAACATATACTTACCATATGATTCAGCAATCACCTTTTCCTGGAGAAATGAAGTTATGTTCACACAAAAACTTGCATATAAATGTTTATAGATCTATTCATAATCACCTGACTAATCAACTAGAAACATAATCAAAGTAGAAACAACTCAAATCTTCTTCAACGGATGATTATTAGTTAACATATTGTAGTAAATCTATACATTCATCCAATTGTGGATGAATCTCAAAGGCATTGATGACTGAGAGAAGCCTGTCTCAAAAGGTTATATACTGTATGATTTAACTTATAGGACAATCTTGAAAAGAAAAATCAGTAATGATAGAGAAGAGATCAGTGATTGCCAGGGGTTAGGGTCGGGGGAAAGTGTCATTTTAAAGGGGTGGCAGTGGTGGTGGGAGTTAGGGGTAACAAAATTGTTGTGTAACCTGATTGTGGTTGATAGTTACACAAATTTTGCATGTGTTAAAATTAATAGAATTATACACCCCCAAAATTTGATTTTACTTTTTGTTCATTTAAAAAATAAAATAAAGTTTCTGAATAAGCAGTGATAACTAGTTCTTACAATTCAACCTATAAAACAATTTAGTGTTTATATGATAAACTTTGCTAAATATATGATCTTAATTGTTTTTATATGTTAGTAAGCAGCTTCCACATTCTTAATTTTAAAAATAAAATAACCATGATCTTTGGGAAAGTTTTAATAAAATTTGAAAAGATTTTGCAAAAAAAAAGAAAGAAAAAGTAATTGCATCTGAGGAAGGTTAAGTGACTTGTCCAGGGTCACATGCTCAAGAAAATGTCGCTGTCATAAACCGTGACTCCAGATCCCAGTGCCCTTAAATACAGCCTTAACAATGTATTCCGCTGAACTACCCTGTTAAAGCACTTTCACGGTAGTGATTGCTTGCTGCTCAGAGGAGAAAAAATAATCTCTTAGAGCTAATTTTAGAACAAATTAATATCAACAATAATAATTACTAATATGCATTGCTAATTTTTAAGACAAACTATATGTTGCTATAAACCAGACCTAAAATATGAATTTCTCTACTAGTGAAAATCTTAATTAAAATGATGCATTTTAATATACTATTGCTATATGATATACATTATTTCTCAGTATCTCCATTTTTTGTATTCTTTTATTTAATAATCATTGCTATGCATTGTTAAGGAAGAAGTAAATTGGTGGTTGATAAAGGCTTGACCAGGTGATTATACTGCTTCTAAAAGATCAGTAGTGTAGTAATATCTTAATTACTAGAGGCCCAGTACACCAATTCGTGCCCAGGTGGAGTCCCTCAGGGTGGCCTGTGGGGAATAGGCCCAAGCTCACACCCCCAGCCTCACAGCCCTGCAGCCCTGCCTGGCACCCCATCTTGGGCTGGCACTGCCCCTTCATCTGCTCCACCATCCCACCTGTGGGGAGATCTACCTGGGCCAGGCCCCCCCGCCCAGCTCCCTCAGTGCCTGGGAGCTGGGTGGTGGCCGTGCCCCCCCACTGCTGCCACTGGTCAAAGTCTGTGAGGCAAACAGCAGGACGATTGGGCCCACTTGCACCCGCCTTGGCCTGGTGCTGCCTGCTCACCTGCTCCACAATCCTGCAGCGGTCCCATTAGGGCTGGCAGCGCCTCCACTGCCACACACTGCCAGCGCCATGTCGCCGATACTCTCCATGTGCTGTGCCACCCCCTGGTGGTCAGCGCACATCATACTGAGCAGTGGAACTCCCAGTCGAACTCTCGGACAAACGAACACCAGAGGGGACATTTTGCATATTAGGCTTTTATTATATAGGATTATTATACTCTGTAAGAGTTTTTAATTTTTTATTTTTTAAAGGGAGATATTGACCCCCTTTTTGAAAGTATATTTTTATTGATTTGAGAGAGGAAGGGAGAGAAAGAGATAGGAATATCAATAATGAGAGAGAATCATTGATTAGCTGTCTCCTGCAAGCCCGGCACTGGGGCTCAAGCCTGCAACCCGGAGTTGTGCCCTGACCGGGAATGCAACCTTGACTTCAACCACTGAGCCACGCAGGCTGGGCTGTAAGGGTTTTTAAATACATGGTGATATATTTTCTTTTTCTAATTCTAGCACTTTATAGCTCTTGGCACTAGATTTCATTTCAAATAATAATTAATGTGATGAGGTATCTCTGTACATAATATTCCTCTAGTTTTCTGTGTACATAATATTCCTCTTGTTTTAGTCCCATCCTGTCACATTTTCTATGCAAATGCAGCAGTGCTGCATGTAGTTTCAAAAATGGGGGTTGGGGGCGCCTCTCGGAATGCCTTGAAGTATTTTTTGAATTAACATTTTGGTCCTAAAAGCAGAATTTTCCATATGCCTTTCAAGGAAGCAGATGAAAGCTGTATAATTGCTCTATTTTCATGAAGGTGAATGAACCAATGAAACATTGAACATGTCAGACAATTGAAGAAAAAAAATAAGCTTGTCTTCCTTGGGAGTGCTAGTGTCTATGAAAGGATACTAAATGCACACTTAGATACAGAGTACCTGCCATCTCCTTAACAACCACACACTTATGGGGATTAGTGTCTCCTCTGTCCCTATAACGCATGTGTTTGATTAAGGGAAATCATTCAATGTAAATGCTGGCCTATGTAGCCAATCAAAGGCAGAGTCAGCTTGTCTAGTATAGATTTGTCAGTCTTGTCTGTTTGCTTATTCAAGTTTCTTTGGCAAACCCACTGGCCTCTCTTTGGTATGCTAAGTAGTCCTAAACTTTGCTGACATCTTGGAATGAAGTCACAGGCTTTGAATGATTCTGTGAAAGTCTATAAGCGTTACCCAATTTATCATGCATTTTATTCCAAAAGCGTGTTTATAAGTCAGTTGTTTGGAACTTGAGAAGCATTTTTCCCATGGAAGCAATGTTTCAAATGGTGAGAAGGTTCCCAGGCCAGTCCACAAAAGCCTATTTAACAGAATATGGCTGGACTATAGGGCCCATAGCAGTAGGCAGCTCACTGCTATTAATATAATTGTTTCTATGGGAAAATGTGTTCCAGGGGCTAATTGTGGATGCCAGGAGAAATTCCACAGCCATCTCTAGACTCTGGCAGCTGGAGCTTAGACTCCCAGGACCCTCTTTTATTTAGTCTTGTGAGGTGGAAATGTGGAAATCAAAGAAAGGAGCATGGGAGGTCCAGTGGATTGGTAGGAAAATTATGTTAGGGATAAGGTGGTCAGATGAGCAAATAAAGACATTGGATACCTACTTAAAGTTGACTTTCAGGTAGACAATGAATACTTTTTATAAAAATACTAGGGGCCCAGTGCACCCATTTGTGCACCTTGAAAGGAACTGTGGGCTGCGAGGTTGTGGCGGGCACAGGGGGTGTCTTGGCCCATCCTCCACACCCCTGCCCGGCCCCTCCTGCCTCGGCCCCTGGTCCCCTGTCTGAGGGCAGCCCTGCTCCCCCTGCTGTTGCTCCCATGCACTGACAACGCCTGCTGACAGTGCGGAGTGATTAGGGCCGGTGCTGTCTGTGGGTGTGAGTGGCAGCTGCTGCCCCGATCACCCCTAAGGAGCAGGGGGAGGTGGAGAAGCCCTGAAGTGTGATTGGGGCCAACAGCCATCACTCGCACCCACTGACAGTGCCGAGTGATTGGGGCTAGCACTGGGCACTGGCAGTGGGTGCAAGTGGTGGCTCTGGTGCCAGCAGCAGGTGTGAGTGCTGGGCAGGACCATGGCATGTGGGAGCAAAGACTTTTCAGTAACTACCAGAGGCTTGCCCCAATGACAGCGACCGGTGCCTCGCTTTGGTCTGGCGCCCCCGCTCACCTGCTCCACCATCCTGCCATGGCCAACGCCCGCCATGTTCCATTCGCAGCCACCTGCTACTGACGCCCGCCATGTTCCACGCATGCCCCCTGGTGGTCATCGTACATCAATAGCAACTGGTTGTTATTGGTTGTTCTGCCCCTCAGTCTATTTGCAAATTAAGGTGTTATATATATAGATTTTTTATTGATTTCAGAGAGGAAGGGAGAGGAAGGGAGAGGAAGAGAGAGAGAAACATCATTGATAAGAATCATGGATCAGCTACCTCCTGCATGCCCCCTACTGGGGATCGAGACTGCAACCCAGGCATGTGCCCTGACTGGGAATCGACCCATGACCTCCTGGTTCATAGGTTGATGCTCAACCACTGAGCCACGCTGGCTGGGAAATACATTTTTATATATCCCCCATGCAATAATAGGGACATACAAACACAAAAATATTTGTTGTTTATCTGAAATTCCAATTTAAACTTAGTCCTATACTTTATCTTACAATCCTGGGTAGGGATCACTAGCTTGGTGTTGGTGGGTTGTCATGGAACAGAAAGGCAGAGGTTTAAGAAGAAAGGGTGAAATCCTCATAGGTCAAGGAATACCTCTTCAGGGAAGCAGCAGAATTCTCCTGCTCCATATACGGGAACATTTCAGTTAAGTCAATTTGATGGCCTTTAGCTCAAGAATGCTTTTGATTTGAGCTCTTTCAGTTGAAAATCTAAAGAATAGTACATATTTCATTCCCTTCTTAAAAGAGTGGATATAAGTTCATCTTAATGATTTAAGTGTGAGATGAGCTTCTGTGCCTTAGTCTCCTGATATGTAAATGATGATAATAATATTACCTCCTCTGTTTTGTTATTAAATCTGTTAATATGTGTAAAGTTTAGAAAGGCATTGGCTTATAGTGTTTTAGACATGTTTATTATTTTTTGTCTTCTATTTTACTTATGCTTTCAAGAACAATGAGCTCTGTGGAATTTCTTGCCCCAACACTACTTGGCTCAGCATAAGTTTTTCCTCTCTCTCTCTCTCTCTCTCTCTCTCTCTCTCTCTCTCTCTCTCATTAGCTGTTGCTTTTTACTTTGTCTACATACCTCAATGCTTTTAAGCTGGTGCCTTATTTTGCATAATTGACCACATTAAAGCCTAAAGTTTGCTATGGCTTATCACAGAGTAAAGAATATAGATTTGGATACATATAAAATAATTTCCTAAAACATTTTTATAACTAAAATGATAATTTTACATCAGACCCCTTATAGGAACTAGCCTTCCAAGACAATCCCTCCCCACATTGATCCCCGCATTCTAGCATTGAGGTATTTGTGTAATCCAGTCCCCTTTGAAGGTGGGCTGGATGTAATCACTTACTTCTGGTAAATAGAATATGGCCACAGTAATAGGCTGTCACACCCAAGATTAGGTTACAAAGGACTGTGACTTCTATCTTTCTAGAACTTTCCCACTCTATCACTGGCTCACTATGAGAGAGGCAGCTGCCATGTTGTGAAATGCCCCAATTGAAAGGTCCATGTGACAAGAAACCTAGGGTGGTCTCTGGAAATCAGTCTGTGAGAAATTCAATCCATACAATGACCTCTTGAATAAACTCGGTCCACCCCTCAGTCAAGCCTTAAAATGACTGAAGCATTGGCAATACCTTGATTGCAACCTTGTGAGAGACTATGAGCTAGAAAACTCAGCTAAGCTTGCCCACATTCCTGATCCTTTTAAAATATGTGTGTTGTTTTAAGGCACTAACATTTGGAGTTATTTGTTTTAATGCATTTGCTTTATCACTACACTTGCTATATCTATCCATCTATCCATCCTTTTATTCATCCATCAATCAATCTTATTTGTTTTTTATAGCTACGTATCTTTTTCACTTCTAGATTGATGGCCATATTCTAGATGCCTAAGGATGCCAAAACACTGACCTTTGGCTAATTAAAACAATAGAGTGTTTGATTCTTCCTAAATTATGAGTCAAATATCAATAATCTCATAATTGTCTAATAATTTAACCTTGAAAATAAGAGTTTTGCCTCCAAACCATCCTTTCCACTCTGCCTTGTGAATTTATTTATTTATTCATCTATAAATATTATATGTTAAGATGTTCCCACCTTCAGCATTTCAACCAAAATGTTCATTTTATCATTCTATTCTAATTTCTATTGCTACATAACAAACTACCCCATGAAACAAAAACTGTTCATTTATTATACACAAAGATTCTGTGGATTAAGAATTTGTGCAAGGCACTGTGGGGATTATTCCACATTTTCTGGGGCCTCAGCTGGAAAGACTCATACAACCAATGTAACTTGAACAGCTGGGGACTGCAATTACCTGGATGGCTCTTCACTCACACATCTGTCATGTAGGCTACGATGTCTTCAAGTCTAGGCTCAGCTGGCTGTTGAATAGAGCACCTACATGTGGCCTATCAATATGCCTGAAACATCTTGTAATATGACAGCTGTTTTCTGAAAGGGAGGATCCTGAGATGGGGTTTTCAAATAAAGCAAATGTTTACATAAAGAGAGTTAGTCAGAGTCTGTATAGCCTTTCATGACCTAGTCTTGGAACAGAGTTACTTCTGCCATACTCTAATTGTCAAAAAAGTCATAAGTCCACACACACACAAATGGAGGGAGCATAGACCCCATATCTTAATGGGGAAAATGTCAAAAATTTTGCAGCCATGTTTTACAAGCACTGTGCATCTTAATTTTTCTTAACTGTTCCTGTGACAGTTTAAGAAGTAGAATATATTGGGAGATGCTGCCAAAATTGTTCACATACCACTTTCAGACAATCACAGAAAATACTAGTTGACTCAGTAAGAAATTTAATTAATTTCCAAACTACAGCTGTTATATGATACTTGAGAAAATTGACAAAAGTAAGTGATGACTCATTTACAAATTTGGGAATAAAAAGTAGTTGACATTACAGAGTACATTGCCATCTCTCTCACTAGCTCAACTGTCAAGAAAGCAATCAATAAAACATAAAACTTATCCCCTAAATCATATTTCTGTAGGTCCTTAAAGTGTATATATATGTAATAATCTCACTATGCTCTTCATGTTTCTCTTTTCAGTTATAAATCTTACCGTTCAGTGGCATGACCCACATCCTTTTATTCAAATAGCCTCTTCAAAAACCTTTCTTGTTGAATAAATACTTGAAAAGATGAGTGAATAAAAAAATAAATGATTGGTACTTTATATAGCTAAAAAATATTTAGTGAAAGAAAATTCTTGGATTTGGGGTCTGAAAATGGAAACCTTACATCAGATATGTAGAAAAAGTCTGGATTAAGGAGATGACTATGTTATTAGTTTAGTCATCCATCCATCCATTCATCCATCCGTCCATCCATCCGTCCTTCCATCCATCCATCCATCCATCCATCCATCCATCCATCCATCCATCCATCCATCTTCAGCATATATTTGGAACATAATTCTAATAGGACAGAAAGGCAGTGGGCAAATACATATCTGATTCATATAAAGGACATGTATACAAAATATTATGAAGGAAAAGACCAGGATGTTCAGAGATAATGTGTAGACCTACTTCAATTAGATGGTCAAAAAGGCTTCTGTAAGGAGGAAATATTTAAGCTGAAATTTGAAGGATTGGAATGAAAGAGCCAAGTGAAGAGTGGAAGAGAGACAGAGAAAACAATAACTCCCCAAGGTAGGAAAGGAGTTTGCAGCATAACTGAATTATAATGGAAAAAGGAGAGTGGTATTAGATGAAGTATAGGCTAAGGTAAAAGTTTGGAAGATTTTTAGCAGGGGAGAGATACGGTCCAATTTATAGTTTTCAATGAACACTCTGTTATATGAATAATGGAGTATAATGGGTAAGGGTGAAAGGGTTGATTACCTTTTCACTCTTCTAACGAGGTCTCAACAGAAATAGTTATTTACTGTACTCCAACTTCCTGATAGTTTCTTTTGTTTAGAGCGTTTGTGTCCCATTTAAATTATTTTTAATATTCAAATTATGAAGACATTCCCCTGTATTACTTTCTAAAATATATTTTATTTTTCCACTCACATTTAGCTCTACAACACACTAATTGTCAAAAAAGTCACAAGTGTATAAAGTGATTTTTGTGTGTAAATCAGAAACAGTCCCAATTTTATTTTTTTCATAATACATGTCCTATGAACTCAACACCACTTATTAGAAAGATTATCTGTCCTCTAGAGCTCTACAATGACACCTTTTAAATAAAAAGAGTGTCCATATATGCGTGAGTCCATTTTTTGGCTTTGTATTTTGATCATTATTTCCCTGTGTTCATGCCACACTGTTTTAATTACTGTAGTTTTATAAAATGTACTAGAGGCCCGGTGCACGAAATTCGTGCACAGAGGGGGGGTTCTCCCTCAGCCCAGCCTGTACCCTCTCCAATATGAGACCCCTCGAGGGATGTCCGACTGCCCGTTCCAGTGGGATGGGGCCTAAACGGGCAGTCGGACATCCCTCTCACAATCCAGGACTGCTGGCTCCCAACTGCTTGCCTGCCTGCCTTCCTGATTGCCCCTAACCTGCTTCTGCCTGCCAGCCTGATCACCCCCTAACCACTCCGCTGCCAGCCTGATTGATGCCTAACAGCTCCCCTGCCAGCCTGTTTGCCCCCAACTTCCCTCCTCTGCTGGCCTGGTCACTCCTAACTGCCCTCTCCTGGAGGGTTGATCACCTCCAACTGCCCTCTCCTGCAGGGTTGATCACCTCCAACTGCCCTCTCCTTGCAGGGCTGATCCCTCACAACTTCCCTCCCTTGCAGGCCGGGTGCCTCCCAACTGCCCTCTCCTGCTGGCCATCTTGTGGTGGCCATCTTGTGTCCACATGGGGGCAGGATCTTTGACCACATGGGGGCAGCTATATCGTGTGTTGCAGTGATGATCAATCTGCATATTACTCTTTTATTAGATAGGATAGAGGCCTGGTACAGGGGTGGGAGCCAGCTGGTTTGCCCTGAAGGGTGTCCCAGATCAGGTGGGAGTTCCCTTGGGGCATGGGGCGGCCTGAGCGAGGGGCCTGTGGTGGTTTGCAGGCCGGCCACGCCCCCTGGTAACCCAAGCAGAGGCCCTGGTATCTGGAATTTATTTTCCTTCTACAATTGAAACTTTGTAGCCTGGAGCGGAGCCAAGCCAAGCCTGGGGCTCCCTCCGAGGCCGCAGCCATTGTGTTGGGATTATAATTGAAACTTTGTTGCCTTAAGCAGGTGAGCCCGGCCAGGGTGTGTGGAAAGTTTTGCTTCCCCTGTTGCCGGCGGCAACCCTGGCCTGCTCTCTCAAGCTCCGTTTGTTTGAATTTGTTTACCTTCTATAATTGAAACTTTGTAGCTTGAGTGGAGGCTTAAGCCTGGAAATGGCAGGCGGAAAGCTTGGCTTCCTCTGTTACCTAGGAAACCTTGCTCTCTGTGGCTGTAGCCATCTTGGTTTGGGTTAATTTGCATACTCGCTCTGATTGGATGGTGGGCATGGCTTGTGGGTGTGGCTTGTGGGTGTGTCGGATGTATGGTCAATTTGCATATTTGTCTATTATTAGATTAGATTGTTATCCAATATAACAAATCCTCTCATTTTGTTCTTTTCAATGTATATCCTCATCTCTATGAATTTTCTTTTCTTTTGTTGTTGTTTATATGCCATCCAGTTTATAGTATTTTTAAATTTGTTTTAAGTATTACAAATAGTAGTACATATGTCTCCATTCCCCCCCCACTTAACTCCCCCCTACTTACCTCCCCCCCCCCTCGGCACATGCCCTCACCCTCTTAGTGTCTGTGTCCATTGGTTATACTTGTATGTATGCATACAAGTCCTTTGGTTGATCTCTTACCCACCCTCAACACTCCCCTGCCTTCCCGCTGAAGTTTGACAGTCTGTTCGATGCTTCTTTGTTTCTGTATCTATTTTTCTTCATCGGTTTATGATGTTCTTTATATTCCACAAATGAGTGAGATTATGTTATATTTATCTTTCTCTGACTGGTTTATTTCACTTAGCATAATGCTCTCCAGTTCCATCCATGCTATTGCAAATGGTAAGAATTCCTTCTTTTTTACAGCAGCATAGTATTCCATTGTGTAGATGTACCACAGTTTTTTAATCCACTCATCTGCTGTTGGGCACTTAGGCTGTTTCAAAATCTTAGCTATTGTAAATTGTGCTGCTATGAACATAGGGGTGCATATATCCTTTCTGATTGGTGTTTCTGGTTTCTTGGGATATATTCCTAGAAGTGGGATTACTGGTCCAAATTGAAGTTCCATTTTTAATTTTTTGAGGAAACACCATATTGTTTTCCACAGTGGCTTCACCAGTCTGTATTCTTCTCCAGCACTTGTCATTTGTTGATTTGTTGATGATAGCCATACTGACAGGTGTGAGATGGTACCTCATTGTCATTTTTATTTGCATTTCTTGGATGATTAGTGACTTTGAGCATGCTTCTATATGTCTCTTGGCCTTCTGTATGACCTCTTTCGGAAAGTGTCTATTTAGGTCCTTTGCCCATTTTTTGATTGGATTGTTTATCTTCCTTTTGTTAAGTTGTATGACTTACCTGTCAATTTTGGAGATTAAACCCTTATGGAGGTAACATTGATAAATATGTTCTCCCATGCAGTGGGCTTTCTTGTTGTTTTGTTGATGGTTTCTTTTGTGGTACAGAAGTTTTTTATTTTGATACTAGTGGCCCAGTGCACGAATTTTGTGCAGGGGGGGGGGTGCTGTTCCTCAGCCCGGCCTGCACCCTCTCCAATCTGGGACCCCTTGAAGGATGTCCTACTGCCAGTTTACAGGGATTGGGCCTAAACCGGCAGTCGGACATCAATCTCGCAATCTGAGACTGCTGGCTCCTAACCACTCACATGACTGCCTGCCTGCCTGCTTGATTGCCCCTAACCACTCTGCCTGCCTGCCTGCTCGCCCCCAACTGCCCCCCCCTGCTTTCCTGCTCACCCCCACCTTGCTTCCCCACTGGCCTGCTTGCCCCCAACTCCCCCCCTGATGGCCTGCTCACTCCAAAATGCCCCCCCCCCGCTGTCCTGATCACCTCCAACTGACCCCCACTGATGGCCTGCTCGGCCCCAACTGGCCCCTCTGCTGGTCTGCTTACCCCCAACAGCTCCACCCCCCCACCAGCCTGATCACCCACAACTGCCGTCCCATCCTGGCCTGATCACCCACAACTGTCCTCCCCTCTTGGCCTCTAACCACCTCTACCTCAGCCCTGCCACCATGGCTTTGTCCAGAAGGTCTCCTGGAAGGTCTCCCAGTATAATTAGCATATTACCCTTTTATTAGTATAGATAGAGGCCTATTGCATAGGTGGGGGCTGGCTGGTTTGCCCTGAGGGTTGTCCCAGATCAGGGTGGGGCTTCCCTTGGGGCATGGGGTGCCCTGGGAGAGGGGCCTGTGGTGTTTTTCAGGCCGGTCACGCCCCCATGGGGCAAGGGTCCCTGCTGGGGGAGCGTGGCCAGCCTGAGTGAGGGGCTGGGGGCTGTTTTCAAGCTGGCCACACCCCCTTCAGGGTGGGGGTCCCCTTGGGGTGCTTGGCAAGCCTGGATGAGGGGCTGATGGCTGTTTGCAGGCTGACCACCCCCCCCAGTGGGGACTCTTACTCCACGGGGATGTGGCCATCTTGGGTGAGGGTCTGAGGGCCGTTTTCAGGCTGGACACAGCTCCTTCAGGGTGGGGGTTCCCACTGGGCTGCCAGGCCAGACTGGGTGAGGGGCTGAGGGCCGTTTTCAGGCTAGCCACACCCCCTTCAAGGTGGGGGGTCCTGCTGGGGTGCCTGGTCAGCCTGGGTGAGGGGATGATGGCTGTTTGCAGCCTGGCCAAGCCCCCCAGCAGGAACCCTCACCCCATGGGGTAATGGCCAGCCTGTGTAAGGGGCTGAGGGCCATTTTCAGGCTTGCCACAGTCCCTTCAGGGTGGAGGGTCCTGCTGGGGTGTCTGGCCAGCCTGGGTGAGGGGCTGATGGCTCTTTGCAGGCTGGCCACACCCCCCGGTGATCCAAGCTCCCAGTCCCTCCTTTTTTTTTTCAGCGCCTCCTTGAGCGGAGGTCAGGGCCAGCTGGAAACAGGTATCTGGAATTTATTTATCTTCTATCATTGAAACTTTGTAGCCTTGAGCGGAGGCCAGGGACGGCCAGGGAAGGCGGGAAGCTGGGCTTCCTCAATCTCCAGGGGCAACCCAAGCCTCCTGCTTGCTCTAGGTCCATTGCCACCACCATCTTTGTTGGGTTAATTTGCATACTCTCTCTGATTGGCTGGTGGGCATAGCAAAGGTATGGTCAATTTTCATGTTTCTCTTTTATTAGATGGGATAATCCCATTTGTTTATTATCTCATTAGTTCCCAATGCCCTAGGAGCTGTATCAGTAAAGATATTGCTTAACAAATGTCTGCTATTTTGCTGCCTATGGTTTCTTCTAGGATTTTTATGGTTTCTCGTCCTACATTTAAAACATTTATTCATTTTGAGTTTATTTTTGTGTTTGGTGTAAGTTGGCATTCTAGTTTCATTTTTTTGCATGTATCTGTCCAATTTTCCCAACACCGTTTATTGAAGAGACTGTCTTAACTCCATTGTATGCTCTTGCCTCCTTTGTCAAATATTAGCAATTCCCATTTTAGACTCCCTCCAGTTCTTGGCAATCATCATTTGCCTTTATGCTTCTATCAGTTTGGCTGTTGTAGATTCCTCATTATAAGTAAAATAATGTTGTAGTTGTCCTTCTGTGATTAGTTGTTTTGCTTACTATAATGTACTCAAGATTCATCCATGTTGTCACATATGAAAGAATTTTATTCTTTGTTTTTTTTTCCTTTATTGATTAAGGTATTACAAATGTGTCCTTATCCCCCTATTGTTCTCCTATCTCCCCACTCATGCCCTCACCCCCCCCATGTCTATATCCATTGGTTATGCTTATATACATGCATACAAGTCCTTTGGTTGATATATCCTTCTTAGTCCTGCCCTCCCCTGCCTTCCCCCTGAGGTTTGAGCATCTGATCCATGCTTCTCTGTATCTAGATCTATTTTGGTTCATTGGTTTATGTTGTTCATTATAATCTACAAATGAGTGAGATCATGTGATATTTATCTTTCTCTGACTGACTTATTTCACTAATCATAATGCTCTCCAGCTCCATCCATGCTGCTGCAAATGGTAGGAGTTCCTTCCCTTTTACAGCAGCATAGTATTACATTGTGTAGATGTGCCAAAGTTTTTTAATCCACTCATCTGCTGATGGGCACTTAGGCTGCTTCCAAATATTAGCTATTGTAAATTGTGCTGCTATGAACATTGGGGTGCATATATCCTTTCTGATTGGTGTTTTTGGTTTCTTGGGTTATATTCCTAGAAGTGGGATCACTGGGTCAAATGGAAGTTCCATTTTTAGGTTTTTGAGGAAACTCCATACTGTTGTCCACAGTGGCTGCTCCAGTCTGAATTCTCACCAGCAGTGCACGAGGGTTCCTTTTTCTCCACATCCTTGCCAGCATTTGTCATTTGTTGATTTGTTGATGATAGCCCTTTTGCCAGGTGTGAGATGGTACCTCATTGTCGTTTTGATTTGCATCTCTCAGTTGATTAGTGACTTTGAGCATGTTTTCATATGTCTCGTGGCCTTCCTTATGTCTCCTTTCGAAAAGTATCTATTGAGGTCCTTTCTTTTTTTTTTTTAATAGGGTATCTGTCTTCCTTTTATTGAGTTGTATGAGTTTCCTGTAAATGTTGGAGATTAAACCCTTATCAGAGATATCAATATTTCCTGTAAATGTTGGCAAATATGTTCTCCCATTCTGTGGGTTTTCTTGTTGTTTTGTTGATGGTTTCTTCTGATGTGCAAACACTTTTATTTTGATGTAGTCCCATTTGTTTATTTTCCCTTTAGTTTCCATTGCCCTAGGAGTGGTATCAGTGAAGAAATTGCTTTGGCATATGTCTGAGATTTTGTTGCAATTGGATTCCTCTAATATTTTTATGGTTTCCCATCTTATGTTTAAGTCCTTTATCCATTTTGAGTTTATTTTTGTGTATGGTGTAAGTTGGTGGTCTAGTTTCATTTTTTTTGCCTGTGTCTGACCAAATTTCCCAGCAGCATTTATTGAAGAGACTGTCTTGACTCCATTGTATGTTCTTGCCTCCTTTGTCAAATATTAATTGAGCATAGTGGTTTGGGTTGATATTGGGGTTCTCTGTTCTGTTCCATTGATCTACAATAAATATCTGTTCTTGTGCCAGTACCAGGCAGTTTTGAGAACAGTGGCTTTGTAATCATCTTGATATCTGGTATTGAGATCCCTCTTACTTTGTTTTTCTTGCATGTATTTGTCCAATTTTCCCAAATGATCACTGCAGCTATCATTTTTTTTGTTGTTTTTTTGTTTGTTTGTATTCCAGATGAATTTTTGGAGAGTTCTTTCTAGATCAGTGAAAAATGCTGTTGGTATTTTAATGGGGATGGTGTTGAATTGATAGATTGCTTTGAGTAGTATGGACATTTTAATGATGTTGATTCTACCAATCCATGAACACAGTTTGTTCTTCCATCTGTTTATGTCTTCCTCTATCTCTTTTTTCAATGTCCTGTAGTTTTCTGAATATAGGTCTTTTACCTCCTTAGTTAAGTTTATTCCTAGGTATCTTTTTTTTTTTTGTGCAATGGTAAATGGTATTGCTTTTTTAGTCTCTCTTTCTGTAAGTTCATTATTGGTGTATAGAAATGCCATGGATTTCTTCATGTTAATTTTGTATCCTGCTACATTGCTGAATTCATTTATTAAGCCTAATAATTTTTTGATGGAGTCTTTAGGGTTTTCTATGTACAGTATCATGTCATCTGCAAATAAGGACAGTTTTACTTCTTCTTTTCCAATTTGGATGACTTTCATTTCTTCTTATTGTCTGATCACAATGGCTAATACCTCCAGTACTATGTGGAGCAGGAGTGGTGAGAGTGGGCATCCCTGTCTTATTCCTGTTCTTAGGGGAAATGGTTTTAGTTTTTGCCCATTGAGTATGATGTTGGCTGTGGATTTGTTATATATGGCTTTTATTATGTTGAGGTATAATCCTTCTATTGCCACCTTGCTGAGAGTTTTTATCAAGAAAGGGTGCTGAATTTTGTCAAATGCCTTTTCTGCATCAATTGATATTTCTATGTGATTTTTATCTCTCCATTTGTTTATGTGATGTATCATGTTTATTGATTTGTGGATATTGTACCATCCTTGCAACCCTGGGATGAAACCTACTTAGTCATGGTGTATGATCTTTCTGATGTACTGCTAGATCTGATTTGCTAGAATTTTGTTGAGGATTTTGGCATCTATGTTCATGAGGCATATTGGCCTGTAATTCTCTTTCATTGTGTTGTCTTTATCTGGTTTTGGTATTAAGGTGATGCTGGCTTTATAGAATGAGTTTGGAAGTGTTCTTTCCTCTAGAATTTTTTGTAATAGTATTAGGAGGATAGGTTTTAGTTCTTCCTTGAATGTTTGGTATAACTCCCCTGTGAAGCACTCTGACCCTGGGCTTTTGTTTGCTGGAAGCATTTTGATGACTGCTTCAATTTCTTCCATAGTTGTTGGCCTATTCAGGTTTTAGATTCTTTCTGATTGAGTTTTGGAAGGTTATATTTTTCTAGGGATATGTACATTTCCTCCAGGTTTTCTAGTTTGTTGGAATAGAGTAGTTCATAATATTTTTTGACAATCCTTTGTATTTCTGTGGGGTCTGTTGTTATTTCGCCTTTATCATTTCTGATTTTGTTTATTTGGGTCCTCTCTCTTTCGTTCTTGTTGTGCCTGGCTAGAGGTTCATCTATCTTGTTTATTCTTTCAAAGAACCAGCTCTTGGTTTCCTTGATCTTTTGTATTTTTTTTTTTTTTTTGGTCTCTATGTCATTTATTTCTGCTCTGATCTTTATTATTTCCTTCCTTCTGGATACTGTGGGCTTTTCTTGTTGCCCTCTTTCTAATTCTTTATGTTGCAAGGTTAGATAATTTATTACCAGTTTTTCTTGTTTTTTTTTTTTGTTTGTTTGTTTGTTTGTTTGTTTTTTTTGAGGTAGGCCTGTTTAGGTTTGAATTCCCTCTGAGGACTGCTTTCATTGTGTCCCATAGATTTTGGATTTTTGTGTTTTCATTGTGTTTTGTTTCCAGGATGCTTTTAATTTATTCTTTGTTCTCTTTGGTAACCCAATCATTGTTTAATAGCATGCTATTTAGCCTCCAAGTGTTCGATTTTTTTTCATTTTTTTATTATAGTTGATTTCCAGTTTTATGCCATTGTTATCTAGAAAGATGCTTGTTATGATTTCTATCCTCTTGAATTTGAAGAGTCTTTGCCTGTGTCCTAATATGTGGTCTATCTTTGAAAATGTCCCATGTTCACTGGAGAAGAATGTATACTCTGTATATTTGTGGTGAAATATTCTGAAGATGTCAATTAAGTTCATCTGATCTAGTGAGTCTTTTAGGATTGCTGTTTATTTGCTGATTTTTGTTTAGAGGATTTATTCAGTGGTATCAGTGGAGTACTAAAGTCCCCTACTATGATTGTATTGTGATTCATCTCTCCCTTGATATCTTCCAGTTGTTGTTTTATGTATTTGGGTGCATCTGTATTGGGTGCATATATGTTTACTAAAGTTGTATCTTCTTGTTGAATTGTTCACTTTAGTATTATGTAGTGTCCTTCCTTATCTCTTGTTATGGCCTTTACTTTGATGTCTATTTTGTTAGATATAAGTATTGCAACCCCAGCTTTTTTCTCATTTCCATTTGCCTGAAAATTTTTTTCATCCCTTCATTCTCAGTTTGTGTG
Source organism: Eptesicus fuscus (assembly GCF_027574615.1). Taxonomy (NCBI): domain Eukaryota; kingdom Metazoa; phylum Chordata; class Mammalia; order Chiroptera; family Vespertilionidae; genus Eptesicus; species Eptesicus fuscus. Next base: position 94,277,331 of record NC_072473.1, read on the forward strand.
AATCCTTTGTTCTGAGGTGGGTCTCTTGCAAACAGAAAACATATGGTTCATGTTTTCTTATCCATTCAGCTACCCTATGTCTTTTGATTGGAGCATTTAATCCATTTATGTTTAATGTTATTATTGATAAGTACTTTTTGCCGTCATTTTTATTCTTAATGTTTGTGGTTATTCTTGCCTTTCTGTTTCTTCTTTTTACAGCAGTCCTTTTAGCATTTCTTGCATTGCTGGCTTGGTGGTAATAAACTCTCTTAGCCCTTTTTGTCTGTAAAGCTTCTGATTTCACCTTCAATTTTGAATGATAGCCTTGCTGGGTATAGTATTCTTTGATTCAGTCCCTTGCTTTGCATCACTTTGTATATTTCATTCCCTTCCCTTCTGGCCTGGTGTGTTTCTGTTGAGAAATCAGTTGATATTCTAATAGGAGATCCCTTGTCGGTAACTTTCTGTCTCTCTCTGGTAGCCTTTAAGATTTTTACTTTGTCGTTGTTGTTTGCCAATTTAATTATGATGTGTCTTGGTGTCGGTCTTTTGGGGTTCATCTTGTTTGGGACTCTATGTGCTTCTTGGACTTGCGTAGTTTTTTTCTTGCCAATATTAGGGAAGTTTTCTGTCATTGTTTCTTCAAACATATTTTCTATTCCTTGCTTCTCTTCCTCTCCTTCTGTATCCCTATTATGCAAATGTTGTTTCGTTTTGTGTTGTCCCAAAGCTCCCTGAGGTTCTCCTCTTGCTTTTCAAATTTTCTTTCCAGTTGCTGCTGTGTTTGTGTGTTTTTTCCTACCTTGTCTTCTAATTCACTGATGTGGTCTTTAACCTCTTCTAGTCTACTGTTTAATACTTCCATTGTGTTCTTTATTGCAGCTATGTAATTCTTCATTTCCTCTTGGTTCCTTTTCATGTCAGTGACATTCCCATTCAGCTCCTTATAATTCTCATTGAGTTGTATCTATTTGTCACCCAGCTATTTGAGCATCCTTATAACCATTACTCTGAATTATTTCTCTGATATGTTACTAGCCTCAATTTAATTTAATCCCCTTTCTGATTATTCCTCTTTTTCTTTCCTTTGGGGATTGCATTTTGCCTTCCTATGTAATTTTGCTGTAATGTTTTAATTATAGATCCATTTGCTTTGCTACCCAGGTTCTTTTGGGGATGGTGGTACTGGTGTGATCTCTCAAGTCTCCTGGGCTTGGTAATCTAGTGTAGCTCCCTACTTGAGCTATTTGAGTTCTCTTTTTGTAAGCCTTCAAGCTGAAAAGGCACAACTGGGGTGTCTAGAAGTCAGCAGCCATAGAGGGGGGGTGTCCCAATTTTTGCTGTCTTGAACCCTTGGTTGAAATCGTGCATGCCCAGCAGGTATTCACAGTGACACCCAGAAACCGTCTGTTGGGGTGGTGGGGCTCAGGGGCCTTCACTCTTGAAAGGCGTGACTGTGATGTCCAGAGTTCTGTAGTTTTGGGGCAGGCAGACTCAGCTTTTGCTGCTGCTCCCATGATTGAATACACGCGCCCCTAGTTGCGGCTCACAATGGCAACCACGGTGCGTTTGCCAGCAGGGTGTACAGATGCACTCTGAAGGGCCCTGGCGCTGAAGCCACAGGATTGCGGTATCTGTAGGCAGGTATCCCAGAAGATGGAATTCAACATTTCTACAGCCCAGCAATGCACCCTTGTTTGTATAAGTGCATGCCAGCAGGGCTTACAGCAGCGCCCAAGGGATGCCTGTTGAGGGGTGGGCTTGGGAGGCCTGCACACTGGAAAAGCGTGTGACTGTAGTATCCAGAGTTCTACAGCTGTGGGGTGGGAAGACTCAGCTTTTGCCCCTGCACCTGTGGTTGGCTAGGCACGCGCTCCCAGTGGTGGCTCACAGGGGCACCCGTGGTGCATTTGCTAGTGCGGTATACTGAAGCACTCTGAAGGGCCCTGACACAGAAGCTGTGTAATCAAGGTGTCTGTGGTTAGTTGTCCAGGATGAGTTAACTCAGAATTTCTACTGCCTGGGGTGTGTCCCTGTTTGTCCAAGATCACACCCAGACTGGGCTCACAGCAGCTCCCCAGAGCATCCTATGGATAGATGGGCTCAGGGGGCCTGCTCCTTGGAAATGCATGACTGTGGCAGTGCTTTTGCAGGCAGCGCAGAGCTCTGAAGCACTCTGAGGGGGCCTGGCGCTGAAGTTGCGCAACTGGGTTGTCTGTGGGCAGTTATTCAGAAAGATGGAATTCAGAATTTCTACTGCGGGGCAGCACGCCCTTGTCTGTAAAAAATCACACCCAGAAAGGGCTCACAGTAGGTCCCAAAAGCTGCCTATGGAGTGGTGTGCTCTGGAAGTCTGCGCACTGGAAATGTGTGAATGTGGTGTCCAGAAGTCTGCTGCTGGGGAGGGGGAAGTCACACTTACTGCTGTGGGAGCGGTGAACCTTTGGAGGTGGAGGTCTCAGGGTCCTCGGGTCTGAGGATAGGGCAGCAGGATTTTGGCTAGAGTTGCTGCAGGGTCAGGGGCAGTGTCCAAGGCCTGTCTGGGTGTTGGTGCTGATGAGTTCCTAAAAGAGGCCGCTCTTCCCTACAAGATGGTGTGGGCTCCGTGCCGAGTCCCACAGTTTGGGGTGAGCCCACAGTGTGGTAGTCTCTCCCAAGCCAAGAGAGCCTGGTCTGCCAGCCCCTGCTGCTCCTGCCGGATTTAACTGTCCCTCACTCACTCACATACACACCACACACTCTCCTTTCATCCCCTCACTCACTTACTTCCTCTCTCACCTCCGTCCTGCCAGCCTCCATCTTTCAATCTCCTGGATTTTATTTTTTTATAAAGATGTATAGTACCTCATTGTCTGTATGTGCCACATATTTTTTTTTTATCCATTCATCAGTTGATGGGAATTTTGGTTGTTTCAACCTCTTGGCTATGTGAAAATCCTCCTTTAAATCATTATGGATACATAGATAGTATATATCCAAAATTCTTGGATCATATGATAGTTCTATTTCTAATTTTTGGGGGAAACTCAATACTGTTTTCCATAGTGTCTCTACCAATTTACATTCTCAACAACCATGCACAAGGTTTACAATTTCTCCATATCCTTGACAACACTTGTTATATTCTCAATTGTGTTTTTTTTTTGTGTGTGTGTGTTTTATTTTAAAAATGACCATCCTAACAGGTGTGAGATGGGTTATCTTTTTTTTCATGTTGCATTTTTGCATGTGGCAGGAGTGGGGCAAGATCCGAGAGGCAAGAAAGACAAAATACCAGTGTGGACCCCACATGATTTGGAGGTTTTGCTTGTATTTGGAATAGATTTGTGTTTGCTTTTCTGCCTTCTCTGTTAGGAGCATATTTATCTGTAAGAAGAAGTATGTTTACTTCCTGATTAGAATTTGTTGAATTCCAGAAATTCATGTACTTATGGGAACTGGTCTCTCCAATGAGAGAAAGCTGCAATAAAGGCTGGGAACAGCTACTGATTTGGCCTGCCTCAGAGATTGTTGTCTGATAACTGGTATTTGGCAGTCCTTTAAATGTAATGGCCCTGCTCCAGTTGGTGAGAAATGGGTATTAGTAGTTCACAAACCATTTAACAGATGAGTCATATCACAATGGACCTAAAGGGAAAAACACCCCCAAAATGAGCTCTTCTATTTTTTTCATCCCAGTAATATATATCAGGTCACCTCTTTATTGGTATTTCAGGTTTCTCCATCTTTCCTTTTCATCTTTTTTTTTTTCCTTTTTATCTTTAAGTCCACAGTTCCTACAGACAACTTCAACCCCTGGTTGGTAGTATCCCATTCTGTCTGATGCCCTGCTTGAGTGCCAAGACAGGGAACGTTCCCCATACATATAATGCACTCAGAAAGACCTAGGAGTGGAATATAATGAATAACATAAACTGATGAACAAAAGTAGATCCAGAGTACAGGGAAACACCGAACAGATCATCATACATCAGATGGAAGGCAGGGAAGGGTGGGCAGGTGGGATAAGAGATCAACCAAAGGACTTGTATGCATGCATATTAGCATAATCAATGGACATAGACACTGGGGTGGTGGGGGCTTGTCCTGGGGTGTGGGAGTGTCTGGGGAGGGGTTGATGGGGGGAAAAGGAGACATATGAAATACTTTAAACAATATAAAAAGAAAAGAAAAAAATGGAATAAATAGAGCTTTGTAATATCCCTTCACAAAGTCTCTTCCATTTTTTTGTGATAGATCAACTGTATTTCATTAGCAAAACATGCTTAGTTCTTGGTTCCTTGTGAATAAGGCTCTCTGACTATATGTCATATATGAAGGATTAGGAAGGCTGATCCATCTAGTGCTCCCAGTACCTAACCCATAGGTTAGTACCTAACCCACCACTGCCAAATCCACTGTCATGATGCTTCGGCTCTAAATATTTACAAGAGACAAAATCCATTCCCTTCCAAATTTTACAAGTTCCTGTTCAACCCACTAAAAAATACGATGCTGAAATGTGAGCAAACATGGATGTGCTGGTATGCTTTGGAGCTGTTGTGCCAGAAGCCACTTAGGAAGTAGAACCCACATGCTCATCCTCATCCTTAAATGAATTTTAGCAGAGGATATAGTGCAGAAAGGAACTCCTCCTAGGTAAATTCTTGGTAGGTGCAAAATGCTCATTTTAGTGGTTGGGTCACTTTTGACTTGGAGTGACTATAAAAGAAATACATAATATGGATTATGTTCTACATGGCAGGCAAAAGCTTATATTTGTAGCTAGCAAGTTAGAAAAAGAAAGTATGAAAAGAGCAGCTTGTGGTGCCCTGAATATACCATCCTCCAGTGCATGTGGTCATCAGTGTTTGAAATCTGCTTTCTCAGATCTCCATAGTTGTTGGAATAGATGGTGAGAGACAGGATTTTCAATAAAGATAGAGTATTTAATTGGGTTTCAACTCTACATGAGCAAGAAAAGTGAGGTTTCATTTGGGGACCCCACATCCTCTGCTGCTTTTAGAGTCTGACCAACATATTTTGTTCATCACCTTTTCCCATGTTAGAATTTGTGAGTGCACGAGACAAAATTTCATCCAGATGTTGCTGAATCATTAAGGTCATAAGGACGTTTTGATCTCCTGACAACTTTCAAAGCCTTTGACAGCCTCTTTCTTCTGACTCAGAAGCATAAGATCCTTCAAGGTCATGGTATCATTTCAGAACTTAGAAATTAAGAGTATTCATGGATTTCAATTCTGGCAGGCACCCATATTGCCTACTTGCAAACAAAGGGGCCATAAACAGGCTTCCCCCATCTGCAGGGGTGGGAGTGTAGATAGGACCATGACTTTTCAACACATCCAGTGAATAACAAGAAGAAACAATTTCCCTGGCAGCATATGAACACCTTTTCTATGAACTTATCCCTTATTTTTCTGTACTTTTTGAAAAGAGAGAAGATGGGGTCCCTAAAGATGTCCACTTCCTCATACTTGGCCAGGGCCCACACTCGAGCAGCCATAAGTCACCTTTGTGACATCACATGACTTAAGCAGCTGGTTGCCCATGACCAAGATTCTAGAATTTTGAGGACAGTACTTATAGGGCATAGCTGCTGTGATCAAAGGCATTTCTGACCCCACGTTTGAAGTGATAGGATCCTGGGTACCAAATGCTTTTTGATGTAGAGCATCATCATGCCTAGTTAGAGTACCCATGAGATGCACAAATCCAAGATGGCCTCATCAGCAGCTGGACAACCACCAATAATGGTCCAATATGATACATCCTCAGATCCTCATGGGGGTCCCAGGGAGGCTTTGGAGAGACACGGGGACCAAGAAGAGAGCCAGGATCCAAGCCTGCAAGACAACCCGCAACCACAGGACCCAAACCAAGGCACCGCCAATGTGGAAGAAAACAACATTTTTATTGGACTGTCCTTCCCAAGAAAGCTTTGGAGGATAGTGGAGGATGATGCCTTCATGTCTGTGCACTGGAATGATGATGGAGACACCGTGATCATCGAAGAAAATCTTTTCCAGAGGGAGATTCTCTGCCGAAGGGGCGAGGAGCAAATATTTGAATCCGACAGCCTAAAGCGTTTTATCCGCTTGCTGAACCTCCATGGATTCAGCAAAATACACCCAGGAGACTCTTCAGTTTGCTCTGAAGGGAACAAGATGATGGTAAAGTAGAAAGTTCTCCCATTTAACATGTTGTTTGTTACTCAAACATCTTCTTAGTAGACCAAGAAGAATGATATACCAGGAGGGCTTCATTTTCAGTTTCTAATCCTTTTTGACATGAGACAGTATTTATTGAAAGATGTGAAAGCATAGATTTTCATATGAAACTATAGCCCCCTTAGAGATAACCTGCAGGGATAGCTAAAGACTCTGAGAGGCCAGTTAATGTCAAATAGATATATTTTCTCCCCAAATGACTAAAATAATTAATTTCGTTTCAGATCTACCAAAACAGCAATTTCCAGAGAGACAAGCCTTGGCTTCTTGAGAACATCATGACAAAAGGCAAACAGATGACTTGTGCTTTGCCAGGGAGCAGTGCAACCTCTCCCAAGAGAAAGAAGAAGATGGCCCCCACAAGACACTCCCCAACAATTGACTACAATGACGGCAACAACAATGCTGAAGAAAAGGCCCAGAGGAATGCCAAAAATGATTGGGGACCCAGTGCAACAGAGTTTTTCAAGTACTTGGGTCTGCGGCCCACAAGCAGTGGCATGGAGGTCCAGTGCCCAAGTGAGGCAGGTGGTCTAAGTGGGGAAGGCATGCCTGGGAATGTCATGTTTGTACCCCTAGCTATTACAGGAACTGATGGCACAGGAGATGTGCCTACAATCCCCCCAAATGACCCACTCCATGGTTCAGTGATGTCTTCATACAATGTCTGTTATTCCACCCTGGTAGCTGGCCTTTCAGTCATGGCCCCTCTTGAGGACCCTGACAAGGAGGAGGAGGAAGAGGGGTCCTCAAATAACAAGTGTTCACTCAGTGAGCAGTTCAAGGACAATGTAGACCACTAACATCACATTGACAGAAAATAATCACTACTTGGTAACCATGAATCCATTTTGGCTTAAATAATGAAAAGCAAAACTAAATAGTAGAAAAATAAAAAATCCAATGAGAATTGTGAGTGCTTGTTCTTCTGTTTCAGAGCCACACACCTTGTCAGATGAGCCTTAGGAGGCTAGAAATCCTGGCCCCAGAAAGATGTTTGTCCCTGTTGTCCTCTTTCATTTTCACTCACTCAGCCAAGGATATGGCTAGGAAGTCCTGAGGCGAGCCCAGGAAGATTTGGTCCCCTGAACTTTGCCTACTGGACAGGAGACAGAACTGCCTGGCTCCTGAGCTTGGGGGAATCATCTTACATTAGTCATGCATCTTGAAACAGGAGGGTCTTTACTAAGATGCTAGGAACTTTCTGATCAGCATCTGAGTATCTGTAGCCCAAGTTCCAGGGGTCTTCCAGGGAGGCCCACCTAGAATTGAGGCCACCCCATCTGCTAAGTGGTGTATGATAGAGCCAGTCTGGCTCAGAAGATGGGCCATTCCAGTTAACACCTGGGAGGAAGCCCATCATCCTCACAGCTAACAACCATTAGTAACCCTGCTAGAAGGGATCCAAATAAATTAAAGATTGCCCACACAGAAAAAAACAACAAAAAACTCTACCCATCACTTTTCCATCAGAGCTACATTTCGGATCCATTCTTGGATAATGAGGTAGCTATGTGACATGTCTAACACATGCCCTCGTGAGCCAAGGGAAACTTTTATAGCAGACAAGTCACTTGCCAGGATAGACAGGTACTTTGTTTCAAAGTCTGGTGCCCCTTCACGGTGAATGAGATCACTGCTGGTCACTCTTGGGCAATCATTCAATGCCCGCTCCCAGACCTCCCATAAGGTCTCCTGGATGCTGCTGAAGTGTTCTATGAGTTTGACCAGAGAGGGGAAAATATGTAAGGGAGCCCCAAACACTAACCAGTTCTCCTAAAACATTTTTCTTTATACAACTCAGAAAAGAGCAGGACCAAAAAGAGTGATAACACCAAGATATTTCTTGGCAGCTTTCCCTTTTTCCTAAAGTCAGAGTCCTTGAGACAGTCAATGAGCCCAGAGAGACATCTCACGAGGACACTCACCTACATCTGGGCACAGAAATCTGTTTATGAGAACAGCAGATGGTGGGTAGTGCTCTCCACGGTGATGCCAATTCAGTTCTACATCCGCAGCATGATGGCCCGTTGATGGTCATGATTCAGCTGGATTCTCGGTAACCTTCCTTGGAGTCCTCCTGCCCCTAGGGGATCAGGTGCTGTGGGATGCCTACCTGGAAGATAGCCATTCCCCCTTTCTTGGGTATGCGCTCCAGTAACCACCTGGGTTTGAAAGTGCAGTCCGGTACTTCTGCTTCAGGTTGGTCAGTACAGCCTGCTTTTCCAGTTCCACAACCTCTTCAGGAGCCACATTTTCTGGGCACTGCAAAGTTTCCCCAATATCAGAGAGCCCTGAGCACCATGAGAGAAGCACTGAGATGTTTTCCCTGCCTTAAACCAAAGGCTTGCTGTGAGATAAAACAGTTCTTTAAAGTTATGCCCACTAGAGGTTATGCTGATTTCACCAAAGGGACATGGAGTGAGCTGGGTCCCTCTGACTGAGCACTTCCGATGTGTCAAACTCTGTTCAGGGAATTCTAGGTGAGGCCAGATGAGCGAGGGAAATGAAGAGGACAGAGTCTGGTTCACTAATGGGCAGGTCCCAGCCCAACTGCTATGGGCAGCACGCACAGGTCAGAAGAGCCCTGACTGCTGTGGGGAACCCACAGGCAATCAGGTCCCAAGCTCTTCATTAGGTGAAAGGAGCTGGTGTGGTACCTCAACCACTGAGGGGTGAGCTAACAGGCCCAGGATGCCATAGGCAGTGGGGGTGGGGCAAGTGTGTGAAGTCAGGCAGACAGCCTGAGTCTGGAGGCCACCTGACCCTCTCTGTGTGCTGTGCAGCCTCCCCTGGTCTGTCATACATAAACACACATATGTGTACATACATAAACACACATTCATACACATAGGCAACACCACATGCAGGCTTGGACCTGTCCCTTTCTTTCAGATCACCAATAGGAACTGAGGCATAGAGTTGACAGAAGGGTTACAAAAGAGTTCTTAGGAACATCATGACAACAACTGATGTAAGATTCATGAAATGGACAAATTCTTAGAAATACTCCAACTAGGAAAACTAAATAAGAAAGTAAATAGAAAATCTGATTAGATTTATAAGCTGTAAGATATTGCATTAGTAACCAAGCACTTTCCTCAAAGAAAAGCCTTACAAAAGGTCTTCACTAGTGAATTGTATAAAAATTTTAAAGAAATAGACCAAGCCCTAGCCGGTTTGGCTCAGTGGGTAGAACATAGGCCTGCAGGCTGAAGGGTCCAGGGTTTGATCCAGGTCAAGATCATGTACCTCTGTTGCAGGCTCCTCCCCGTCCCAGGCCATGGTTGGGGCATGTACAGGAGGCAACCAATCAATGTGAGACACATCTATGTTTCTCTCTGTCTTCCCCTGTCTCTTCCACTCACTCTTAAAAAAAAAAGGAAAAATATCCTCAGGTGTGGATAAAAAAAAGGAAATAGGTCAAAAGAAAACTCTGCCTAACTCATTCTGTTAGGCTAATACTATCCTGCTAAATAACCCAAAGATACCACAGGAAAATAAAATTTAGATCAATACCTCTTAGGGATATAAATTCAAAATCCTCATTCTAAATATTCTCATCCTAAGTCCAGTAGCATATAAAAAAGATTATATGCCACAATCAAATGGGGTTCATCTCAGGCAGCAAAGTTGTTTCAACATATGGAAATCAATCAATATAACACATCGTATCAAGAGAATAATGGAAAAAATCATGATTATCTAAAAAGATATAGAGGAAGCATTTGAGAAAATCTAGTACTGCTTCATGATTAACACACACACACACACACAAAACACACCTCAACAAAGTAGGAATAAAAAACGTGGAAGGTCAAAAAATGGCCCCTCCCAAATATATCAATGTTCTAAATCCTGGGACCTGTAAATACTACATTATACATCAAATTCTTTGCAGATGTCATTAAGTTATGAATCTTGAGATGGAACGGTTATGCTTGATTATGTTAAGTGGGCTCTAAATCCTATCACATATATCTTTATCAGAGAGATATTTGAGACACACAGAGGAGGAGGACGACATGTGAAGATGAGGATAGAGAGATTTGAAGATGCTGACCTTGAAGATTAGAGTGAGGCAGCAATAAGCCAAGGAATGCTAGTGGCCACCAGAAGCTGGAAGAAGCAAAGATCAGATCCTTCCTTAGACCTTCTGGATGAAGTGTGATCCTGCTGATAACTTGATTTCAGCCAATTGATATAGTTATCAGACTTCTGGCCTCAAGAACTGTGGAGAATAAATTTGTGTTGTGTTAAACCATCAAACTTGTGGTAATTTGTATGGAAGCCAAAGGAAACTAATGTGAGGGCCATTTTTTTTTTCCAACATGATAAAAAGTATCTATGGAAAACCCACAGATAATGTGACACTTAATGATGAAGAACTGAAAGTGCCCCCCACCACCAAGATAAGGAACAAATCAAGATGTCCACTCTTACCAGTTCTACTCCACACTGTGCTTGAAGTTCTAGCTAGGGCATTTGCTGTGTATATGCATGTGTGTTGTTTTCTTCATTTTGTTTTGACTGCAGATTTTGAGGAAATCTCTCTCAGATAGTAGCTGACCACTAAGCTATAATCACAGACTTCAGTGATAAAACATGACAAGAATACAGTCTTTCCAAAAATACTTTAGAAAAGTCAAGGAAAAAATAAACTACAACACAAGCAACAACAAATCTTGGGGGAGTGGAAATATGATCTCCTGAATTATGATATTCAAAATGGCCAGATTTCAGCAAAAAAATTAAGAGGCATGCAAAGAAGAAAGGCAATATGGCTCATGCTTAGGAAAAGGGGAAATTAATAGAAACTGCCCCCAAGGAAGCCCAGATATTGGACTTAGTAGCCAAAATAGGATATGGCAGGGCTGAGATGCCAGTGTTGGCAGTCTACATGCATAGCCCTGTTTCTCTTCCATAGGCCAGAGTACCTGGGCCCTGGGCTGATAATGCTTCAAGTTTGAGAGTGCTTCTGCTTCATGGAAATCCTGTAAAATCATTGAGCTTTGTTCCCAGATCAAGTTGGGGGCAGATTCAGGGAAGGTGGACTTGCATGTGGAGGAGAATGTGCAAGAAAGGATGCTCTGCATGTTCACCTCTTATTGGATCACAGGCATCACACTTAATAAAAGGATTGTGCAGCTGACACTTTGGGCACAAACCAGGAGGGTATCCCTGCTGACATCAGTCAGGGAAAATGAGCCATGTGTCCAAGACAATGGCCTCGTGTCCTCCTGGGCCAGGAGAGAGGGCAGCATTCTATGTGCACCCAAGAGTAAACTGAGCATGGGGCATCTCACAGGCTGGGCCATGACAGCCAAAAAGTCATAAAAAGAAATCATGCTCAGGGACCAGAGGAGGCACATGGCTGGTCCAGAGCATTTGATCTTACTTTTGTTCCCAGGAGGGCATAGGTGACAGGGTCTAGGAAAACAAAATGAAATTCAACCAGAAATGGTTGCATAGATAGGGCTGTATTCTAAGGGCTCCAAAGTATGTAAAATGTGACAGTTGATGCCTAGAGTAGTAGAGTCGGGGTATTTTGGCCATTTGGACTCATTCCCCAAACTTACTTTAGCCAAGGCCTCAGCTCTAGTCCTCAAGGGACCTCTCCCATATTCTGATTGTTCCCTTTCTATCTGTCCCTTCACAAGTGAAGGTGTCTAAGGCCAAACAGCGAGTAGTGGTGGGTGGAAGAGTTAGACCCACTAAGTGGTCCATCCCCAGAGAAAGAAGTGCTGTCATCATTACCTGTGGAGTTGGGCCTGATTTGTGGAAACGTGCAGGCCCCTTTCTACCTGTGCACCCATTAGGGCTTGCGGATAATTGTGTTTACAATCACTGTGATGGTGACCATATGAAACAGGGGCCCAGCAATGCCACATGTACCAACCAGGCACTCTGGGCCAGGGCAGAGGGCACCAAAAGTGGATATTGGCAGTCACATGGCTATATAACTGGACAAAACAGTGACTCCTGAGAGAGCTTTCTGAGAGAAGCACCCAGAACTGAAAACTTGTTTCCCCAGAAGCCTTAAACTGAGGCTCAAGGCTTTGAGAAGTAAACTGAGTCCTGCCATATGATAGAGGCTTGTACTGAGAAATTAGGATTTTGAACCACATATTACTGATTCCACAGCCCATGGTTTTCTTGCTTCTGCCTGAATTAAATAAATACTACTATTTTGTAGGTCATGTTTGGATTACTATATTGATGGTTATGCTTCTAGTTGATTTTTTTTTCTGGGTTTCATAATCTGGGAAATTTCTGATAGACAACACTTGAAGAGACTGCATTAAGTAAAGATAGATTCTTGCACAGGATAAAACTTGAATCCTTCTTCATCTGCCCAGAAGAAGAGAAATAAATGGTAATGTGAGCACAATTACAAATTGACCAAGAAGTATAACCCAGAGGTTGCTATGTGACCTAGTGGGACCACTCTCCATCAAGAAGGCACCTCTAGCTTCAAAATGTTCCTCTTTCCACATTTCATCACACAATATAATCTATCCAAAAGGAAAGGGACTTCATGGTCTCAAAGTCTCTCTTTACTGAATGGTACCACTTATTCCAAACTTTGATTTCTTCTCCCATAGGAGAGGGAGGGATATGAAAGGCAACTTGTCCTCTCTCAGAACTATTCTCAATTATATGTCCTAGAGAGTTACCATATCCTCACCTTCTATTTCTCCTTCAGGCCCTCAACTGAGTGAATTCAGATGGGATATAGAGAGAAGAGATGGAGAAAGGTGCAAGTAGAGATTTATCAGGCAGATGGCTCACTAATCTCACTTCTATATTCTTTCTCCTTTCCTTAGGATATTCTGAAGAGTCATTGTCACATTCGTATCATCCTAGCTTTCACTTCATGTAGTGCATATTGCTGTGCACATTCAATTTGTCCCCATTTACAGATGAGAAACCTGAGGCTCAAAGAGGTGAAATAACTTGCCAAAGATCATACAACTAATGAGGACAGAATAAAGAATAGGTCTAGAGTATACTCTAGCAGATGGGTTGAAGGCAGAAAGTTGAGGTAAAATACATGCTTCTTGGCTTTGATATCCTCAATGAACTAAGAACACAGGAGGGAATAAGTATTGTAATGAGGTTTGGGTGAACAGGAGGGCCAGCTTCTGTAAAATACCAGATATCCAGGAGTGAACTTGTCAACATCTTCCATAGCTCATGTGTGTGTGTGTGTGTGTGTGTGTGTGTGTGTGTGTGTGTATTAGACAGAGTAAGTGTTGCAGGAGCAGACACTTCTGTCCCATTTACCTTTTCTCCTCAATTCAAAAGATATAGTGGGGAGGAAACGACTTAAACAAGTTGACTGATATTTTTCACTTTTCAGGTGATTTTATTGGCACTTGTGTGGACAGCCTGATGCGAGACCTCCAGGCCTTTAATCATACAGTCAACTAAGTCAGTATTTTCCTTAATTACACAGGAAATGGAGAGAAGGGGATTATTTTTTTCCAACCTGAATTATACAGTCTTAACTGCTCAAATATATGAGACATTGCCAATCCTCTGGGCATGGATGGTAGCCTGGATTTGTCTATGAGTTGTAGTGCCTGTATAAACTCCCACACTGAAACTGGGATTAACTGTCCCTCTTTCCCCCTTCTGCTAGATAATTTGTATGGTAAAATATTTTATTACTTAAACAACTTTTGTTTTAGGGAGGGGGCAAATACATTGATTCCCTGAGTTGAAAAATCAATTGATCTCCTGCTCAACATTAGCCACCTACATTTGTTTTAAATGCCATGGAATCATGATTCAATGAAAGCCTAGTAATTTGACTTAAAAGGTGGGTATGGCATCTCAGTTGAGTTTTGAGTTCCCTTCACTCCATACAATTGCATTGATATTTAGTAGACAATTAAATGAAGAAGGCGTTTATCAATTGAATCAAAAGTATATTATGTGCTAATCTGGCAAAAGAAAATGTGGTTTTCATGTTAAATGTGCATATACTTTATACATATATGAACAACAGACACCTTTTAAAATATAATTTTATTGAAGTTGAAGTCGATCCAGGTAGAAACAATTTCTCATCTCAGGAAAGAACTATTAAATAGTGAGGTTGTATCATGGACCCCAAATACTGTAACACCGAGTGTTACAGCCCATCAGAGCTAATTAGATGAGCTTCTTGCCTTTCCTCTAGGCCTTGGTCAAGGAGCATCTCAATGACCACCATAATGGTTAAAAGAGTAGAGGCTCTTCTTTGACTTTCTTAGACTGAGTAAGCACTGTTAATCTTTTCAGATCCACTGGAAGTGGGGAATTTCTTCTAGCATCACCACCTCTAAGAGACAAAAAAAAAAAAAAATGATGGAGCTCTGTGGAAGGCAGAACAATGACCCCAAAATTTATCTATGTCCTTAATTCAGAACCTGTGAATATGTTACATTACATGACTAAATGGACTTTGCAGATATGATTAAGGTTCAAGACCTTGAGATAGGAAGATTATCTTGGATTATCCTGTTGGACTGATTCTTATCACATGAGTCCTCAAAAGCAAAGAATCTTTCCTGACTGTAGTCAGAAAGAGATGTCACAATGGAAGAAGCATTAGAGAGATGTGACATTGTTGACTTTGAAGATGGAAAAATAGGCCATATGCCAAAGAATGCAGGCAGTCTCTACAAGCTCTAAAGAACAAGGAAATAGAATTTTCCCTTGAGCCTCCAGAAAGGAACACAGCTCTGCTTATACATTGATATTAGCCTGATGAGACCCAAGTTTGACTTCTGACCTACAGAACTGTAAGATAATAAATTTGGGTTGTTTTAAGCACTAAGATTGTGGTAATTTATTACAGCAGCAATACAAACTAATAGAAGATCAGATATTGATCAACAAGTACCTGGTCAGGAAGGTTATTTTCTCTATTACATGACAACAAAGGCAGCATAAAGGGATATAGCTTGTGCCTCTATAACTACTGGAAATAAATATTTGAATGAGTTAAGTGGGAGTTGAGTCACCATGATTTTGTAGTTGGGATAATGCTAACAAATTTCTCTGAATAAACAGGCCCACATGCATTTGTTTGTTTTGGCATTGGACCATTAGAACCAGCATGACTTCTCAAGGCTCACTGTCCCTTGCCCATGTAGTTTCTAAGTTAGATATACATGGTGTCCAAAAATGTATACTCACTTTGAATGATTATAAAGTCAGTGCTTATTAACATGCAGTTCATTTTTAAAAGACTCCACAGAAATGATTTTTTTTTGTCAATGCCTGTTTTCAAACTGATGAACATTCTGGTCCAGATACTGCTGATAATACAAAACAATAGAATATCAAACATCAAGAATCATTTCGTTTGTTATTTGTGTGTCCTCAATTCATTGACTATTCCTGGTTTTGTACCATAAACTTTATCTTTTATGTATCCCTATAAAAACTTTTAGTGGCACTTTGGGATAACTTTTTTTGTTCAAAACAGTCTGGCTTCACCCATTATTTCAAATCAGTTAAACCTGAAAAGGAGTGAAAATTAAGTGTATTATCAGCTGTTAAAGTGTATATACATTTTTGGGACACCTTATATTTACATCAATAAGAAAGGGTTATTTAAAAACAGCAGGGGATGGACAGGAAGCAGAAGTGAGAGTGTGCTACCAACTGTTTTTTTGTAGCACTCTCACTTCAGAATATTTGAGCTTGAAATCCATTTTACACATAAAATTTATAGTTATAATGGCTTTATCTTTAAAAAACAGTCTCATAACATACATCTTTCATTCTTTAGAATGTCTTCTAAAGTCTTAGTCTCAAATTGCTGCCCAAAGTAGTTGATGCACACACACACACACGCACACACACACACACGCACACGCACACAAACACATACACACCTATATGCCTAATTGGGTAAAAGTGATCTTTAGCTTCATTATAAAAAGAACAGAATACAAATATAGGACGTTACCAAAAGTGTGGGCTTAAACTTTTGCACTCGGATGTCAAGATTAAAATTACTCTTTGAATGTATCAATAATTTGAAATATAAAAAAATCCAAAAAAATAAGTTTGTATGAAAAGAAACTCCAGTTTTTTATTCTACTGCCACGCTTTGTAAAATCTGGGGTATTTAAAAAATTAAATCCCAAGTAGAATAAAGTAATCGAGAAAAAAGCAAGTGAGTGCAAAGGGTTAATGGACTCTAATTTTCTCTAAGTTTGCCAAAATGAGATTTCTTTTTAAAAACAAACAAACATCACATTAGAAGCTCTTTCCTAAGATGTTTGTATGTGTGTGTGTGGTTGGACTATTCATTCTCTAATTCCAGAGCCATTCTAATGTAATATGTAACAAGAGTCTAAAAGCTAATCAATAATGGAACACAGATCTGCCTATGGAAGTACCCATGCCTCCTCGGGGAGGAGGTGCATGAGAGAGTAAACACCCAAGGGGAGTTCCAACTTTATTCTTATTTTATGATGATTCCACTCAATGTGTAATTCTTTGCATTGTTACTTCTAATTATTTTTGGAACAAAAATGCCAAGGAAATGAGTTACTCATTTCAAAAAGCACATTCATATTTGATAAATAGCTTACAGATTAGAGAGAAGGTGTTCACTGAAACCAATATGTAAAACTCTTTCCTGGGGATCAGACTAAAGTGCTAGATGAAGGGTGACAAATCTGCATTGCCTAGATCATCTGAAGCTAATAATGCAGAGCAAGGCACAGTTCCTGTGAAGGTACTTCCCCAGGAAATAGCATTAAGACAAGTCTTTGAGTGGGATTCTGTTCAGATGCAAGATCCTGGGAGGGTTGAAACTATCTTCTAACTTTATGTTCAAAAGCTCAGAGGACTGAGAGAATAGGCAGGGGCCTTTTCTGGCTTGAGTGGTGAGAGCCAACTTCCACCTTTACTGTCTTGTATGTAAACTACCTGGTTGCCCAAAGTATCTTGCTCCTCTGTCCTGAGTCATTAGGTCACAGCAGAGGTTTAGGAACCAATAGAAATACTTCTTTATGTCCTGGGCTCTGGGGCCTTCAAAGTAGAAGTGAAAAGTATCTTCTTACCTATGTGCTTTTATTTGTTTAATTACCTATTGAATCATCTTAGTCTGTTCAGGCTTCCATAACAAAATGATACAGACTGGGTAGTTTATAAACAGCAGAAAGTTATTTGGCACATTTCTGGAGGATGGAAGTCTGAGATTAGGGTGCTAATGATCAAATTCTGGTGAAAGCCAGTTTCCAGGTTATAGACAACTGACTTCTCATTATATTCTCACATGGCAGAAGGGGCTAGGAATCTTTGTGGAGCCTCTTTTCTAAGAATAATGATCTCATTCATGTGGGCTCTACCTAACCACCTCCTAAAGACCTCACCTCCTAATACCATAACATTGGTGGTTTTGATGTTGACATATGAATTTTGGGAGGACACAAACTTTCAGACCATAGTATGTATCATTTAACATAAATTAATATACTTCATTTATTCATTTATTTATTCACCTACCTCACACATACTATCTCAGTATTATATGCTGGGAAATATACTAGGTGTTAGGGCTTTAGGTCATTTCCAGAATTCATTTCAAAAGTAATACTTCTAATCTAACAAAGTAGAAACAGACTCAGATTCAGAGAACAGACTGATAGATGTCAGAGGGGAGGGGTTATGGGGGCTGGGTGAACAAGGTGAAGGGAGTAGGAAAAAAACCCCAAACAAACCACCTAATAGACAGACAACAGTATGGTGATTATCAGAAGTAAAGGGATGGGGGAAGGTAAAAAAGGGTAAAGGGGCGATAAATGGTAATGGAAGGGGACTTGGCTGGTAGTGAACATACAATAGAATATTCAAATGATGTATTATAGAATTGTATGACTGAAACCTATGTAATTTTATTAACAATGTCACCCCAATAAATTCATTTAAAAAAAGTAATATCTCAATGTCTTTTTTGTTTGTTTGTTTGTTTGTTTGGTTTTCTTTTACCATAACCCCTTTTGACCTCAGTTTACAAGCAGATGGTAGTTCGTTGTACTGGGAAAATGACTTCACACCAGCATCTTCTTTATCAAGGTTATTTTCCCTCAGTGGAACAAAGCAGCTATAAGAGCCTCATTCCAGTGAAGGTCTACGTAGCTGGAATAAATTTAAAATAAATAATTAAATAAATAATTAAATAAATAAATTATATATATATACTAGAGGTCGGTCCACAGAATTTGTGTATTGGAGGGGGGTGTCCCTCAGCCCAGCCCCCTGCACCATCAGGGATCGGGCCTAAACGGGCAGTCAGACATCCTCCTCACAACCGGGACTACTGGCTCCCAACCGCTTGCCTGCCTGCCAACCTGATCACCCCCTAGCCACTACCCTGCCAGCCTGATCAACACCTAACTGCTCCCCTGCTGGCCCAATTGCCCCCAATTGCCTTCCCCTGCGGGCCTGGTCTCCCTCAACTGCCCTCCCCTGCAGACCTGGTCCCTCTAACTGCCCTCCCTTGCTGGCCTGGTTCCCCCCAACTGCCCTCCCCTGCGGGCCTGGTCTCCCTCAACTGCCCTTCCCTGCAGACCTGGTCACCTCTAACTGCCCTCCACTGCTGGCCATCTTGTGGCAGCCATCTTGTGTCCGCATGGGGGCGGCCATCTTTGACCATGTGGTGGCAGCCATCTTGTGCATGGGTGTGAGGGTCAATTTGCATACTACCTCTTTATTATATAGGATATATGTATGTAAAATATATATTATTGATTTCAGAGAGGGAGAGAGAGATAGAAACATCAATGATGAGAGAGAATCATTGATAAGCTGCCTCCTGCATGCCCCCTACTGAGAATCAAGCCTACAACCCAGGCATGTGCCCCAACTGGGAATTGAACCCTGACTTCCTTGTTCATGGGTCACTGCTCTCATAAACCCCAAACGAAGTGCCAGTCCTTCAACTGCAGGTAAGTCAGGGGCTAAGACTCCTCCGGGCCCATGTTTCAAATGCAACAAGGAAGGACACTGAGCCAAGTCCTGCTCAAACCTGAGACCCCCACCTGGGCCCTCCCCAAGGTGTGGAAGAGAAGGCCACTGGAAATCAGACTGTAGTCTAGCCCCTCCAGGTCAGACCTCTAGTCTAGCCCTGCCAGTCCAGCAAGGCCTCCCTCTGGATCCGGTTTGGAGCTCCCAAACCTCCTGGGACTGGCCCCCGAAGAAGCTGCCCAGGCCCTGACAAGGCCCCACAGACTTTCATCACCAGGACAGAGCCTTGGGTAATGACTGTGGTGGCAGGTAAGCTGATCTCCTTTGTAATTGACACTGGGACCACTTATTCTGCCCTCTCCAAATTCGCTGGGATCCTTGCCCACTCCTCAGTCTCTATTATGGGGGTTGATGGATTAGTCTCACAGCCATTAGCCACCTCACCTCCACACTGCATCTTACTAAATTCCCCCATTCACTCTTTCCTCATTCTACCTCGGTGCCCGGTCAGGTCTACCATGTATCCCCTCATAAAGCCCAGTTGTCCCAAACCACAGTCACCTACCTCAGTTTCACTCCCTCACCCCAAAAGGATGAGCCATTCCTTGGACTGTAAACCCCTTATCTCCTTATCTCCTCTATGACTGTCCCCTCCTCTGAACAAGAAATGTTCTCCTTTCTCAGGCTCACTGGGTAATCTCGCCTCCAGGTTCACAACTTCAGTCTTCTTGCAAAGCTCCTCTATGACATGACATGGTGAAGGGACCCCTTCACTGAGCCTTTAGATCCCAAGGCCAACATTCTCAACCCCTTTAATGCTCTTAAAAATAGCAATGTAAGAAATTTCGGCTGTTTACTTTTTGGTTAAAGTTAACTATTTACAAGAATTGCAAAAGGGCCATTTTACTCTGAGCAAGAAAGTGAAGTTTCTGTCTCCAGGCCTGGAAGGACAAGGTTGCTGGATACTTGGATACTTCTTAAGCTAAACCAGAATATTCAGAAAAACAGCAAGGATTAAGTTTCAGTGAAAATAAGGAGTTAAGTCAGCAAGCAGCAGATTATAACCTCAGGAAATTTAAAGTACTAAATTTGGCTGGTCTGAGTGCAGTGTCTTACTTCTTATCCAACCATCCTGGCCCCTGGCCTCAACTGCTCTTTTCCTTCCTTTTCTCTTTTCATTTGGATAACATCCAATTCTAGCATTTCCTCCCACTTTCACTGCAATAAAATCTCAACCACTCATCTGTCACCCCTTATTGATAGCACCATGGTGACTACCCTCTCAGCTTGGAGCGTGGAACCGGGAAAGGGAACCTCATACCCTTTAGTTCACCTCTTCTCCTTACACCTATCAGCTTGTCTCCATGATCAGGGATTCTTCTTCCTCTGTGGGGAAAACATGTACACCTGTCTCCCCACCAATTGGATAGGGACCTGTACTCTCATCTATCTCTCACCCAGCATAGACATGGCCCCAAACAATCAGTCTTTGCCTGTCTCCATAACCCACAATATCCGACACAAAAGGTCAGTCCAGATAATCCCTCTCATAACCCTCGGCATCACAGCAGGGGTTGGAACTGGTATAGAGGGCCTAGCCACTGCTCTAGCATATTTTACAATTCTGTCTCAGGACTTACAAGAAAGCCTAGATGACATTGCCAAAAGTTTAGTTCAAATTTAGGATCAGATAGATTCACTATCAGCTGTCACCCTCCAGAACAGAAGAGAACTAGACCTCCTAACAGCAGAGAAAGGGGGCCTATGCCTCTTTCTGGAGAAAGAACGTTGTTTTTATGTCAATCAGTCTGGCCTAGTCAGGGATGCTGCCCAAAAACTAACAGAGAGGGCCACAAAGATCAGGGAAAGACAATCAAATTCATGGGACTACTGGCTAAAGAATATAAATTGGTATACCTGGCTACTTCCCTTCATAGGACCACTAACATTTCTATTCATCATCCTCATTTTTGGCCCCTGTATTCTGCACCATTTTTTATCTTTCCTC